>NC_134518.1:7657601-8025582 GCF_027942865.1 Odontesthes bonariensis | reverse complement strand
TATTGGTATTTTTGCTATAAACACCAATTCCTTCAGTCAAAACCAGTTCAAACTCCTTTGTCCTTCATATATATCCATTCTAAGTATGTTCCATGCATAAACCCCTTTAAATGACCTTGTTTGAGAAAGAAAAACAGGAATAGCCTTACTTTTGCGAGTTAAGGCCAAATTGTATTTTTGCTATAAACACCAATTCCTTCAGTCAAAACCAGTTCAAACTCTTTTGTCCTTAATATATATCAATTCTAAGTTGTTTCCATGCATAAACCTCTTTAAATGACCTTGTATGAGAAAGAAAAACAAGAATAGCCTTACTTTGGCGAGATAAGTCGAATTCGGATTTTTGCTTATAAACACCAATTCCTTCAGTCAAAACCAGTTCAAACTTCTTTGTCCTTCATATATATCCATTCTAAGTATGTTCCATGCATAAATCCCTTTAAATGACCTTGTTTGAGAAAGAAAAACAGGAATAGCCTTACTTTTGCGAGTTAAGGCCAAATTGGTATTTTTGCTATAAACACCAATTCCTTCAGTCAAAACCAGTTCAAACTCTTTTGTCCTTAATATATATCAATTCTAAGTTGTTTCCATGCATAAACCTCTTTAAATGACCTTGTATGAGAAAGAAAAACAAGAATAGCCTTACTTTGGCGAGATAAGTCGAAATTCGGATTTTTGCTTATAAACACCAATTCCTTTCAGTCAAAACCAGTTCAAACTCCTTTGTCCTTCATATATATCCATTCTAAGTATGTTCCATGCATAAACCCCTTTAAATGACCTTGTTTGAGAAAGAAAAACAGGAATAGCCTTACTTTTGCGAGTTAAGGCCAAATTGGTATTTTTGCTATAAACACCAATTCCTTCAGTCAAAACCAGTTCAAACTCCTTTGTCCTTTATATATATCCATTCTAAGTATGTTCCATGCATAAACCCCTTTAAATGACCTTGTTTGAGAAAGAAAAACAGGAATAGCCTTACTTTTGCGAGTTCAGGCCAAATTGGTATTTTTGCTATAAACACATATTCCTTCAGTCAAAACAAGTTCAAACTCCTTTGTCCTTCATATATATCGATTCTAAGTATGTTCCATGCATAAACCCCTTTAAATGACCTTGTTTGAGAAAGAAAAACAGGAATAGCCTTACTTTTGCGAGTTAAGGCCAAATTGGTATTTTTGCTATAAACACCAATTCCTTCAGTCAAAACCAGTTCAAACTCCTTTGTCCTTTATATATATCCATTCTAAGTATGTTCCATGCATAAACCTCTTTAAATGACCTTGTTTGAGAAAGAAAAACAGGAATAGCCTTACTTTTGCGAGTTAAGGCCAAATTGGTATTTTAGCTATAAACACATATTCCTTCAGTCAAAACCAGTTCAAACTCCTTTTTCCTTCATATATATCGATTCTAAGTATGTTCCATGCATAAACCCCTTGAAATGACCTTGTTTGAGAAAGAAAAACAGGAATAGCCTTACTTTGCGAGTTAAGGCCAAATTGGTATTTTTGCTATAAACACCAATTCCTTCAGTCAAAACCAGTTCAAACTCCTTTGTCCTTCATATATATCCATTCTAAGTATGTTCCATGCATAAACCCCTTTAAATGACCTTGTTTGAGAAAGAAAAACAGGAATAGCCTTACTTTTGCGAGTTAAGGCCAAATTGGTATTTTAGCTATAAACACATATTCCTTCAGTCAAAACCAGTTCAAACTCCTTTGTCCTTCATATATATCGATTCTAAGTATGTTCCATGCATAAACCCCTTTAAATGACCTTGTTTGAGAAAGAAAACAAGAATAGCCTTACTTTTGCGAGTTAAGGCCAAATTGGTATTTTTGCTATAAACACCAATTCCTTCAGTCAAAACCAGTTCAAACTCTTTTGTCCTTAATATATATCAATTCTAAGTTGTTTCCATGCATAAACCTCTTTAAATGACCTTGTATGAGAAAGAAAAACAAGAATAGCCTTACGTTGGCGAGATAAGTCGAAATTCGGATTTTTGCTTATAAACACCAATTCCTTCAGTCAAAACCAGTTCAAACTCCTTTGTCCTTCATATATATCCATTCTAAATATGTTCCATGCATAAACCCCTTTAAATGACCTTGTTTGAGAAAGAAAAAACAGGAATAGCCTTACTTTTGCGAGTTAAGGCCAAATGGTATTTTAGCTATAAACACATATTCCTTCAGTCAAAACCAGTTCAAACTCCTTTGTCCTTCATATATATCGATTCTAAGTATGTTCCATGCATAAACCCCTTGAAATGACCTTGTTTGAGAAAGAAAAACAGGAATAGCCTTACTTTTGCGAGTTAAGGCCAAATTGGTATTTTTGCTATAAACACCAATTCCTTCAGTCAAAACCAGTTCAAACTCCTTTGTCCTTCATATATATCCATTCTAAGTATGTTCCATGCATAAACCCTTTAAATGACCTTGTTTGAGAAAGAAAAACAGGAATAGCCTTACTTTTGCGAGTTAAGGCCAAATTGGTATTTTTGCTATAAACACCAATTCCTTCAGTCAAAACCAGTTCAAACTCTTTTGTCCTTAATATATATCAATTCTAAGTTGTTTCCATGCATAAACCTCTTTAAATGACCTTGTATGAGAAAGAAAAACAAGAATAGCCTTACTTTGGCGAGATAAGTCGAAATTCGGATTTTTGCTTATAAACACAAATTCCTTCAGTCAAAACCAGTTCAAACTCCTTTGTCCTTCATATATATCCATTCTAAGTATGTTCCATGCATAAATCCCTTTAAATGACCTTGTTTGAGAAAGAAAAACAGGAATAGCCTTACTTTTGCGAGTTAAGGCCAAATTGGTATTTTTGCTATAAACACCAATTCCTTCAGTCAAAACCAGTTCAAACTCTTTTGTCCTTAATATATATCAATTCTAAGTTGTTTCCATGCATAAACCTCTTTAAATGACCTTGTATGAGAAAGAAAAACAAGAATAGCCTTACTTTGGCGAGATAAGTCGAAATTCGGATTTTTGCTTATAAACACCAATTCCTTCAGTCAAAACCAGTTCAAACTCCTTTGTCCTTTATATATATCCATTCTAAGTATGTTCCATGCATAAACCCCTTTAAATGACCTTGTTTGAGAAAGAAAAACAGGAATAGCCTTACTTTTGCGAGTTAAGGCCAAATTGGTATTTTAGCTATAAACACATATTCCTTCAGTCAAAACCAGTTCAAACTCCTTTGTCCTTCATATATATCGATTCTAAGTATGTTCCATGCATAAACCCCTTGAAATGACCTTGTTTGAGAAAGAAAAACAGGAATAGCCTTACTTTTGCGAGTTAAGGCCAAATTGGTATTTTTGCTATAAACACATATTCCTTCAGTCAAAACAAGTTCAAACTCCTTTGTCCTTCATATATATCGATTCTAAGTATGTTCCATGCATAAACCCCTTTAAATGACCTTGTTTGAGAAAGAAAAACAGGAATAGCCTTACTTTTGCGAGTTAAGGCCAAATTGGTATTTTTGCTATAAACACAATTCCTTCAGTCAAAACCAGTTCAAACTCCTTTGTCCTTTATATATATCCATTCTAAGTATGTTCCATGCATAAACCTCTTTAAATGACCTTGTTTGAGAAAGAAAAACAGGAATAGCCTTACTTTTGCGAGTAAAGGCCAAATTGGTATTTTAGCTATAAACACATATTCCTTCAGTCAAAACCAGTTCAAACTCCTTTTTCCTTCATATATATCGATTCTAAGTATGTTCCATGCATAAACCCCTTGAAATGACCTTGTTTGAGAAAGAAAAACAGGAATAGCCTTACTTTTGCGAGTTAAGGCCAAATTGGTATTTTTGCTATAAACACCAATTCCTTCAGTCAAAACCAGTTCAAACTCCTTTGTCCTTCATATATATCCATTCTAAGTATGTTCCATGCATAAACCCCTTTAAATGACCTTGTTTGAGAAAGAAAAACAGGAATAGCCTTACTTTTGCGAGTTAAGGCCAAATTGGTATTTTAGCTATAAACACATATTCCTTCAGTCAAAACCAGTTCAAACTCCTTTGTCCTTCATATATATCGATTCTAAGTATGTTCCATGCATAAACCCCTTTAAATGACCTTGTTTGAGAAAGAAAAACAAGAATAGCCTTACTTTTGCGAGTTAAGGCCAAATTGGTATTTTTGCTATAAACACCAATTCCTTCAGTCAAAACCAGTTCAAACTCTTTTGTCCTTAATATATATCAATTCTAAGTTGTTTCCATGCATAAACCTCTTTAAATGACCTTGTATGAGAAAGAAAAACAAGAATAGCCTTACTTTGGCGAGATAAGTCGAAATTCGGATTTTTGCTTATAAACACCAATTCCTTCAGTCAAAACCAGTTCAAACTCCTTTGTCCTTCATATATATCCATTCTAAATATGTTCCATGCATAAACCCTTTAAATGACCTTGTTTGAGAAAGAAAAAACAGGAATAGCCTTACTTTTGCGAGTTAAGGCCAAATTGGTATTTTAGCTATAAACACATATTCCTTCAGTCAAAACCAGTTCAAACTCCTTTGTCCTTCATATATATCGATTCTAAGTATGTTCCATGCATAAACCCCTTGAAATGACCTTGTTTGAGAAAGAAAAACAGGAATAGCCTTACTTTTGCGAGTTAAGGCCAAATTGGTATTTTTGCTATAAACACCAATTCCTTCAGTCAAAACCAGTTCAAACTCCTTTGTCCTTCATATATATCCATTCTAAGTATGTTCCATGCATAAACCCCTTTAAATGACCTTGTTTGAGAAAGAAAAACAGGAATAGCCTTACTTTTGCGAGTTAAGGCCAAATTGGTATTTTTGCTATAAACACCAATTCCTTCAGTCAAAACCAGTTCAAACTCTTTTGTCCTTAATATATATCAATTCTAAGTTGTTTCCATGCATAAACCTCTTTAAATGACCTTGTATGAGAAAGAAAAACAAGAATAGCCTTACTTTTGCGAGTTAAGGCCAAATTGGTATTTTTGCTATAAACACCAATTCCTTCAGTCAAAACCAGTTCAAACTCTTTTGTCCTTTATATATATCCATTCTAAGTATGTTCCATGCATAAACCCCTTTAAATGACCTTGTTTGAGAAAGAAAAACAGGAATAGCCTTACTTTTGCGAGTTAAGGCCAAATTGGTATTTTTGCTATAAACACCAATTCCTTCAGTCAAAACCAGTTCAAACTCTTTTGTCCTTAATATATATCAATTCTAAGTTGTTTCCATGCATAAACCTCTTTAAATGACCTTGTATGAGAAAGAAAAACAAGAATAGCCTTACTTTGGCGAGATAAGTCGAAATTCGGATTTTTGCTTATAAACACCAATTCCTTCAGTCAAAACCAGTTCAAACTCCTTTGTCCTTCATATATATCCATTCTAAATATGTTCCATGCATAAACCCCTTTAAATGACCTTGTTTGAGAAAGAAAAAACAGGAATAGCCTTACTTTTGCGAGTTAAGGCCAAATTGGTATTTTAGCTATAAACACATATTCCTTCAGTCAAAACCAGTTCAAACTCCTTTGTCCTTCATATATATCGATTCTAAGTATGTTCCATGCATAAACCCCTTGAAATGACCTTGTTTGAGAAAGAAAAACAGGAATAGCCTTACTTTTGCGAGTTAAGGCCAAATTGGTATTTTTGCTATAAACACCAATTCCTTCAGTCAAAACCAGTTCAAACTCCTTTGTCCTTCATATATATCCATTCTAAGTATGTTCCATGCATAAACCCCTTTAAATGACCTTGTTTGAGAAAGAAAAACAGGAATAGCCTTACTTTTGCGAGTTAAGGCCAAATTGGTATTTTTGCTATAAACACCAATTCCTTCAGTCAAAACCAGTTCAAACTCTTTTGTCCTTAATATATATCAATTCTAAGTTGTTTCCATGCATAAACCTCTTTAAATGACCTTGTATGAGAAAGAAAAACAAGAATAGCCTTACTTTGGCGAGATAAGTCGAAATTCGGATTTTTGCTTATAAACACCAATTCCTTCAGTCAAAACCAGTTCAAACTCCTTTGTCCTTCATATATATCCATTCTAAATATGTTCCATGCATAAACCCCTTTAAATGACCTTGTTTGAGAAAGAAAAAACAGGAATAGCCTTACTTTTGCGAGTTAAGGCCAAATTGGTATTTTAGCTATAAACACATATTCCTTCAGTCAAAACCAGTTCAAACTCCTTTGTCCTTCATATATATCGATTCTAAGTATGTTCCATGCATAAACCCCTTGAAATGACCTTGTTTGAGAAAGAAAAACAGGAATAGCCTTACTTTTGCGAGTTAAGGCCAAATTGGTATTTTTGCTATAAACACCAATTCCTTCAGTCAAAACCAGTTCAAACTCCTTTGTCCTTCATATATATCCATTCTAAGTATGTTCCATGCATAAACCCCTTTAAATGACCTTGTTTGAGAAAGAAAAACAGGAATAGCCTTACTTTTGCGAGTTAAGGCCAAATTGGTATTTTTGCTATAAACACCAATTCCTTCAGTCAAAACCAGTTCAAACTCTTTTGTCCTTAATATATATCAATTCTAAGTTGTTTCCATGCATAAACCTCTTTAAATGACCTTGTATGAGAAAGAAAAACAAGAATAGCCTTACTTTGGCGAGATAAGTCGAAATTCGGATTTTTGCTTATAAACACCAATTCCTTCAGTCAAAACCAGTTCAAACTCCTTTGTCCTTCATATATATCCATTCTAAATATGTTCCATGCATAAACCCCTTTAAATGACCTTGTTTGAGAAAGAAAAAACAGGAATAGCCTTACTTTTGCGAGTTAAGGCCAAATTGGTATTTTAGCTATAAACACATATTCCTTCAGTCAAAACCAGTTCAAACTCCTTTGTCCTTCATATATATCGATTCTAAGTATGTTCCATGCATAAACCCCTTGAAATGACCTTGTTTGAGAAAGAAAAACAGGAATAGCCTTACTTTTGCGAGTTAAGGCCAAATTGGTATTTTTGCTATAAACACCAATTCCTTCAGTCAAAACCAGTTCAAACTCCTTTGTCCTTCATATATATCCATTCTAAGTATGTTCCATGCATAAACCCCTTTAAATGACCTTGTTTGAGAAAGAAAAACAGGAATAGCCTTACTTTTGCGAGTTAAGGCCAAATTGGTATTTTTGCTATAAACACCAATTCCTTCAGTCAAAACCAGTTCAAACTCTTTTGTCCTTAATATATATCAATTCTAAGTTGTTTCCATGCATAAACCTCTTTAAATGACCTTGTATGAGAAAGAAAAACAAGAATAGCCTTACTTTGGCGAGATAAGTCGAAATTCGGATTTTTGCTTATAAACACCAATTCCTTCAGTCAAAACCAGTTCAAACTCCTTTGTCCTTCATATATATCCATTCTAAGTATGTTCCATGCATAAATCCCTTTAAATGACCTTGTTTGAGAAAGAAAAACAGGAATAGCCTTACTTTTGCGAGTTAAGGCCAAATTGGTATTTTTGCTATAAACACCAATTCCTTCAGTCAAAACCAGTTCAAACTCTTTTGTCCTTAATATATATCAATTCTAAGTTGTTTCCATGCATAAACCTCTTTAAATGACCTTGTATGAGAAAGAAAAACAAGAATAGCCTTACTTTGGCGAGATAAGTCGAAATTCGGATTTTTGCTTATAAACACCAATTCCTTCAGTCAAAACCAGTTCAAACTCCTTTGTCCTTTATATATATCCATTCTAAGTATGTTCCATGCATAAACCCCTTTAAATGACCTTGTTTGAGAAAGAAAAACAGGAATAGCCTTACTTTTGCGAGTTAAGGCCAAATTGGTATTTTAGCTATAAACACATATTCCTTCAGTCAAAACCAGTTCAAACTCCTTTGTCCTTCATATATATCGATTCTAAGTATGTTCCATGCATAAACCCCTTGAAATGACCTTGTTTGAGAAAGAAAAACAGGAATAGCCTTACTTTTGCGAGTTAAGGCCAAATTGGTATTTTTGCTATAAACACCAATTCCTTCAGTCAAAACCAGTTCAAACTCCTTTGTCCTTCATATATATCCATTCTAAGTATGTTCCATGCATAAACCCCTTTAAATGACCTTGTTTGAGAAAGAAAAACAGGAATAGCCTTACTTTTGCGAGTTAAGGCCAAATTGGTATTTTAGCTATAAACACATATTCCTTCAGTCAAAACCAGTTCAAACTCCTTTGTCCTTCATATATATCGATTCTAAGTATGTTCCATGCATAAACCCCTTTAAATGACCTTGTTTGAGAAAGAAAAACAAGAATAGCCTTACTTTTGCGAGTTAAGGCCAAATTGGTATTTTTGCTATAAACACCAATTCCTTCAGTCAAAACCAGTTCAAACTCTTTTGTCCTTAATATATATCAATTCTAAGTTGTTTCCATGCATAAACCTCTTTAAATGACCTTGTATGAGAAAGAAAAACAAGAATAGCCTTACTTTGGCGAGATAAGTCGAAATTCGGATTTTTGCTTATAAACACCAATTCCTTCAGTCAAAACCAGTTCAAACTCCTTTGTCCTTCATATATATCCATTCTAAATATGTTCCATGCATAAACCCCTTTAAATGACCTTGTTTGAGAAAGAAAAAACAGGAATAGCCTTACTTTTGCGAGTTAAGGCCAAATTGGTATTTTAGATAAACACATATTCCTTCAGTCAAAACCAGTTCAAACTCCTTTGTCCTTCATATATATCGATTCTAAGTATGTTCCATAGATAAACCCCTTGAAATGACCTTGTTTGAGAAAGAAAAACAGGAATAGCCTTACTTTTGCGAGTTAAGGCCAAATTGGTATTTTTGCTATAAACACATATTCCTTCAGTCAAAACAAGTTCAAACTCCTTTGTCCTTCATATATATCGATTCTAAGTATGTTCCATGCATAAACCCCTTTAAATGACCTTGTTTGAGAAAGAAAAACAGGAATAGCCTTACTTTTGCGAGTTAAGGCCAAATTGGTATTTTTGCTATAAACACCAATTCCTTCAGTCAAAACCAGTTCAAACTCCTTTGTCCTTTATATATATCCATTCTAAGTATGTTCCATGCATAAACCTCTTTAAATGACCTTGTTTGAGAAAGAAAAACAGGAATAGCCTTACTTTTGCGAGTTAAGGCCAAATTGGTATTTTAGCTATAAACACATATTCCTTCAGTCAAAACCAGTTCAAACTCCTTTTTCCTTCATATATATCGATTCTAAGTATGTTCCATGCATAAACCCCTTGAAATGACCTTGTTTGAGAAAGAAAAACAGGAATAGCCTTACTTTTGCGAGTTAAGGCCAAATTGGTATTTTTGCTATAAACACCAATTCCTTCAGTCAAAACCAGTTCAAACTCCTTTGTCCTTCATATATATCCATTCTAAGTATGTTCCATGCATAAACCCCTTTAAATGACCTTGTTTGAGAAAGAAAAACAGGAATAGCCTTACTTTTGCGAGTTAAGGCCAAATTGGTATTTTAGCTATAAACACATATTCCTTCAGTCAAAACCAGTTCAAACTCCTTTGTCCTTCATATATATCGATTCTAAGTATGTTCCATGCATAAACCCCTTTAAATGACCTTGTTTGAGAAAGAAAAACAAGAATAGCCTTACTTTTGCGAGTTAAGGCCAAATTGGTATTTTTGCTATAAACACCAATTCCTTCAGTCAAAACCAGTTCAAACTCTTTTGTCCTTAATATATATCAATTCTAAGTTGTTTCCATGCATAAACCTCTTTAAATGACCTTGTATGAGAAAGAAAAACAAGAATAGCCTTACTTTGGCGAGATAAGTCGAAATTCGGATTTTTGCTTATAAACACCAATTCCTTCAGTCAAAACCAGTTCAAACTCCTTTGTCCTTCATATATATCCATTCTAAATATGTTCCATGCATAAACCCCTTTAAATGACCTTGTTTGAGAAAGAAAAAACAGGAATAGCCTTACTTTTGCGAGTTAAGGCCAAATTGGTATTTTAGCTATAAACACATATTCCTTCAGTCAAAACCAGTTCAAACTCCTTTGTCCTTCATATATATCGATTCTAAGTATGTTCCATGCATAAACCCCTTGAAATGACCTTGTTTGAGAAAGAAAAACAGGAATAGCCTTACTTTTGCGAGTTAAGGCCAAATTGGTATTTTTGCTATAAACACCAATTCCTTCAGTCAAAACCAGTTCAAACTCCTTTGTCCTTCATATATATCCATTCTAAGTATGTTCCATGCATAAACCCCTTTAAATGACCTTGTTTGAGAAAGAAAAACAGGAATAGCCTTACTTTTGCGAGTTAAGGCCAAATTGGTATTTTAGCTATAAACACATATTCCTTCAGTCAAAACCAGTTCAAACTCCTTTGTCCTTCATATATATCGATTCTAAGTATGTTCCATGCATAAACCCCTTTAAATGACCTTGTTTGAGAAAGAAAAACAAGAATAGCCTTACTTTTGCGAGTTAAGGCCAAATTGGTATTTTTGCTATAAACACCAATTCCTTCAGTCAAAACCAGTTCAAACTCTTTTGTCCTTAATATATATCAATTCTAAGTTGTTTCCATGCATAAACCTCTTTAAATGACCTTGTATGAGAAAGAAAAACAAGAATAGCCTTACTTTGGCGAGATAAGTCGAAATTCGGATTTTTGCTTATAAACACCAATTCCTTCAGTCAAAACCAGTTCAAACTCCTTTGTCCTTCATATATATCCATTCTAAATATGTTCCATGCATAAACCCCTTTAAATGACCTTGTTTGAGAAAGAAAAAACAGGAATAGCCTTACTTTTGCGAGTTAAGGCCAAATTGGTATTTTAGCTATAAACACATATTCCTTCAGTCAAAACCAGTTCAAACTCCTTTGTCCTTCATATATATCGATTCTAAGTATGTTCCATGCATAAACCCCTTGAAATGACCTTGTTTGAGAAAGAAAAACAGGAATAGCCTTACTTTTGCGAGTTAAGGCCAAATTGGTATTTTTGCTATAAACACCAATTCCTTCAGTCAAAACCAGTTCAAACTCCTTTGTCCTTCATATATATCCATTCTAAGTATGTTCCATGCATAAACCCCTTTAAATGACCTTGTTTGAGAAAGAAAAACAGGAATAGCCTTACTTTTGCGAGTTAAGGCCAAATTGGTATTTTTGCTATAAACACCAATTCCTTCAGTCAAAACCAGTTCAAACTCTTTTGTCCTTAATATATATCAATTCTAAGTTGTTTCCATGCATAAACCTCTTTAAATGACCTTGTATGAGAAAGAAAAACAAGAATAGCCTTACTTTGGCGAGATAAGTCGAAATTCGGATTTTTGCTTATAAACACCAATTCCTTCAGTCAAAACCAGTTCAAACTCCTTTGTCCTTCATATATATCCATTCTAAGTATGTTCCATGCATAAATCCCTTTAAATGACCTTGTTTGAGAAAGAAAAACAGGAATAGCCTTACTTTTGCGAGTTAAGGCCAAATTGGTATTTTTGCTATAAACACCAATTCCTTCAGTCAAAACCAGTTCAAACTCTTTTGTCCTTAATATATATCAATTCTAAGTTGTTTCCATGCATAAACCTCTTTAAATGACCTTGTATGAGAAAGAAAAACAAGAATAGCCTTACTTTGGCGAGATAAGTCGAAATTCGGATTTTTGCTTATAAACACCAATTCCTTCAGTCAAAACCAGTTCAAACTCCTTTGTCCTTTATATATATCCATTCTAAGTATGTTCCATGCATAAACCCCTTTAAATGACCTTGTTTGAGAAAGAAAAACAGGAATAGCCTTACTTTTGCGAGTTAAGGCCAAATTGGTATTTTAGCTATAAACACATATTCCTTCAGTCAAAACCAGTTCAAACTCCTTTGTCCTTCATATATATCGATTCTAAGTATGTTCCATGCATAAACCCCTTGAAATGACCTTGTTTGAGAAAGAAAAACAGGAATAGCCTTACTTTTGCGAGTTAAGGCCAAATTGGTATTTTTGCTATAAACACCAATTCCTTCAGTCAAAACCAGTTCAAACTCCTTTGTCCTTCATATATATCCATTCTAAGTATGTTCCATGCATAAACCCCTTTAAATGACCTTGTTTGAGAAAGAAAAACAGGAATAGCCTTACTTTTGCGAGTTAAGGCCAAATTGGTATTTTTGCTATAAACACCAATTCCTTCAGTCAAAACCAGTTCAAACTCTTTTGTCCTTAATATATATCAATTCTAAGTTGTTTCCATGCATAAACCTCTTTAAATGACCTTGTATGAGAAAGAAAAACAAGAATAGCCTTACTTTGGCGAGATAAGTCGAAATTCGGATTTTTGCTTATAAACACCAATTCCTTCAGTCAAAACCAGTTCAAACTCCTTTGTCCTTCATATATATCCATTCTAAGTATGTTCCATGCATAAATCCCTTTAAATGACCTTGTTTGAGAAAGAAAAACAGGAATAGCCTTACTTTTGCGAGTTAAGGCCAAATTGGTATTTTTGCTATAAACACCAATTCCTTCAGTCAAAACCAGTTCAAACTCTTTTGTCCTTAATATATATCAATTCTAAGTTGTTTCCATGCATAAACCTCTTTAAATGACCTTGTATGAGAAAGAAAAACAAGAATAGCCTTACTTTGGCGAGATAAGTCGAAATTCGGATTTTTGCTTATAAACACCAATTCCTTCAGTCAAAACCAGTTCAAACTCCTTTGTCCTTTATATATATCCATTCTAAGTATGTTCCATGCATAAACCCCTTTAAATGACCTTGTTTGAGAAAGAAAAACAGGAATAGCCTTACTTTTGCGAGTTAAGGCCAAATTGGTATTTTAGCTATAAACACATATTCCTTCAGTCAAAACCAGTTCAAACTCCTTTGTCCTTCATATATATCGATTCTAAGTATGTTCCATGCATAAACCCCTTGAAATGACCTTGTTTGAGAAAGAAAAACAGGAATAGCCTTACTTTTGCGAGTTAAGGCCAAATTGGTATTTTTGCTATAAACACCAATTCCTTCAGTCAAAACCAGTTCAAACTCCTTTGTCCTTCATATATATCCATTCTAAGTATGTTCCATGCATAAACCCCTTTAAATGACCTTGTTTGAGAAAGAAAAACAGGAATAGCCTTACTTTTGCGAGTTAAGGCCAAATTGGTATTTTAGCTATAAACACATATTCCTTCAGTCAAAACCAGTTCAAACTCCTTTGTCCTTCATATATATCGATTCTAAGTATGTTCCATGCATAAACCCCTTTAAATGACCTTGTTTGAGAAAGAAAAACAAGAATAGCCTTACTTTTGCGAGTTAAGGCCAAATTGGTATTTTTGCTATAAACACCAATTCCTTCAGTCAAAACCAGTTCAAACTCTTTTGTCCTTAATATATATCAATTCTAAGTTGTTTCCATGCATAAACCTCTTTAAATGACCTTGTATGAGAAAGAAAAACAAGAATAGCCTTACTTTGGCGAGATAAGTCGAAATTCGGATTTTTGCTTATAAACACCAATTCCTTCAGTCAAAACCAGTTCAAACTCCTTTGTCCTTCATATATATCCATTCTAAATATGTTCCATGCATAAACCCCTTTAAATGACCTTGTTTGAGAAAGAAAAAACAGGAATAGCCTTACTTTTGCGAGTTAAGGCCAAATTGGTATTTTAGCTATAAACACATATTCCTTCAGTCAAAACCAGTTCAAACTCCTTTGTCCTTCATATATATCGATTCTAAGTATGTTCCATAGATAAACCCCTTGAAATGACCTTGTTTGAGAAAGAAAAACAGGAATAGCCTTACTTTTGCGAGTTAAGGCCAAATTGGTATTTTTGCTATAAACACATATTCCTTCAGTCAAAACAAGTTCAAACTCCTTTGTCCTTCATATATATCGATTCTAAGTATGTTCCATGCATAAACCCCTTTAAATGACCTTGTTTGAGAAAGAAAAACAGGAATAGCCTTACTTTTGCGAGTTAAGGCCAAATTGGTATTTTTGCTATAAACACCAATTCCTTCAGTCAAAACCAGTTCAAACTCCTTTGTCCTTTATATATATCCATTCTAAGTATGTTCCATGCATAAACCTCTTTAAATGACCTTGTTTGAGAAAGAAAAACAGGAATAGCCTTACTTTTGCGAGTTAAGGCCAAATTGGTATTTTAGCTATAAACACATATTCCTTCAGTCAAAACCAGTTCAAACTCCTTTTTCCTTCATATATATCGATTCTAAGTATGTTCCATGCATAAACCCCTTGAAATGACCTTGTTTGAGAAAGAAAAACAGGAATAGCCTTACTTTTGCGAGTTAAGGCCAAATTGGTATTTTTGCTATAAACACCAATTCCTTCAGTCAAAACCAGTTCAAACTCCTTTGTCCTTCATATATATCCATTCTAAGTATGTTCCATGCATAAACCCCTTTAAATGACCTTGTTTGAGAAAGAAAAACAGGAATAGCCTTACTTTTGCGAGTTAAGGCCAAATTGGTATTTTAGCTATAAACACATATTCCTTCAGTCAAAACCAGTTCAAACTCCTTTGTCCTTCATATATATCGATTCTAAGTATGTTCCATGCATAAACCCCTTTAAATGACCTTGTTTGAGAAAGAAAAACAAGAATAGCCTTACTTTTGCGAGTTAAGGCCAAATTGGTATTTTTGCTATAAACACCAATTCCTTCAGTCAAAACCAGTTCAAACTCTTTTGTCCTTAATATATATCAATTCTAAGTTGTTTCCATGCATAAACCTCTTTAAATGACCTTGTATGAGAAAGAAAAACAAGAATAGCCTTACTTTGGCGAGATAAGTCGAAATTCGGATTTTTGCTTATAAACACCAATTCCTTCAGTCAAAACCAGTTCAAACTCCTTTGTCCTTCATATATATCCATTCTAAATATGTTCCATGCATAAACCCCTTTAAATGACCTTGTTTGAGAAAGAAAAAACAGGAATAGCCTTACTTTTGCGAGTTAAGGCCAAATTGGTATTTTAGCTATAAACACATATTCCTTCAGTCAAAACCAGTTCAAACTCCTTTGTCCTTCATATATATCGATTCTAAGTATGTTCCATGCATAAACCCCTTGAAATGACCTTGTTTGAGAAAGAAAAACAGGAATAGCCTTACTTTTGCGAGTTAAGGCCAAATTGGTATTTTTGCTATAAACACCAATTCCTTCAGTCAAAACCAGTTCAAACTCCTTTGTCCTTCATATATATCCATTCTAAGTATGTTCCATGCATAAACCCCTTTAAATGACCTTGTTTGAGAAAGAAAAACAGGAATAGCCTTACTTTTGCGAGTTAAGGCCAAATTGGTATTTTAGCTATAAACACATATTCCTTCAGTCAAAACCAGTTCAAACTCCTTTGTCCTTCATATATATCGATTCTAAGTATGTTCCATGCATAAACCCCTTTAAATGACCTTGTTTGAGAAAGAAAAACAAGAATAGCCTTACTTTTGCGAGTTAAGGCCAAATTGGTATTTTTGCTATAAACACCAATTCCTTCAGTCAAAACCAGTTCAAACTCTTTTGTCCTTAATATATATCAATTCTAAGTTGTTTCCATGCATAAACCTCTTTAAATGACCTTGTATGAGAAAGAAAAACAAGAATAGCCTTACTTTGGCGAGATAAGTCGAAATTCGGATTTTTGCTTATAAACACCAATTCCTTCAGTCAAAACCAGTTCAAACTCCTTTGTCCTTCATATATATCCATTCTAAATATGTTCCATGCATAAACCCCTTTAAATGACCTTGTTTGAGAAAGAAAAAACAGGAATAGCCTTACTTTTGCGAGTTAAGGCCAAATTGGTATTTTAGCTATAAACACATATTCCTTCAGTCAAAACCAGTTCAAACTCCTTTGTCCTTCATATATATCGATTCTAAGTATGTTCCATGCATAAACCCCTTGAAATGACCTTGTTTGAGAAAGAAAAACAGGAATAGCCTTACTTTTGCGAGTTAAGGCCAAATTGGTATTTTTGCTATAAACACCAATTCCTTCAGTCAAAACCAGTTCAAACTCCTTTGTCCTTCATATATATCCATTCTAAGTATGTTCCATGCATAAACCCCTTTAAATGACCTTGTTTGAGAAAGAAAAACAGGAATAGCCTTACTTTTGCGAGTTAAGGCCAAATTGGTATTTTTGCTATAAACACCAATTCCTTCAGTCAAAACCAGTTCAAACTCTTTTGTCCTTAATATATATCAATTCTAAGTTGTTTCCATGCATAAACCTCTTTAAATGACCTTGTATGAGAAAGAAAAACAAGAATAGCCTTACTTTGGCGAGATAAGTCGAAATTCGGATTTTTGCTTATAAACACCAATTCCTTCAGTCAAAACCAGTTCAAACTCCTTTGTCCTTCATATATATCCATTCTAAGTATGTTCCATGCATAAATCCCTTTAAATGACCTTGTTTGAGAAAGAAAAACAGGAATAGCCTTACTTTTGCGAGTTAAGGCCAAATTGGTATTTTTGCTATAAACACCAATTCCTTCAGTCAAAACCAGTTCAAACTCTTTTGTCCTTAATATATATCAATTCTAAGTTGTTTCCATGCATAAACCTCTTTAAATGACCTTGTATGAGAAAGAAAAACAAGAATAGCCTTACTTTGGCGAGATAAGTCGAAATTCGGATTTTTGCTTATAAACACCAATTCCTTCAGTCAAAACCAGTTCAAACTCCTTTGTCCTTTATATATATCCATTCTAAGTATGTTCCATGCATAAACCCCTTTAAATGACCTTGTTTGAGAAAGAAAAACAGGAATAGCCTTACTTTTGCGAGTTAAGGCCAAATTGGTATTTTAGCTATAAACACATATTCCTTCAGTCAAAACCAGTTCAAACTCCTTTGTCCTTCATATATATCGATTCTAAGTATGTTCCATGCATAAACCCCTTGAAATGACCTTGTTTGAGAAAGAAAAACAGGAATAGCCTTACTTTTGCGAGTTAAGGCCAAATTGGTATTTTTGCTATAAACACCAATTCCTTCAGTCAAAACCAGTTCAAACTCCTTTGTCCTTCATATATATCCATTCTAAGTATGTTCCATGCATAAACCCCTTTAAATGACCTTGTTTGAGAAAGAAAAACAGGAATAGCCTTACTTTTGCGAGTTAAGGCCAAATTGGTATTTTTGCTATAAACACCAATTCCTTCAGTCAAAACCAGTTCAAACTCTTTTGTCCTTAATATATATCAATTCTAAGTTGTTTCCATGCATAAACCTCTTTAAATGACCTTGTATGAGAAAGAAAAACAAGAATAGCCTTACTTTGGCGAGATAAGTCGAAATTCGGATTTTTGCTTATAAACACCAATTCCTTCAGTCAAAACCAGTTCAAACTCCTTTGTCCTTCATATATATCCATTCTAAGTATGTTCCATGCATAAATCCCTTTAAATGACCTTGTTTGAGAAAGAAAAACAGGAATAGCCTTACTTTTGCGAGTTAAGGCCAAATTGGTATTTTTGCTATAAACACCAATTCCTTCAGTCAAAACCAGTTCAAACTCTTTTGTCCTTAATATATATCAATTCTAAGTTGTTTCCATCCATAAACCTCTTTAAATGACCTTGTATGAGAAAGAAAAACAAGAATAGCCTTACTTTGGCGAGATAAGTCGAAATTCGGATTTTTGCTTATAAACACCAATTCCTTCAGTCAAAACCAGTTCAAACTCCTTTGTCCTTTATATATATCCATTCTAAGTATGTTCCATGCATAAACCCCTTTAAATGACCTTGTTTGAGAAAGAAAAACAGGAATAGCCTTACTTTTGCGAGTTAAGGCCAAATTGGTATTTTAGCTATAAACACATATTCCTTCAGTCAAAACCAGTTCAAACTCCTTTGTCCTTCATATATATCGATTCTAAGTATGTTCCATGCATAAACCCCTTGAAATGACCTTGTTTGAGAAAGAAAAACAGGAATAGCCTTACTTTTGCGAGTTAAGGCCAAATTGGTATTTTTGCTATAAACACCAATTCCTTCAGTCAAAACCAGTTCAAACTCCTTTGTCCTTCATATATATCCATTCTAAGTATGTTCCATGCATAAACCCCTTTAAATGACCTTGTTTGAGAAAGAAAAACAGGAATAGCCTTACTTTTGCGAGTTAAGGCCAAATTGGTATTTTAGCTATAAACACATATTCCTTCAGTCAAAACCAGTTCAAACTCCTTTGTCCTTCATATATATCGATTCTAAGTATGTTCCATGCATAAACCCCTTTAAATGACCTTGTTTGAGAAAGAAAAACAAGAATAGCCTTACTTTTGCGAGTTAAGGCCAAATTGGTATTTTTGCTATAAACACCAATTCCTTCAGTCAAAACCAGTTCAAACTCTTTTGTCCTTAATATATATCAATTCTAAGTTGTTTCCATGCATAAACCTCTTTAAATGACCTTGTATGAGAAAGAAAAACAAGAATAGCCTTACTTTGGCGAGATAAGTCGAAATTCGGATTTTTGCTTATAAACACCAATTCCTTCAGTCAAAACCAGTTCAAACTCCTTTGTCCTTCATATATATCCATTCTAAATATGTTCCATGCATAAACCCCTTTAAATGACCTTGTTTGAGAAAGAAAAAACAGGAATAGCCTTACTTTTGCGAGTTAAGGCCAAATTGGTATTTTAGCTATAAACACATATTCCTTCAGTCAAAACCAGTTCAAACTCCTTTGTCCTTCATATATATCGATTCTAAGTATGTTCCATAGATAAACCCCTTGAAATGACCTTGTTTGAGAAAGAAAAACAGGAATAGCCTTACTTTTGCGAGTTAAGGCCAAATTGGTATTTTTGCTATAAACACATATTCCTTCAGTCAAAACAAGTTCAAACTCCTTTGTCCTTCATATATATCGATTCTAAGTATGTTCCATGCATAAACCCCTTTAAATGACCTTGTTTGAGAAAGAAAAACAGGAATAGCCTTACTTTTGCGAGTTAAGGCCAAATTGGTATTTTTGCTATAAACACCAATTCCTTCAGTCAAAACCAGTTCAAACTCCTTTGTCCTTTATATATATCCATTCTAAGTATGTTCCATGCATAAACCTCTTTAAATGACCTTGTTTGAGAAAGAAAAACAGGAATAGCCTTACTTTTGCGAGTTAAGGCCAAATTGGTATTTTAGCTATAAACACATATTCCTTCAGTCAAAACCAGTTCAAACTCCTTTTTCCTTCATATATATCGATTCTAAGTATGTTCCATGCATAAACCCCTTGAAATGACCTTGTTTGAGAAAGAAAAACAGGAATAGCCTTACTTTTGCGAGTTAAGGCCAAATTGGTATTTTTGCTATAAACACCAATTCCTTCAGTCAAAACCAGTTCAAACTCCTTTGTCCTTCATATATATCCATTCTAAGTATGTTCCATGCATAAACCCCTTTAAATGACCTTGTTTGAGAAAGAAAAACAGGAATAGCCTTACTTTTGCGAGTTAAGGCCAAATTGGTATTTTAGCTATAAACACATATTCCTTCAGTCAAAACCAGTTCAAACTCCTTTGTCCTTCATATATATCGATTCTAAGTATGTTCCATGCATAAACCCCTTTAAATGACCTTGTTTGAGAAAGAAAAACAAGAATAGCCTTACTTTTGCGAGTTAAGGCCAAATTGGTATTTTTGCTATAAACACCAATTCCTTCAGTCAAAACCAGTTCAAACTCTTTTGTCCTTAATATATATCAATTCTAAGTTGTTTCCATGCATAAACCTCTTTAAATGACCTTGTATGAGAAAGAAAAACAAGAATAGCCTTACTTTGGCGAGATAAGTCGAAATTCGGATTTTTGCTTATAAACACCAATTCCTTCAGTCAAAACCAGTTCAAACTCCTTTGTCCTTCATATATATCCATTCTAAATATGTTCCATGCATAAACCCCTTTAAATGACCTTGTTTGAGAAAGAAAAAACAGGAATAGCCTTACTTTTGCGAGTTAAGGCCAAATTGGTATTTTAGCTATAAACACATATTCCTTCAGTCAAAACCAGTTCAAACTCCTTTGTCCTTCATATATATCGATTCTAAGTATGTTCCATGCATAAACCCCTTGAAATGACCTTGTTTGAGAAAGAAAAACAGGAATAGCCTTACTTTTGCGAGTTAAGGCCAAATTGGTATTTTTGCTATAAACACCAATTCCTTCAGTCAAAACCAGTTCAAACTCCTTTGTCCTTCATATATATCCATTCTAAGTATGTTCCATGCATAAACCCCTTTAAATGACCTTGTTTGAGAAAGAAAAACAGGAATAGCCTTACTTTTGCGAGTTAAGGCCAAATTGGTATTTTAGCTATAAACACATATTCCTTCAGTCAAAACCAGTTCAAACTCCTTTGTCCTTCATATATATCGATTCTAAGTATGTTCCATGCATAAACCCCTTTAAATGACCTTGTTTGAGAAAGAAAAACAAGAATAGCCTTACTTTTGCGAGTTAAGGCCAAATTGGTATTTTTGCTATAAACACCAATTCCTTCAGTCAAAACCAGTTCAAACTCTTTTGTCCTTAATATATATCAATTCTAAGTTGTTTCCATGCATAAACCTCTTTAAATGACCTTGTATGAGAAAGAAAAACAAGAATAGCCTTACTTTGGCGAGATAAGTCGAAATTCGGATTTTTGCTTATAAACACCAATTCCTTCAGTCAAAACCAGTTCAAACTCTTTTGTCCTTAATATATATCAATTCTAAGTTGTTTCCATGCATAAACCTCTTTAAATGACCTTGTATGAGAAAGAAAAACAAGAATAGCCTTACTTTGGCGAGATAAGTCGAAATTCGGATTTTTGCTTATAAACACCAATTCCTTCAGTCAAAACCAGTTCAAACTCCTTTGTCCTTCATATATATCCATTCTAAGTATGTTCCATGCATAAATCCCTTTAAATGACCTTGTTTGAGAAAGAAAAACAGGAATAGCCTTACTTTTGCGAGTTAAGGCCAAATTGGTATTTTTGCTATAAACACCAATTCCTTCAGTCAAAACCAGTTCAAACTCTTTTGTCCTTAATATATATCAATTCTAAGTTGTTTCCATGCATAAACCTCTTTAAATGACCTTGTATGAGAAAGAAAAACAAGAATAGCCTTACTTTGGCGAGATAAGTCGAAATTCGGATTTTTGCTTATAAACACCAATTCCTTCAGTCAAAACCAGTTCAAACTCCTTTGTCCTTTATATATATCCATTCTAAGTATGTTCCATGCATAAACCCCTTTAAATGACCTTGTTTGAGAAAGAAAAACAGGAATAGCCTTACTTTTGCGAGTTAAGGCCAAATTGGTATTTTAGCTATAAACACATATTCCTTCAGTCAAAACCAGTTCAAACTCCTTTGTCCTTCATATATATCGATTCTAAGTATGTTCCATGCATAAACCCCTTGAAATGACCTTGTTTGAGAAAGAAAAACAGGAATAGCCTTACTTTTGCGAGTTAAGGCCAAATTGGTATTTTTGCTATAAACACCAATTCCTTCAGTCAAAACCAGTTCAAACTCCTTTGTCCTTCATATATATCCATTCTAAGTATGTTCCATGCATAAACCCCTTTAAATGACCTTGTTTGAGAAAGAAAAACAGGAATAGCCTTACTTTTGCGAGTTAAGGCCAAATTGGTATTTTAGCTATAAACACATATTCCTTCAGTCAAAACCAGTTCAAACTCCTTTGTCCTTCATATATATCGATTCTAAGTATGTTCCATGCATAAACCCCTTTAAATGACCTTGTTTGAGAAAGAAAAACAAGAATAGCCTTACTTTTGCGAGTTAAGGCCAAATTGGTATTTTTGCTATAAACACCAATTCCTTCAGTCAAAACCAGTTCAAACTCTTTTGTCCTTAATATATATCAATTCTAAGTTGTTTCCATGCATAAACCTCTTTAAATGACCTTGTATGAGAAAGAAAAACAAGAATAGCCTTACTTTGGCGAGATAAGTCGAAATTCGGATTTTTGCTTATAAACACCAATTCCTTCAGTCAAAACCAGTTCAAACTCCTTTGTCCTTCATATATATCCATTCTAAATATGTTCCATGCATAAACCCCTTTAAATGACCTTGTTTGAGAAAGAAAAAACAGGAATAGCCTTACTTTTGCGAGTTAAGGCCAAATTGGTATTTTAGCTATAAACACATATTCCTTCAGTCAAAACCAGTTCAAACTCCTTTGTCCTTCATATATATCGATTCTAAGTATGTTCCATAGATAAACCCCTTGAAATGACCTTGTTTGAGAAAGAAAAACAGGAATAGCCTTACTTTTGCGAGTTAAGGCCAAATTGGTATTTTTGCTATAAACACATATTCCTTCAGTCAAAACAAGTTCAAACTCCTTTGTCCTTCATATATATCGATTCTAAGTATGTTCCATGCATAAACCCCTTTAAATGACCTTGTTTGAGAAAGAAAAACAGGAATAGCCTTACTTTTGCGAGTTAAGGCCAAATTGGTATTTTTGCTATAAACACCAATTCCTTCAGTCAAAACCAGTTCAAACTCCTTTGTCCTTTATATATATCCATTCTAAGTATGTTCCATGCATAAACCTCTTTAAATGACCTTGTTTGAGAAAGAAAAACAGGAATAGCCTTACTTTTGCGAGTTAAGGCCAAATTGGTATTTTAGCTATAAACACATATTCCTTCAGTCAAAACCAGTTCAAACTCCTTTTTCCTTCATATATATCGATTCTAAGTATGTTCCATGCATAAACCCCTTGAAATGACCTTGTTTGAGAAAGAAAAACAGGAATAGCCTTACTTTTGCGAGTTAAGGCCAAATTGGTATTTTTGCTATAAACACCAATTCCTTCAGTCAAAACCAGTTCAAACTCCTTTGTCCTTCATATATATCCATTCTAAGTATGTTCCATGCATAAACCCCTTTAAATGACCTTGTTTGAGAAAGAAAAACAGGAATAGCCTTACTTTTGCGAGTTAAGGCCAAATTGGTATTTTAGCTATAAACACATATTCCTTCAGTCAAAACCAGTTCAAACTCCTTTGTCCTTCATATATATCGATTCTAAGTATGTTCCATGCATAAACCCCTTTAAATGACCTTGTTTGAGAAAGAAAAACAAGAATAGCCTTACTTTTGCGAGTTAAGGCCAAATTGGTATTTTTGCTATAAACACCAATTCCTTCAGTCAAAACCAGTTCAAACTCTTTTGTCCTTAATATATATCAATTCTAAGTTGTTTCCATGCATAAACCTCTTTAAATGACCTTGTATGAGAAAGAAAAACAAGAATAGCCTTACTTTGGCGAGATAAGTCGAAATTCGGATTTTTGCTTATAAACACCAATTCCTTCAGTCAAAACCAGTTCAAACTCCTTTGTCCTTCATATATATCGATTCTAAATATGTTCCATGCATAAACCCCTTTAAATGACCTTGTTTGAGAAAGAAAAAACAGGAATAGCCTTACTTTTGCGAGTTAAGGCCAAATTGGTATTTTAGCTATAAACACATATTCCTTCAGTCAAAACCAGTTCAAACTCCTTTGTCCTTCATATATATCGATTCTAAGTATGTTCCATGCATAAACCCCTTGAAATGACCTTGTTTGAGAAAGAAAAACAGGAATAGCCTTACTTTTGCGAGTTAAGGCCAAATTGGTATTTTAGCTATAAACACATATTCCTTCAGTCAAAACCAGTTCAAACTCCTTTTTCCTTCATATATATCGATTCTAAGTATGTTCCATGCATAAACCCCTTGAAATGACCTTGTTTGAGAAAGAAAAACAGGAATAGCCTTACTTTTGCGAGTTAAGGCCAAATTGGTATTTTTGCTATAAACACCAATTCCTTCAGTCAAAACCAGTTCAAACTCCTTTGTCCTTCATATATATCCATTCTAAGTATGTTCCATGCATAAACCCCTTTAAATGACCTTGTTTGAGAAAGAAAAACAGGAATAGCCTTACTTTTGCGAGTTAAGGCCAAATTGGTATTTTAGCTATAAACACATATTCCTTCAGTCAAAACCAGTTCAAACTCCTTTGTCCTTCATATATATCGATTCTAAGTATGTTCCATGCATAAACCCCTTTAAATGACCTTGTTTGAGAAAGAAAAACAAGAATAGCCTTACTTTTGCGAGTTAAGGCCAAATTGGTATTTTTGCTATAAACACCAATTCCTTCAGTCAAAACCAGTTCAAACTCTTTTGTCCTTAATATATATCAATTCTAAGTTGTTTCCATGCATAAACCTCTTTAAATGACCTTGTATGAGAAAGAAAAACAAGAATAGCCTTACTTTGGCGAGATAAGTCGAAATTCGGATTTTTGCTTATAAACACCAATTCCTTCAGTCAAAACCAGTTCAAACTCCTTTGTCCTTCATATATATCCATTCTAAATATGTTCCATGCATAAACCCCTTTAAATGACCTTGTTTGAGAAAGAAAAAACAGGAATAGCCTTACTTTTGCGAGTTAAGGCCAAATTGGTATTTTAGCTATAAACACATATTCCTTCAGTCAAAACCAGTTCAAACTCCTTTGTCCTTCATATATATCGATTCTAAGTATGTTCCATGCATAAACCCCTTGAAATGACCTTGTTTGAGAAAGAAAAACAGGAATAGCCTTACTTTTGCGAGTTAAGGCCAAATTGGTATTTTTGCTATAAACACCAATTCCTTCAGTCAAAACCAGTTCAAACTCCTTTGTCCTTCATATATATCCATTCTAAGTATGTTCCATGCATAAACCCCTTTAAATGACCTTGTTTGAGAAAGAAAAACAGGAATAGCCTTACTTTTGCGAGTTAAGGCCAAATTGGTATTTTAGCTATAAACACATATTCCTTCAGTCAAAACCAGTTCAAACTCCTTTGTCCTTCATATATATCGATTCTAAGTATGTTCCATGCATAAACCCCTTTAAATGACCTTGTTTGAGAAAGAAAAACAAGAATAGCCTTACTTTTGCGAGTTAAGGCCAAATTGGTATTTTTGCTATAAACACCAATTCCTTCAGTCAAAACCAGTTCAAACTCTTTTGTCCTTAATATATATCAATTCTAAGTTGTTTCCATGCATAAACCTCTTTAAATGACCTTGTATGAGAAAGAAAAACAAGAATAGCCTTACTTTGGCGAGATAAGTCGAAATTCGGATTTTTGCTTATAAACACCAATTCCTTCAGTCAAAACCAGTTCAAACTCCTTTGTCCTTCATATATATCCATTCTAAATATGTTCCATGCATAAACCCCTTTAAATGACCTTGTTTGAGAAAGAAAAAACAGGAATAGCCTTACTTTTGCGAGTTAAGGCCAAATTGGTATTTTAGCTATAAACACATATTCCTTCAGTCAAAACCAGTTCAAACTCCTTTGTCCTTCATATATATCGATTCTAAGTATGTTCCATGCATAAACCCCTTGAAATGACCTTGTTTGAGAAAGAAAAACAGGAATAGCCTTACTTTTGCGAGTTAAGGCCAAATTGGTATTTTTGCTATAAACACCAATTCCTTCAGTCAAAACCAGTTCAAACTCCTTTGTCCTTCATATATATCCATTCTAAGTATGTTCCATGCATAAACCCCTTTAAATGACCTTGTTTGAGAAAGAAAAACAGGAATAGCCTTACTTTTGCGAGTTAAGGCCAAATTGGTATTTTTGCTATAAACACCAATTCCTTCAGTCAAAACCAGTTCAAACTCTTTTGTCCTTAATATATATCAATTCTAAGTTGTTTCCATGCATAAACCTCTTTAAATGACCTTGTATGAGAAAGAAAAACAAGAATAGCCTTACTTTGGCGAGATAAGTCGAAATTCGGATTTTTGCTTATAAACACCAATTCCTTCAGTCAAAACCAGTTCAAACTCCTTTGTCCTTCATATATATCCATTCTAAGTATGTTCCATGCATAAATCCCTTTAAATGACCTTGTTTGAGAAAGAAAAACAGGAATAGCCTTACTTTTGCGAGTTAAGGCCAAATTGGTATTTTTGCTATAAACACCAATTCCTTCAGTCAAAACCAGTTCAAACTCTTTTGTCCTTAATATATATCAATTCTAAGTTGTTTCCATGCATAAACCTCTTTAAATGACCTTGTATGAGAAAGAAAAACAAGAATAGCCTTACTTTGGCGAGATAAGTCGAAATTCGGATTTTTGCTTATAAACACCAATTCCTTCAGTCAAAACCAGTTCAAACTCCTTTGTCCTTTATATATATCCATTCTAAGTATGTTCCATGCATAAACCCCTTTAAATGACCTTGTTTGAGAAAGAAAAACAGGAATAGCCTTACTTTTGCGAGTTAAGGCCAAATTGGTATTTTAGCTATAAACACATATTCCTTCAGTCAAAACCAGTTCAAACTCCTTTGTCCTTCATATATATCGATTCTAAGTATGTTCCATGCATAAACCCCTTGAAATGACCTTGTTTGAGAAAGAAAAACAGGAATAGCCTTACTTTTGCGAGTTAAGGCCAAATTGGTATTTTTGCTATAAACACCAATTCCTTCAGTCAAAACCAGTTCAAACTCCTTTGTCCTTCATATATATCCATTCTAAGTATGTTCCATGCATAAACCCCTTTAAATGACCTTGTTTGAGAAAGAAAAACAGGAATAGCCTTACTTTTGCGAGTTAAGGCCAAATTGGTATTTTTGCTATAAACACCAATTCCTTCAGTCAAAACCAGTTCAAACTCTTTTGTCCTTAATATATATCAATTCTAAGTTGTTTCCATGCATAAACCTCTTTAAATGACCTTGTATGAGAAAGAAAAACAAGAATAGCCTTACTTTGGCGAGATAAGTCGAAATTCGGATTTTTGCTTATAAACACCAATTCCTTCAGTCAAAACCAGTTCAAACTCCTTTGTCCTTCATATATATCCATTCTAAGTATGTTCCATGCATAAATCCCTTTAAATGACCTTGTTTGAGAAAGAAAAACAGGAATAGCCTTACTTTTGCGAGTTAAGGCCAAATTGGTATTTTTGCTATAAACACCAATTCCTTCAGTCAAAACCAGTTCAAACTCTTTTGTCCTTAATATATATCAATTCTAAGTTGTTTCCATGCATAAACCTCTTTAAATGACCTTGTATGAGAAAGAAAAACAAGAATAGCCTTACTTTGGCGAGATAAGTCGAAATTCGGATTTTTGCTTATAAACACCAATTCCTTCAGTCAAAACCAGTTCAAACTCCTTTGTCCTTTATATATATCCATTCTAAGTATGTTCCATGCATAAACCCCTTTAAATGACCTTGTTTGAGAAAGAAAAACAGGAATAGCCTTACTTTTGCGAGTTAAGGCCAAATTGGTATTTTAGCTATAAACACATATTCCTTCAGTCAAAACCAGTTCAAACTCCTTTGTCCTTCATATATATCGATTCTAAGTATGTTCCATGCATAAACCCCTTGAAATGACCTTGTTTGAGAAAGAAAAACAGGAATAGCCTTACTTTTGCGAGTTAAGGCCAAATTGGTATTTTTGCTATAAACACCAATTCCTTCAGTCAAAACCAGTTCAAACTCCTTTGTCCTTCATATATATCCATTCTAAGTATGTTCCATGCATAAACCCCTTTAAATGACCTTGTTTGAGAAAGAAAAACAGGAATAGCCTTACTTTTGCGAGTTAAGGCCAAATTGGTATTTTAGCTATAAACACATATTCCTTCAGTCAAAACCAGTTCAAACTCCTTTGTCCTTCATATATATCGATTCTAAGTATGTTCCATGCATAAACCCCTTTAAATGACCTTGTTTGAGAAAGAAAAACAAGAATAGCCTTACTTTTGCGAGTTAAGGCCAAATTGGTATTTTTGCTATAAACACCAATTCCTTCAGTCAAAACCAGTTCAAACTCTTTTGTCCTTAATATATATCAATTCTAAGTTGTTTCCATGCATAAACCTCTTTAAATGACCTTGTATGAGAAAGAAAAACAAGAATAGCCTTACTTTGGCGAGATAAGTCGAAATTCGGATTTTTGCTTATAAACACCAATTCCTTCAGTCAAAACCAGTTCAAACTCCTTTGTCCTTCATATATATCCATTCTAAATATGTTCCATGCATAAACCCCTTTAAATGACCTTGTTTGAGAAAGAAAAAACAGGAATAGCCTTACTTTTGCGAGTTAAGGCCAAATTGGTATTTTAGCTATAAACACATATTCCTTCAGTCAAAACCAGTTCAAACTCCTTTGTCCTTCATATATATCGATTCTAAGTATGTTCCATAGATAAACCCCTTGAAATGACCTTGTTTGAGAAAGAAAAACAGGAATAGCCTTACTTTTGCGAGTTAAGGCCAAATTGGTATTTTTGCTATAAACACATATTCCTTCAGTCAAAACAAGTTCAAACTCCTTTGTCCTTCATATATATCGATTCTAAGTATGTTCCATGCATAAACCCCTTTAAATGACCTTGTTTGAGAAAGAAAAACAGGAATAGCCTTACTTTTGCGAGTTAAGGCCAAATTGGTATTTTTGCTATAAACACCAATTCCTTCAGTCAAAACCAGTTCAAACTCCTTTGTCCTTTATATATATCCATTCTAAGTATGTTCCATGCATAAACCTCTTTAAATGACCTTGTTTGAGAAAGAAAAACAGGAATAGCCTTACTTTTGCGAGTTAAGGCCAAATTGGTATTTTAGCTATAAACACATATTCCTTCAGTCAAAACCAGTTCAAACTCCTTTTTCCTTCATATATATCGATTCTAAGTATGTTCCATGCATAAACCCCTTGAAATGACCTTGTTTGAGAAAGAAAAACAGGAATAGCCTTACTTTTGCGAGTTAAGGCCAAATTGGTATTTTTGCTATAAACACCAATTCCTTCAGTCAAAACCAGTTCAAACTCCTTTGTCCTTCATATATATCCATTCTAAGTATGTTCCATGCATAAACCCCTTTAAATGACCTTGTTTGAGAAAGAAAAACAGGAATAGCCTTACTTTTGCGAGTTAAGGCCAAATTGGTATTTTAGCTATAAACACATATTCCTTCAGTCAAAACCAGTTCAAACTCCTTTGTCCTTCATATATATCGATTCTAAGTATGTTCCATGCATAAACCCCTTTAAATGACCTTGTTTGAGAAAGAAAAACAAGAATAGCCTTACTTTTGCGAGTTAAGGCCAAATTGGTATTTTTGCTATAAACACCAATTCCTTCAGTCAAAACCAGTTCAAACTCTTTTGTCCTTAATATATATCAATTCTAAGTTGTTTCCATGCATAAACCTCTTTAAATGACCTTGTATGAGAAAGAAAAACAAGAATAGCCTTACTTTGGCGAGATAAGTCGAAATTCGGATTTTTGCTTATAAACACCAATTCCTTCAGTCAAAACCAGTTCAAACTCCTTTGTCCTTCATATATATCCATTCTAAATATGTTCCATGCATAAACCCCTTTAAATGACCTTGTTTGAGAAAGAAAAAACAGGAATAGCCTTACTTTTGCGAGTTAAGGCCAAATTGGTATTTTAGCTATAAACACATATTCCTTCAGTCAAAACCAGTTCAAACTCCTTTGTCCTTCATATATATCGATTCTAAGTATGTTCCATGCATAAACCCCTTGAAATGACCTTGTTTGAGAAAGAAAAACAGGAATAGCCTTACTTTTGCGAGTTAAGGCCAAATTGGTATTTTTGCTATAAACACCAATTCCTTCAGTCAAAACCAGTTCAAACTCCTTTGTCCTTCATATATATCCATTCTAAGTATGTTCCATGCATAAACCCCTTTAAATGACCTTGTTTGAGAAAGAAAAACAGGAATAGCCTTACTTTTGCGAGTTAAGGCCAAATTGGTATTTTAGCTATAAACACATATTCCTTCAGTCAAAACCAGTTCAAACTCCTTTGTCCTTCATATATATCGATTCTAAGTATGTTCCATGCATAAACCCCTTTAAATGACCTTGTTTGAGAAAGAAAAACAAGAATAGCCTTACTTTTGCGAGTTAAGGCCAAATTGGTATTTTTGCTATAAACACCAATTCCTTCAGTCAAAACCAGTTCAAACTCTTTTGTCCTTAATATATATCAATTCTAAGTTGTTTCCATGCATAAACCTCTTTAAATGACCTTGTATGAGAAAGAAAAACAAGAATAGCCTTACTTTGGCGAGATAAGTCGAAATTCGGATTTTTGCTTATAAACACCAATTCCTTCAGTCAAAACCAGTTCAAACTCTTTTGTCCTTAATATATATCAATTCTAAGTTGTTTCCATGCATAAACCTCTTTAAATGACCTTGTATGAGAAAGAAAAACAAGAATAGCCTTACTTTGGCGAGATAAGTCGAAATTCGGATTTTTGCTTATAAACACCAATTCCTTCAGTCAAAACCAGTTCAAACTCCTTTGTCCTTCATATATATCCATTCTAAGTATGTTCCATGCATAAATCCCTTTAAATGACCTTGTTTGAGAAAGAAAAACAGGAATAGCCTTACTTTTGCGAGTTAAGGCCAAATTGGTATTTTTGCTATAAACACCAATTCCTTCAGTCAAAACCAGTTCAAACTCTTTTGTCCTTAATATATATCAATTCTAAGTTGTTTCCATGCATAAACCTCTTTAAATGACCTTGTATGAGAAAGAAAAACAAGAATAGCCTTACTTTGGCGAGATAAGTCGAAATTCGGATTTTTGCTTATAAACACCAATTCCTTCAGTCAAAACCAGTTCAAACTCCTTTGTCCTTTATATATATCCATTCTAAGTATGTTCCATGCATAAACCCCTTTAAATGACCTTGTTTGAGAAAGAAAAACAGGAATAGCCTTACTTTTGCGAGTTAAGGCCAAATTGGTATTTTAGCTATAAACACATATTCCTTCAGTCAAAACCAGTTCAAACTCCTTTGTCCTTCATATATATCGATTCTAAGTATGTTCCATGCATAAACCCCTTGAAATGACCTTGTTTGAGAAAGAAAAACAGGAATAGCCTTACTTTTGCGAGTTAAGGCCAAATTGGTATTTTTGCTATAAACACCAATTCCTTCAGTCAAAACCAGTTCAAACTCCTTTGTCCTTCATATATATCCATTCTAAGTATGTTCCATGCATAAACCCCTTTAAATGACCTTGTTTGAGAAAGAAAAACAGGAATAGCCTTACTTTTGCGAGTTAAGGCCAAATTGGTATTTTAGCTATAAACACATATTCCTTCAGTCAAAACCAGTTCAAACTCCTTTGTCCTTCATATATATCGATTCTAAGTATGTTCCATGCATAAACCCCTTTAAATGACCTTGTTTGAGAAAGAAAAACAAGAATAGCCTTACTTTTGCGAGTTAAGGCCAAATTGGTATTTTTGCTATAAACACCAATTCCTTCAGTCAAAACCAGTTCAAACTCTTTTGTCCTTAATATATATCAATTCTAAGTTGTTTCCATGCATAAACCTCTTTAAATGACCTTGTATGAGAAAGAAAAACAAGAATAGCCTTACTTTGGCGAGATAAGTCGAAATTCGGATTTTTGCTTATAAACACCAATTCCTTCAGTCAAAACCAGTTCAAACTCCTTTGTCCTTCATATATATCCATTCTAAATATGTTCCATGCATAAACCCCTTTAAATGACCTTGTTTGAGAAAGAAAAAACAGGAATAGCCTTACTTTTGCGAGTTAAGGCCAAATTGGTATTTTAGCTATAAACACATATTCCTTCAGTCAAAACCAGTTCAAACTCCTTTGTCCTTCATATATATCGATTCTAAGTATGTTCCATAGATAAACCCCTTGAAATGACCTTGTTTGAGAAAGAAAAACAGGAATAGCCTTACTTTTGCGAGTTAAGGCCAAATTGGTATTTTTGCTATAAACACATATTCCTTCAGTCAAAACAAGTTCAAACTCCTTTGTCCTTCATATATATCGATTCTAAGTATGTTCCATGCATAAACCCCTTTAAATGACCTTGTTTGAGAAAGAAAAACAGGAATAGCCTTACTTTTGCGAGTTAAGGCCAAATTGGTATTTTTGCTATAAACACCAATTCCTTCAGTCAAAACCAGTTCAAACTCCTTTGTCCTTTATATATATCCATTCTAAGTATGTTCCATGCATAAACCTCTTTAAATGACCTTGTTTGAGAAAGAAAAACAGGAATAGCCTTACTTTTGCGAGTTAAGGCCAAATTGGTATTTTAGCTATAAACACATATTCCTTCAGTCAAAACCAGTTCAAACTCCTTTTTCCTTCATATATATCGATTCTAAGTATGTTCCATGCATAAACCCCTTGAAATGACCTTGTTTGAGAAAGAAAAACAGGAATAGCCTTACTTTTGCGAGTTAAGGCCAAATTGGTATTTTTGCTATAAACACATATTCCTTCAGTCAAAACCAGTTCAAACTCCTTTTTCCTTCATATATATCGATTCTAAGTATGTTCCATGCATAAACCCCTTGAAATGACCTTGTTTGAGAAAGAAAAACAGGAATAGCCTTACTTTGGCGAGATAAGTCGAAATTCGGATTTTTGCTTATAAACACCAATTCCTTCAGTCAAAACCAGTTCAAACTCCTTTGTCCTTCATATATATCGATTCTAAATATGTTCCATGCATAAACCCCTTTAAATGACCTTGTTTGAGAAAGAAAAAACAGGAATAGCCTTACTTTTGCGAGTTAAGGCCAAATTGGTATTTTAGCTATAAACACATATTCCTTCAGTCAAAACCAGTTCAAACTCCTTTGTCCTTCATATATATCGATTCTAAGTATGTTCCATGCATAAACCCCTTGAAATGACCTTGTTTGAGAAAGAAAAACAGGAATAGCCTTACTTTTGCGAGTTAAGGCCAAATTGGTATTTTTGCTATAAACACCAATTCCTTCAGTCAAAACCAGTTCAAACTCCTTTGTCCTTCATATATATCCATTCTAAGTATGTTCCATGCATAAACCCCTTTAAATGACCTTGTTTGAGAAAGAAAAACAGGAATAGCCTTACTTTTGCGAGTTAAGGCCAAATTGGTATTTTTGCTATAAACACCAATTCCTTCAGTCAAAACCAGTTCAAACTCCTTTGTCCTTAATATATATCAATTCTAAGTTGTTTCCATGCATAAACCTCTTTAAATGACCTTGTATGAGAAAGAAAAACAAGAATAGCCTTACTTTGGCGAGATAAGTCGAAATTCGGATTTTTGCTTATAAACACCAATTCCTTCAGTCAAAACCAGTTCAAACTCCTTTGTCCTTCATATATATCCATTCTAAGTATGTTCCATGCATAAACCCCTTTAAATGACCTTGTTTGAGAAAGAAAAACAGGAATAGCCTTACTTTTGCGAGTTAAGGCCAAATTGGTATTTTTGCTATAAACACCAATTCCTTCAGTCAAAACCAGTTCAAACTCCTTTGTCCTTTATATATATCCATTCTAAGTATGTTCCATGCATAAACCCCTTTAAATGACCTTGTTTGAGAAAGAAAAACAGGAATAGCCTTACTTTTGCGAGTTAAGGCCAAATTGGTATTTTTGCTATAAACACCAATTCCTTCAGTCAAAACCAGTTCAAACTCCTTTGTCCTTCATATATATCCATTCTAAGTATGTTCCATGCATAAACCCCTTTAAATGACCTTGTTTGAGAAAGAAAAACAGGAATAGCCTTACTTTTGCGAGTTAAGGCCAAATTGGTATTTTTGCTATAAACACCAATTCCTTCAGTCAAAACCAGTTCAAACTCTTTTGTCCTTAATATATATCAATTCTAAGTTGTTTCCATGCATAAACCTCTTTAAATGACCTTGTATGAGAAAGAAAAACAGGAATAGCCTTACTTTGGCGAGATAAGTCGAAATTCGGATTTTTGCTTATAAACACCAATTCCTTCAGTCAAAACCAGTTCAAACTCCTTTGTCCTTTATATATATCCATTCTAAGTATGTTCCATGCATAAACCCCTTTAAATGACCTTGTTTGAGAAAGAAAAACAGGAATAGCCTTACTTTTGCGAGTTAAGGCCAAATTGGTATTTTAGCTATAAACACATATTCCTTCAGTCAAAACCAGTTCAAACTCCTTTGTCCTTCATATATATCGATTCTAAGTATGTTCCATGCATAAACCCCTTGAAATGACCTTGTTTGAGAAAGAAAAACAAGAATAGCCTTACTTTTGCGAGTTAAGGCCAAATTGGTATTTTTGCTATAAACACCAATTCCTTCAGTCAAAACCAGTTCAAACTCTTTTGTCCTTTATATATATCCATTCTAAGTATGTTCCATGCATAAACCCCTTTAAATGACCTTGTTTGAGAAAGAAAAACAGGAATAGCCTTACTTTTGCGAGTTAAGGCCAAATTGGTATTTTTGCTATAAACACATATTCCTTTAGTCAAAACAAGTTCAAACTCCTTTGTCCTTCATATATATCCATTCTAAGTATGTTCCATGCATAAACCCCTTTAAATGACCTTGTTTGATAAAGAAAAACAGGAATAGCCTTACTTTTGCGAGTTAAGGCCAAATTGGTATTTTTGCTATAAACACATATTCCTTCAATCAAAACAAGTTCAAACTCTTTTGTCCTTAATATATATCAATTCTAAGTTGTTTCCATGCATAAACCTCTTTAAATGACCTTGTATGAGAAAGAAAAACAAGAATAGCCTTACTTTGGCGAGATAAGTCGAAATTCGGATTTTTGCTTATAAACACCAATTCCTTCAGTCAAAACCAGTTCAAACTCCTTTGTCCTTTATATATATCCATTCTAAGTATGTTCCATGCATAAACCCCTTTAAATGACCTTGTTTGATAAAGAAAAACAGGAATAGCCTTACTTTTGCGAGTTAAGGCCAAATTGGTATTTTAGCTATAAACACATATTCCTTCAGTCAAAACCAGTTCAAACTCCTTTGTACTTCATATATATCGATTCTAAGTATGTTCCATGCATAAACCCCTTGAAATGACCTTGTTTGAGAAAGAAAAACAGGAATAGCCTTACTTTTGCGAGTTAAGGCCAAATTGGTATTTTTGCTATAAACACCAATTCCTTCAGTCAAAACCAGTTCAAACTCCTTTGTCCTTCATATATATCCATTCTAAGTATGTTCCATGCATAAACCCCTTTAAATGACCTTGTTTGAGAAAGAAAAACAGGAATAGCCTTACTTTTGCGAGTTAAGGCCAAATTGGTATTTTTGCTATAAACACATATTCCTTCAGTCAAAACAAGTTCAAACTCCTTTGTCCTTCATATATATCGATTCTAAGTATGTTCCATGCATAAACCCCTTTAAATGACCTTGTTTGAGAAAGAAAAACAGGAATAGCCTTACTTTTGCGAGTTAAGGCCAAATTGGTATTTTTGCTATAAACACCAATTCCTTCAGTCAAAACCAGTTCAAACTCCTTTGTCCTTTATATATATCCATTCTAAGTATGTTCCATGCATAAACCTCTTTAAATGACCTTGTTTGAGAAAGAAAAACAGGAATAGCCTTACTTTTGCGAGTTAAGGCCAAATTGGTATTTTAGCTATAAACACATATTCCTTCAGTCAAAACCAGTTCAAACTCCTTTTTCCTTCATATATATCGATTCTAAGTATGTTCCATGCATAAACCCCTTGAAATGACCTTGTTTGAGAAAGAAAAACAGGAATAGCCTTACTTTTGCGAGTTAAGGCCAAATTGGTATTTTTGCTATAAACACCAATTCCTTCAGTCAAAACCAGTTCAAACTCCTTTGTCCTTCATATATATCCATTCTAAGTATGTTCCATGCATAAACCCCTTTAAATGACCTTGTTTGAGAAAGAAAAACAGGAATAGCCTTACTTTTGCGAGTTAAGGCCAAATTGGTATTTTAGCTATAAACACATATTCCTTCAGTCAAAACCAGTTCAAACTCCTTTGTCCTTCATATATATCGATTCTAAGTATGTTCCATGCATAAACCCCTTTAAATGACCTTGTTTGAGAAAGAAAAACAAGAATAGCCTTACTTTTGCGAGTTAAGGCCAAATTGGTATTTTTGCTATAAACACCAATTCCTTCAGTCAAAACCAGTTCAAACTCTTTTGTCCTTAATATATATCAATTCTAAGTTGTTTCCATGCATAAACCTCTTTAAATGACCTTGTATGAGAAAGAAAAACAAGAATAGCCTTACTTTGGCGAGATAAGTCGAAATTCGGATTTTTGCTTATAAACACCAATTCCTTCAGTCAAAACCAGTTCAAACTCCTTTGTCCTTCATATATATCGATTCTAAATATGTTCCATGCATAAACCCCTTTAAATGACCTTGTTTGAGAAAGAAAAAACAGGAATAGCCTTACTTTTGCGAGTTAAGGCCAAATTGGTATTTTAGCTATAAACACATATTCCTTCAGTCAAAACCAGTTCAAACTCCTTTGTCCTTCATATATATCGATTCTAAGTATGTTCCATGCATAAACCCCTTGAAATGACCTTGTTTGAGAAAGAAAAACAGGAATAGCCTTACTTTTGCGAGTTAAGGCCAAATTGGTATTTTTGCTATAAACACCAATTCCTTCAGTCAAAACCAGTTCAAACTCCTTTGTCCTTCATATATATCCATTCTAAGTATGTTCCATGCATAAACCCCTTTAAATGACCTTGTTTGAGAAAGAAAAACAGGAATAGCCTTACTTTTGCGAGTTAAGGCCAAATTGGTATTTTTGCTATAAACACCAATTCCTTCAGTCAAAACCAGTTCAAACTCTTTTGTCCTTAATATATATCAATTCTAAGTTGTTTCCATGCATAAACCTCTTTAAATGACCTTGTATGAGAAAGAAAAACAAGAATAGCCTTACTTTGGCGAGATAAGTCGAAATTCGGATTTTTGCTTATAAACACCAATTCCTTCAGTCAAAACCAGTTCAAACTCCTTTGTCCTTCATATATATCCATTCTAAGTATGTTCCATGCATAAATCCCTTTAAATGACCTTGTTTGAGAAAGAAAAACAGGAATAGCCTTACTTTTGCGAGTTAAGGCCAAATTGGTATTTTTGCTATAAACACCAATTCCTTCAGTCAAAACCAGTTCAAACTCTTTTGTCCTTAATATATATCAATTCTAAGTTGTTTCCATGCATAAACCTCTTTAAATGACCTTGTATGAGAAAGAAAAACAAGAATAGCCTTACTTTGGCGAGATAAGTCGAAATTCGGATTTTTGCTTATAAACACCAATTCCTTCAGTCAAAACCAGTTCAAACTCCTTTGTCCTTTATATATATCCATTCTAAGTATGTTCCATGCATAAACCCCTTTAAATGACCTTGTTTGAGAAAGAAAAACAGGAATAGCCTTACTTTTGCGAGTTAAGGCCAAATTGGTATTTTAGCTATAAACACATATTCCTTCAGTCAAAACCAGTTCAAACTCCTTTGTCCTTCATATATATCGATTCTAAGTATGTTCCATGCATAAACCCCTTGAAATGACCTTGTTTGAGAAAGAAAAACAGGAATAGCCTTACTTTTGCGAGTTAAGGCCAAATTGGTATTTTTGCTATAAACACCAATTCCTTCAGTCAAAACCAGTTCAAACTCCTTTGTCCTTCATATATATCCATTCTAAGTATGTTCCATGCATAAACCCCTTTAAATGACCTTGTTTGAGAAAGAAAAACAGGAATAGCCTTACTTTTGCGAGTTAAGGCCAAATTGGTATTTTAGCTATAAACACATATTCCTTCAGTCAAAACCAGTTCAAACTCCTTTGTCCTTCATATATATCGATTCTAAGTATGTTCCATGCATAAACCCCTTTAAATGACCTTGTTTGAGAAAGAAAAACAAGAATAGCCTTACTTTTGCGAGTTAAGGCCAAATTGGTATTTTTGCTATAAACACCAATTCCTTCAGTCAAAACCAGTTCAAACTCTTTTGTCCTTAATATATATCAATTCTAAGTTGTTTCCATGCATAAACCTCTTTAAATGACCTTGTATGAGAAAGAAAAACAAGAATAGCCTTACTTTGGCGAGATAAGTCGAAATTCGGATTTTTGCTTATAAACACCAATTCCTTCAGTCAAAACCAGTTCAAACTCCTTTGTCCTTCATATATATCCACTCTAAATATGTTCCATGCATAAACCCCTTTAAATGACCTTGTTTGAGAAAGAAAAAACAGGAATAGCCTTACTTTTGCGAGTTAAGGCCAAATTGGTATTTTAGCTATAAACACATATTCCTTCAGTCAAAACCAGTTCAAACTCCTTTGTCCTTCATATATATCGATTCTAAGTATGTTCCATGCATAAACCCCTTGAAATGACCTTGTTTGAGAAAGAAAAACAGGAATAGCCTTACTTTTGCGAGTTAAGGCCAAATTGGTATTTTTGCTATAAACACCAATTCCTTCAGTCAAAACCAGTTCAAACTCCTTTGTCCTTCATATATATCCATTCTAAGTATGTTCCATGCATAAACCCCTTTAAATGACCTTGTTTGAGAAAGAAAAACAGGAATAGCCTTACTTTTGCGAGTTAAGGCCAAATTGGTATTTTTGCTATAAACACCAATTCCTTCAGTCAAAACCAGTTCAAACTCTTTTGTCCTTAATATATATCAATTCTAAGTTGTTTCCATGCATAAACCTCTTTAAATGACCTTGTATGAGAAAGAAAAACAAGAATAGCCTTACTTTGGCGAGATAAGTCGAAATTCGGATTTTTGCTTATAAACACCAATTCCTTCAGTCAAAACCAGTTCAAACTCCTTTGTCCTTCATATATATCCATTCTAAGTATGTTCCATGCATAAATCCCTTTAAATGACCTTGTTTGAGAAAGAAAAACAGGAATAGCCTTACTTTTGCGAGTTAAGGCCAAATTGGTATTTTTGCTATAAACACCAATTCCTTCAGTCAAAACCAGTTCAAACTCTTTTGTCCTTAATATATATCAATTCTAAGTTGTTTCCATGCATAAACCTCTTTAAATGACCTTGTATGAGAAAGAAAAACAAGAATAGCCTTACTTTGGCGAGATAAGTCGAAATTCGGATTTTTGCTTATAAACACCAATTCCTTCAGTCAAAACCAGTTCAAACTCCTTTGTCCTTTATATATATCCATTCTAAGTATGTTCCATGCATAAACCCCTTTAAATGACCTTGTTTGAGAAAGAAAAACAGGAATAGCCTTACTTTTGCGAGTTAAGGCCAAATTGGTATTTTAGCTATAAACACATATTCCTTCAGTCAAAACCAGTTCAAACTCCTTTGTCCTTCATATATATCGATTCTAAGTATGTTCCATGCATAAACCCCTTGAAATGACCTTGTTTGAGAAAGAAAAACAGGAATAGCCTTACTTTTGCGAGTTAAGGCCAAATTGGTATTTTTGCTATAAACACCAATTCCTTCAGTCAAAACCAGTTCAAACTCCTTTGTCCTTCATATATATCCATTCTAAGTATGTTCCATGCATAAACCCCTTTAAATGACCTTGTTTGAGAAAGAAAAACAGGAATAGCCTTACTTTTGCGAGTTAAGGCCAAATTGGTATTTTTGCTATAAACACCAATTCCTTCAGTCAAAACCAGTTCAAACTCTTTTGTCCTTAATATATATCAATTCTAAGTTGTTTCCATGCATAAACCTCTTTAAATGACCTTGTATGAGAAAGAAAAACAAGAATAGCCTTACTTTTGCGAGTTAAGGCCAAATTGGTATTTTTGCTATAAACACCAATTCCTTCAGTCAAAACCAGTTCAAACTCTTTTGTCCTTTATATATATCCATTCTAAGTATGTTCCATGCATAAACCCCTTTAAATGACCTTGTTTGAGAAAGAAAAACAGGAATAGCCTTACTTTTGCGAGTTAAGGCCAAATTGGTATTTTTGCTATAAACACCAATTCCTTCAGTCAAAACCAGTTCAAACTCCTTTGTCCTTTATATATATCCATTCTAAGTATGTTCCATGCATAAACCTCTTTAAATGACCTTGTTTGAGAAAGAAAAACAGGAATAGCCTTACTTTTGCGAGTTAAGGCCAAATTGGTATTTTAGCTATAAACACATATTCCTTCAGTCAAAACCAGTTCAAACTCCTTTGTCCTTCATATATATCCATTCTAAGTATGTTCCATGCATAAACCCCTTGAAATGACCTTGTTTGAGAAAGAAAAACAGGAATAGCCTTACTTTTGCGAGTTAAGGCCAAATTGGTATTTTTGCTATAAACACCAATTCCTTCAGTCAAAACCAGTTCAAACTCCTTTGTCCTTCATATATATCCATTCTAAGTATGTTCCATGCATAAACCCCTTTAAATGACCTTGTTTGAGAAAGAAAAACAGGAATAGCCTTACTTTTGCGAGTTAAGGCCAAATTGGTATTTTAGCTATAAACACATATTCCTTCAGTCAAAACCAGTTCAAACTCCTTTGTCCTTCATATATATCGATTCTAAGTATGTTCCATGCATAAACCCCTTTAAATGACCTTGTTTGAGAAAGAAAAACAAGAATAGCCTTACTTTTGCGAGTTAAGGCCAAATTGGTATTTTTGCTATAAACACCAATTCCTTCAGTCAAAACCAGTTCAAACTCTTTTGTCCTTTATATATATCCATTCTAAGTATGTTCCATGCATAAACCCCTTTAAATGACCTTGTTTGAGAAAGAAAAACAAGAATAGCCTTACTTTGGCGAGATAAGTCGAAATTCGGATTTTTGCTTATAAACACCAATTCCTTCAGTCAAAACCAGTTCAAACTCCTTTGTCCTTCATATATATCCATTCTAAGTATGTTCCATGCATAAACCCCTTTAAATGACCTTGTTTGAGAAAGAAAAACAGGAATAGCCTTACTTTTGCGAGTTAAGGCCAAATTGGTATTTTAGCTATAAACACATATTCCTTCAGTCAAAACCAGTTCAAACTCCTTTGTCCTTCATATATATCGATTCTAAGTATGTTCCATGCATAAACCCCTTGAAATGACCTTGTTTGAGAAAGAAAAACAGGAATAGCCTTACTTTTGCGAGTTAAGGCCAAATTGGTATTTTTGCTATAAACACCAATTCCTTCAGTCAAAACCAGTTCAAACTCCTTTGTCCTTCATATATATCCATTCTAAGTATGTTCCATGCATAAACCCCTTTAAATGACCTTGTTTGAGAAAGAAAAACAGGAATAGCCTTACTTTTGCGAGTTAAGGCCAAATTGGTATTTTTGCTATAAACACCAATTCCTTCAGTCAAAACCAGTTCAAACTCTTTTGTCCTTAATATATATCAATTCTAAGTTGTTTCCATGCATAAACCTCTTTAAATGACCTTGTATGAGAAAGAAAAACAAGAATAGCCTTACTTTTGCGAGTTAAGGCCAAATTGGTATTTTTGCTATAAACACCAATTCCTTCAGTCAAAACCAGTTCAAACTCTTTTGTCCTTTATATATATCCATTCTAAGTATGTTCCATGCATAAACCCCTTTAAATGACCTTGTTTGAGAAAGAAAAACAGGAATAGCCTTACTTTTGCGAGTTAAGGCCAAATTGGTATTTTTGCTATAAACACCAATTCCTTCAGTCAAAACCAGTTCAAACTCCTTTGTCCTTTATATATATCCATTCTAAGTATGTTCCATGCATAAACCTCTTTAAATGACCTTGTTTGAGAAAGAAAAACAGGAATAGCCTTACTTTTGCGAGTTAAGGCCAAATTGGTATTTTAGCTATAAACACATATTCCTTCAGTCAAAACCAGTTCAAACTCCTTTGTCCTTCATATATATCCATTCTAAGTATGTTCCATGCATAAACCCCTTGAAATGACCTTGTTTGAGAAAGAAAAACAGGAATAGCCTTACTTTTGCGAGTTAAGGCCAAATTGGTATTTTTGCTATAAACACCAATTCCTTCAGTCAAAACCAGTTCAAACTCCTTTGTCCTTCATATATATCCATTCTAAGTATGTTCCATGCATAAACCCCTTTAAATGACCTTGTTTGAGAAAGAAAAACAGGAATAGCCTTACTTTTGCGAGTTAAGGCCAAATTGGTATTTTAGCTATAAACACATATTCCTTCAGTCAAAACCAGTTCAAACTCCTTTGTCCTTCATATATATCGATTCTAAGTATGTTCCATGCATAAACCCCTTTAAATGACCTTGTTTGAGAAAGAAAAACAAGAATAGCCTTACTTTTGCGAGTTAAGGCCAAATTGGTATTTTTGCTATAAACACCAATTCCTTCAGTCAAAACCAGTTCAAACTCTTTTGTCCTTTATATATATCCATTCTAAGTATGTTCCATGCATAAACCCCTTTAAATGACCTTGTTTGAGAAAGAAAAACAAGAATAGCCTTACTTTGGCGAGATAAGTCGAAATTCGGATTTTTGCTTATAAACACCAATTCCTTTAGTCAAAACCAGTTCAAACTCCTTTGTCCTTCATATATATCCATTCTAAGTATGTTCCATGCATAAACCCCTTTAAATGACCTTGTTTGAGAAAGAAAAACAGGAATAGCCTTACTTTTGCGAGTTAAGGCCAAATTGGTATTTTTGCTATAAACACCAATTCCTTCAGTCAAAACCAGTTCAAACTCCTTTGTCCTTTATATATATCCATTCTAAGTATGTTCGATGCATAAACCCCTTTAAATGACCTTGTTTGAGAAAGAAAAACAGGAATAGCCTTACTTTTGCGAGTTAAGGCCAAATTGGTATTTTAGCTATAAACACATATTCCTTCAGTCAAAACCAGTTCAAACTCCTTTGTCCTTCATATATATCGATTCTAAGTATGTTCCATGCATAAACCCCTTTAAATGACCTTGTTTGAGAAAGAAAAACAGGAATAGCCTTACTTTTGCGAGTTAAGGCCAAATTGGTATTTTTGCTATAAACACCAATTCCTTCAGTCAAAACCAGTTCAAACTCTTTTGTCCTTAATATATATCAATTCTAAGTTGTTTCCATGCATAAACCTCTTTAAATGACCTTGTATGAGAAAGAAAAACAAGAATAGCCTTACTTTGGCGAGATAAGTCGAAATTCGGATTTTTGCTTATAAACACCAATTCCTTCAGTCAAAACCAGTTCAAACTCCTTTGTCCTTCATATATATCCATTCTAAGTATGTTCCATGCATAAACCCCTTTAAATGACCTTGTTTGAGAAAGAAAAACAGGAATAGCCTTACTTTTGCGAGTTAAGGCCAAATTGGTATTTTAGCTATAAACACATATTCCTTCAGTCAAAACCAGTTCAAACTCCTTTGTCCTTCATATATATAGATTCTAAGTATGTTCCATGCATAAACCCCTTGAAATGACCTTGTTTGAGAAAGAAAAACAGGAATAGCCTTACTTTTGCGAGTTAAGGCCAAATTGGTATTTTTGCTATAAACACCAATTCCTTCAGTCAAAACCAGTTCAAACTCCTTTGTCCTTCATATATATCCATTCTAAGTATGTTCCATGCATAAACCCCTTTAAATGACCTTGTTTGAGAAAGAAAAACAGGAATAGCCTTACTTTTGCGAGTTAAGGCCAAATTGGTATTTTTGCTATAAACACCAATTCCTTCAGTCAAAAACAGTTCAAACTCTTTTGTCCTTAATATATATCAATTCTAAGTTGTTTCCATGCATAAACCTCTTTAAATGACCTTGTATGAGAAAGAAAAACAAGAATAGCCTTACTTTTGCGAGTTAAGGCCAAATTGGTATTTTTGCTATAAACACATATTCCTTCAGTCAAAACCAGTTCAAACTCCTTTGTCCTTTATATATATCCATTCTAAGTATGTTCCATGCATAAACCCCTTTAAATGACCTTGTTTGAGAAAGAAAAACAGGAATAGCCTTTCTTTTGCGAGTTAAGGCCAAATTGGTATTTTTGTTATAAACACCAATTCCTTCAGTCAAAACCAGTTCAAACTCTTTTGTCCTTAATATATATCAATTCTAAGTTGTTTCCATGCATAAACCTCTTTAAATGACCTTGTATGAGAAAGAAAAACAAGAATAGCCTTACTTTGGCGAGATAAGTCGAAATTCGGATTTTTGCTTATAAACACCAATTCCTTCAGTCAAAACCAGTTCAAACTCCTTTGTCCTTCATATATATCCATTCTAAGTATGTTCCATGCATAAACCCCTTTAAATGACCTTGTTTGAGAAAGAAAAACAGGAATAGCCTTACTTTTGCGAGTTAAGGCCAAATTGGTATTTTAGCTATAAACACATATTCCTTCAGTCAAAACCAGTTCAAACTCCTTTGTCCTTCATATATATCGATTCTAAGTATGTTCCATGCATAAACCCCTTGAAATGACCTTGTTTGAGAAAGAAAAACAGGAATAGCCTTACTTTTGCGAGTTAAGGCCAAATTGGTATTTTTGCTATAAACACCAATTCCTTCAGTCAAAACCAGTTCAAACTCCTTTGTCCTTCATATATATCCATTCTAAGTATGTTCCATGCATAAACCCCTTTAAATGACCTTGTTTGAGAAAGAAAAACAGGAATAGCCTTACTTTTGCGAGTTAAGGCCAAATTGGTATTTTAGCTATAAACACATATTACTTCAGTCAAAACCAGTTCAAACTCCTTTGTCCTTCATATATATCGATTCTAAGTATGTTCCATGCATAAACCCCTTTAAATGACCTTGTTTGAGAAAGAAAAACAAGAATAGCCTTACTTTTGCGAGTTAAGGCCAAATTGGTATTTTTGCTATAAACACCAATTCCTTCAGTCAAAACCAGTTCAAACTCTTTTGTCCTTTATATATATCCATTCTAAGTATGTTCCATGCATAAACCCCTTTAAATGACCTCGTTTGAGAAAGAAAAACAGGAATAGCCTTACTTTTGCGAGTTAAGGCCAAATTGGTATTTTTGCTATAAACACCAATTCCTTCAGTCAAAACCAGTTCAAACTCTTTTGTCCTTAATATATATCAATTCTAAGTTGTTTCCATGCATAAACCTCTTTAAATGACCTTGTATGAGAAAGAAAAACAAGAATAGCCTTACTTTGGCGAGATAAGTCGAAATTCGGATTTTTGCTTATAAACACCAATTCCTTCAGTCAAAACCAGTTCAAACTCTTTTGTCCTTCATATATATCCATTCTAAGTATGTTCCATGCATAAACCCCTTTAAATGACCTTGTTTGAGAAAGAAAAACAGGAATAGCCCTACTTTTGCGAGTTAAGGCCAAATTGGTATTTTTGCTATAAACACCAATTCCTTCAGTCAAAACCAGTTCAAACTCCTTTGTCCTTTATATATATCCATTCTAAGTATGTTCCATGCATAAACCCCTTTAAATGACCTTGTTTGAGAAAGAAAAACAGGAATAGCCTTACTTTTGCGAGTTAAGGCCAAATTGGTATTTTAGCTATAAACACATATTCCTTCAGTCAAAACCAGTTCAAACTCCTTTGTCCTTCATATATATCGATTCTAAGTATGTTCCATGCATAAACCCCTTGAAATGACCTTGTTTGAGAAAGAAAAACAGGAATAGCCTTACTTTTGCGAGTTAAGGCCAAATTGGTATTTTTGCTATAAACACCAATTCCTTCAGTCAAAACCAGTTCAAACTCTTTAGTCCTTAATATATATCAATTCTAAGTTGTTTCCATGCATAAACCTCTTTAAATGACCTTGTATGAGAAAGAAAAACAAGAATAGCCTTACTTTGGCGAGATAAGTCGAAATTCGGATTTTTGCTTATAAACACCAATTCCTTCAGTCAAAACCAGTTCACACTCCTTTGTCCTTCATATATATCCATTCTAAGTATGTTCCATGCATAAACCCCTTTAAATGACCTTGTTTGAGAAAGAAAAACAGGAATAGCCTTACTTTTGCGAGTTAAGGCCAAATTGGTATTTTTGCTATAAACACATATTCCTTCAGTCAAAACAAGTTCAAACTCCTTTGTCCTTCATATATATCGATTCTAAGTATGTTCCATGCATAAACCCCTTTAAATGACCTTGTTTGAGAAAGAAAAACAGGAATAGCCTTACTTTTGCGAGTTAAGGCCAAATTGGTATTTTTGCTATAAACACCAATTCCTTCAGTCAAAACCAGTTCAAACTCCTTTGTCCTTTATATATATCCATTCTAAGTATGTTCCATGCATAAACCTCTTTAAATGACCTTGTTTGAGAAAGAAAAACAGGAATAGCCTTACTTTTGCGAGTTAAGGCCAAATTGGTATTTTAGCTATAAACACATATTCCTTCAGTCAAAACCAGTTCAAACTCCTTTTTCCTTCATATATATCGATTCTAAGTATGTTCCATGCATAAACCCCTTGAAATGACCTTGTTTGAGAAAGAAAAACAGGAATAGCCTTACTTTTGCGAGTTAAGGCCAAATTGGTATTTTTGCTATAAACACCAATTCCTTCAGTCAAAACCAGTTCAAACTCCTTTGTCCTTCATATATATCCATTCTAAGTATGTTCCATGCATAAACCCCTTTAAATGACCTTGTTTGAGAAAGAAAAACAGGAATAGCCTTACTTTTGCGAGTTAAGGCCAAATTGGTATTTTAGCTATAAACACATATTACTTCAGTCAAAACCAGTTCAAACTCCTTTGTCCTTCATATATATCGATTCTAAGTATGTTCCATGCATAAACCCCTTTAAATGACCTTGTTTGAGAAAGAAAAACAAGAATAGCCTTACTTTTGCGAGTTAAGGCCAAATTGGTATTTTTGCTATAAACACCAATTCCTTCAGTCAAAACCAGTTCAAACTCTTTTGTCCTTTATATATATCCATTCTAAGTATGTTCCATGCATAAACCCCTTTAAATGACCTCGTTTGAGAAAGAAAAACAGGAATAGCCTTACTTTTGCGAGTTAAGGCCAAATTGGTATTTTTGCTATAAACACCAATTCCTTCAGTCAAAACCAGTTCAAACTCTTTTGTCCTTAATATATATCAATTCTAAGTTGTTTCCATGCATAAACCTCTTTAAATGACCTTGTATGAGAAAGAAAAACAAGAATAGCCTTACTTTGGCGAGATAAGTCGAAATTCGGATTTTTGCTTATAAACACCAATTCCTTCAGTCAAAACCAGTTCAAACTCTTTTGTCCTTCATATATATCCATTCTAAGTATGTTCCATGCATAAACCCCTTTAAATGACCTTGTTTGAGAAAGAAAAACAGGAATAGCCCTACTTTTGCGAGTTAAGGCCAAATTGGTATTTTTGCTATAAACACCAATTCCTTCAGTCAAAACCAGTTCAAACTCCTTTGTCCTTTATATATATCCATTCTAAGTATGTTCCATGCATAAACCCCTTTAAATGACCTTGTTTGAGAAAGAAAAACAGGAATAGCCTTACTTTTGCGAGTTAAGGCCAAATTGGTATTTTAGCTATAAACACATATTCCTTCAGTCAAAACCAGTTCAAACTCCTTTGTCCTTCATATATATCGATTCTAAGTATGTTCCATGCATAAACCCCTTGAAATGACCTTGTTTGAGAAAGAAAAACAGGAATAGCCTTACTTTTGCGAGTTAAGGCCAAATTGGTATTTTTGCTATAAACACCAATTCCTTCAGTCAAAACCAGTTCAAACTCTTTAGTCCTTAATATATATCAATTCTAAGTTGTTTCCATGCATAAACCTCTTTAAATGACCTTGTATGAGAAAGAAAAACAAGAATAGCCTTACTTTGGCGAGATAAGTCGAAATTCGGATTTTTGCTTATAAACACCAATTCCTTCAGTCAAAACCAGTTCACACTCCTTTGTCCTTCATATATATCCATTCTAAGTATGTTCCATGCATAAACCCCTTTAAATGACCTTGTTTGAGAAAGAAAAACAGGAATAGCCTTACTTTTGCGAGTTAAGGCCAAATTGGTATTTTTGCTATAAACACATATTCCTTCAGTCAAAACAAGTTCAAACTCCTTTGTCCTTCATATATATCGATTCTAAGTATGTTCCATGCATAAACCCCTTTAAATGACCTTGTTTGAGAAAGAAAAACAGGAATAGCCTTACTTTTGCGAGTTAAGGCCAAATTGGTATTTTTGCTATAAACACCAATTCCTTCAGTCAAAACCAGTTCAAACTCCTTTGTCCTTTATATATATCCATTCTAAGTATGTTCCATGCATAAACCCCTTTAAATGACCTTGTTTGAGAAAGAAAAACAGGAATAGCCTTACTTTTGCGAGTTAAGGCCAAATTGGTATTTTAGCTATAAACACATATTCCTTCAGTCAAAACCAGTTCAAACTCCTTTGTCCTTCATATATATCGATTCTAAGTATGTTCCATGCATAAACCCCTTGAAATGACCTTGTTTGAGAAAGAAAAACAGGAATAGCCTTACTTTTGCGAGTTAAGGCCAAATTGGTATTTTTGCTATAAACACCAATTCCTTCAGTCAAAACCAGTTCAAACTCCTTTGTCCTTCATATATATCCATTCTAAGTATGTTCCATGCATAAACCCCTTTAAATGACCTCGTTTGAGAAAGAAAAACAGGAATAGCCTTACTTTTGCGAGTTAAGGCCAAATTGGTATTTTTGCTATAAACACCAATTCCTTCAGTCAAAACCAGTTCAAACTCTTTTGTCCTTAATATATATCAATTCTAAGTTGTTTCCATGCATAAACCTCTTTAAATGACCTTGTATGAGAAAGAAAAACAAGAATAGCCTTACTTTGGCGAGATAAGTCGAAATTCGGATTTTTGCTTATAAACACCAATTCCTTCAGTCAAAACCAGTTCAAACTCTTTTGTCCTTCATATATATCCATTCTAAGTATGTTCCATGCATAAACCCCTTTAAATGACCTTGTTTGAGAAAGAAAAACAGGAATAGCCCTACTTTTGCGAGTTAAGGCCAAATTGGTATTTTTGCTATAAACACCAATTCCTTCAGTCAAAACCAGTTCAAACTCCTTTGTCCTTTATATATATCCATTCTAAGTATGTTCCATGCATAAACCCCTTTAAATGACCTTGTTTGAGAAAGAAAAACAGGAATAGCCTTACTTTTGCGAGTTAAGGCCAAATTGGTATTTTAGCTATAAACACATATTCCTTCAGTCAAAACCAGTTCAAACTCCTTTGTCCTTCATATATATCGATTCTAAGTATGTTCCATGCATAAACCCCTTGAAATGACCTTGTTTGAGAAAGAAAAACAGGAATAGCCTTACTTTTGCGAGTTAAGGCCAAATTGGTATTTTTGCTATAAACACCAATTCCTTCAGTCAAAACCAGTTCAAACTCCTTTGTCCTTCATATATATCCATTCTAAGTATGTTCCATGCATAAACCCCTTTAAATGACCTTGTTTGAGAAAGAAAAACAGGAATAGCCTTACTTTTGCGAGTTAAGGCCAAATTGGTATTTTTGCTATAAACACCAATTCCTTCAGTCAAAACCAGTTCAAACTCTTTTGTCCTTAATATATATCAATTCTAAGTTGTTTCCATGCATAAACCTCTTTAAATGACCTTGTATGAGAAAGAAAAACAAGAATAGCCTTACTTTGGCGAGATAAGTCGAAATTCGGATTTTTGCTTATAAACACCAATTCCTTCAGTCAAAACCAGTTCAAACTCCTTTGTCCTTCATATATATCCATTCTAAGTATGTTCCATGCATAAATCCCTTTAAATGACCTTGTTTGAGAAAGAAAAACAGGAATAGCCTTACTTTTGCGAGTTAAGGCCAAATTGGTATTTTTGCTATAAACACCAATTCCTTCAGTCAAAACCAGTTCAAACTCTTTTGTCCTTAATATATATCAATTCTAAGTTGTTTCCATGCATAAACCTCTTTAAATGACCTTGTATGAGAAAGAAAAACAAGAATAGCCTTACTTTGGCGAGATAAGTCGAAATTCGGATTTTTGCTTATAAACACCAATTCCTTCAGTCAAAACCAGTTCAAACTCCTTTGTCCTTCATATATATCCATTCTAAGTATGTTCCATGCATAAACCCCTGTAAATGACCTTGTTTGAGAAAGAAAAACAGGAATAGCCTTACTTTTGCGAGTTAAGGCCAAATTGGTATTTTTGCTATAAACACCAATTCCTTCTGTCAAAACCAGTTCAAACTCCTTTGTCCTTTATATATATCCATTCTAAGTATGTTCCATGCATAAACCCCTTTAAATGACCTTGTTTGAGAAAGAAAAACAGGAATAGCCTTACTTTTGCGAGTTAAGGCCAAATTGGTATTTTAGCTATAAACACATATTCCTTCAGTCAAAACCAGTTCAAACTCCTTTGTCCTTCATATATATCGATTCTAAGTATGTTCCATGCATAAACCCCTTGAAATGACCTTGTTTGAGAAAGAAAAACAGGAATAGCCTTACTTTTGCGAGTTAAGGCCAAATTGGTATTTTTGCTATAAACACCAATTCCTTCAGTCAAAACCAGTTCAAACTCCTTTGTCCTTCATATATATCCATTCTAAGTATGTTCCATGCATAAACCCCTTTAAATGACCTTGTTTGAGAAAGAAAAACAGGAATAGCCTTACTTTTGCGAGTTAAGGCCAAATTGGTATTTTTGCTATAAACACCAATTCCTTCAGTCAAAACCAGTTCAAACTCTTTTGTCCTTAATATATATCAATTCTAAGTTGTTTCCATGCATAAACCTCTTTAAATGACCTTGTATGAGAAAGAAAAACAAGAATAGCCTTACTTTTGCGAGTTAAGGCCAAATTGGTATTTTTGCTATAAACACCAATTCCTTCAGTCAAAACCAGTTCAAACTCTTTTGTCCTTTATATATATCCATTCTAAGTATGTTCCATGCATAAACCCCTTTAAATGACCTTGTTTGAGAAAGAAAAACAGGAATAGCCTTACTTTTGCGAGTTAAGGCCAAATTGGTATTTTTGCTATAAACACCAATTCCTTCAGTCAAAACCAGTTCAAACTCTTTTGTCCTTAATATATATCAATTCTAAGTTGTTTCCATGCATAAACCTCTTTAAATGACCTTGTATGAGAAAGAAAAACAAGAATAGCCTTACTTTGGCGAGATAAGTCGAAATTCGGATTTTTGCTTATAAACACCAATTCCTTCAGTCAAAACCAGTTCAAACTCCTTTGTCCTTCATATATATCCATTCTAAGTATGTTCCATGCATAAACCCCTTTAAATGACCTTGTTTGAGAAAGAAAAACAGGAATAGCCTTACTTTTGCGAGTTAAGGCCAAATTGGTATTTTTGCTATAAACACCAATTCCTTCAGTCAAAACCAGTTCAAACTCTTTTGTCCTTAATATATATCAATTCTAAGTTGTTTCCATGCATAAACCTCTTTAAATGACCTTGTATGAGAAAGAAAAACAAGAATAGCCTTACTTTGGCGAGATAAGTCGAAATTCGGATTTTTGCTTATAAACACCAATTCCTTCAGTCAAAACCAGTTCAAACTCCTTTGTCCTTCATATATATCCATTCTAAGTATGTTCCATGCATAAACCCCTTTAAATGACCTTGTTTGAGAAAGAAAAAACAGGAATAGCCTTACTTTTGCGAGTTAAGGCCAAATTGGTATTTTAGCTATAAACACATATTCCTTCAGTCAAAACCAGTTCAAACTCTTTTGTCCTTAATATATATCAATTCTAAGTTGTTTCCATGCATAAACCTCTTTAAATGACCTTGTATGAGAAAGAAAAACAAGAATAGCCTTACTTTGGCGAGATAAGTCGAAATTCGGATTTTTGCTTATAAACACCAATTCCTTCAGTCAAAACCAGTTCAAACTCCTTTGTCCTTCATATATATCCATTCTAAGTATGTTCCATGCATAAACCCCTTTAAATGACCTTGTTTGAGAAAGAAAAACAGGAATAGCCTTACTTTTGCGAGTTAAGGCCAAATTGGTATTTTAGCTATAAACACATATTCCTTCAGTCAAAACCAGTTCAAACTCCTTTGTCCTTCATATATATCGATTCTAAGTATGTTCCATGCATAAACCCCTTGAAATGACCTTGTTTGAGAAAGAAAAACAGGAATAGCCTTACTTTTGCGAGTTAAGGCCAAATTGGTATTTTTGCTATAAACACCAATTCCTTCAGTCAAAACCAGTTCAAACTCTTTTGTTCTTAATATATATCAATTCTAAGTTGTTTCCATGCATAAACCTCTTTAAATGACCTTGTATGAGAAATAAAAACAAGAATAGCCTTACTTTTGCGAGTTAAGGCCAAATTGGTATTTTGCTATAAACACATATTCCTTCAGTCAAAACCAGTTCAAACTCCTTTGTCCTTTATATATATCCATTCTAAGTATGTTCCATGCATAAACCCCTTTAGATGACCTTGTTTGAGAAAGAAAAACAGGAATAGCCTTACTTTTGCGAGTTAAGGCCAAATTGGTATTTTTGCTATAAACACCAATTCCTTCAGTCAAAACCAGTTCAAACTCTTTTGTCCTTAATATATATCAATTCTAAGTTGTTTCCATGCATAAACCTCTTTAAATGACCTTGTATGAGAAAGAAAAACAAGAATAGCCTTACTTTGGCGAGATACGTCGAAATTCGGATTTTTGCTTATAAACACCAATTCCTTCAGTCAAAACCAGTTCAAACTTCTTTGTCCTTCATATATATCGATTCTAAGTATGTTCCATGCATAAACCCCTTGAAATGACCTTGTTTGAGAAAGAAAAACAGGAATAGCCTTACTTTTGCGAGTTAAGGCCAAATTGGTATTTTTGCTATAAACACCAATTCCTTCAGTCAAAACCAGTTCAAACTCTTTTGTCCTTAATATATATCAATTCTAAGTTGTTTCCATGCATAAACCTCTTTAAATGACCTTGTATGAGAAAGAAAAACAAGAATAGCCTTACTTTGGCGAGATAAGTCGAAATTCGGATTTTTGCTTATAAACACCAATTCCTTCAGTCAAAACCAGTTCAAACTCCTTTGTCCTTCATATATATCCATTCTAAGTATGTTCCATGCATAAACCCCTTTAAATGACCTTGTTTGAGAAAGAAAAACAGGAATAGCCTTACTTTTGCGAGTTAAGGCCAAATTGGTATTTTAGCTATAAACACATATTCCTTCAGTCAAAACCAGTTCAAACTCCTTTGTCCTTCATATATATCGATTCTAAGTATGTTCCATGCATAAACCCCTTGAAATGACCTTGTTTGAGAAAGAAAAACAGGAATAGCCTTACTTTTGCGAGTTAAGGCCAAATTGGTATTTTTGCTATAAACACCAATTCCTTCAGTCAAAACCAGTTCAAACTCCTTTGTCCTTCATATATATCCATTCTAAGTATGTTCCATGCATAAACCCCTTTAAATGACCTTGTTTGAGAAAGAAAAACAGGAATAGCCTTACTTTTGCGAGTTAAGGCCAAATTGGTATTTTTGCTATAAACACCAATTCCTTCAGTCAAAACCAGTTCAAACTCTTTCGTCCTTAATATATATCAATTCTAAGTTGTTTCCATGCATAAACCTCTTTAAATGACCTTGTATGAGAAAGAAAAACAAGAATAGCCTTACTTTGGCGAGATAAGTCGAAATTCGGATTTTTGCTTATAAACACCAATTCCTTCAGTCAAAACCAGTTCAAACTCCTTTGTCCTTCATATATATCCATTCTAAATATGTTCCATGCATAAACCCCTTTAAATGACCTTGTTTGAGAAAGAAAAAACAGGAATAGCCTTACTTTTGCGAGTTAAGGCCAAATTGGTATTTTAGCTATAAACACATATTCCTTCAGTCAAAACCAGTTCAAACTCCTTTGTCCTTCATATATATCGATTCTAAGTATGTTCCATGCATAAACCCCTTGAAATGACCTTGTTTGAGAAAGAAAAACAGGAATAGCCTTACTTTTGCGAGTTAAGGCCAAATTGGTATTTTTGCTATAAACACCAATTCCTTCAGTCAAAACCAGTTCAAACTCCTTTGTCCTTCATATATATCCATTCTAAGTATGTTCCATGCATAAACCCCTTTAAATGACCTTGTTTGAGAAAGAAAAACAGGAATAGCCTTACTTTTGCGAGTTAAGGCCAAATTGGTATTTTTGCTATAAACACCAATTCCTTCAGTCAAAACCAGTTCAAACTCTTTTGTCCTTAATATATATCAATTCTAAGTTGTTTCCATGCATAAACCTCTTTAAATGACCTTGTAAGAGAAAGAAAAACAAGAATAGCCTTACTTTGGCGAGATAAGTCGAAATTCGGATTTTTGCTTATAAACACCAATTCCTTCAGTCAAAACCAGTTCAAACTCCTTTGTCCTTCATATATATCCATTCTAAGTATGTTCCATGCATAAACCCCTTTAAATGACCTTGTTTGAGAAAGAAAAACAGGAATAGCCTTACTTTTGCGAGTTAAGGCCAAATTGGTATTTTTGCTATAAACACCAATTCCTTCAGTCAAAACCAGTTCAAACTCTTTTGTCCTTAATATATATCAATTCTAAGTTGTTTCCATGCATAAACCTCTTTAAATGACCTTGTATGAGAAAGAAAAACAAGAATAGCCTTACTTTGGCGAGATAAGTCGAAATTCGGATTTTTGCTTATAAACACCAATTCCTTCAGTCAAAACCAGTTCAAACTCCTTTGTCCTTCATATATATCCATTCTAAGTATGTTCCATGCATAAACCCCTTTAAATGACCTTGTTTGAGAAAGAAAAACAGGAATAGCCTTACTTTTGCGAGTTAAGGCCAAATTGGTATTTTTGCTATAAACACCAATTCCTTCAGTCAAAACCAGTTCAAACTCCTTTGTCCTTTATATATATCCATTCTAAGTATGTTCCATGCATAAACCCCTTTAAATGACCTTGTTTGAGAAAGAAAAACAGGAATAGCCTTACTTTTGCGAGTTAAGGCCAAATTGGTATTTTAGCTATAAACACATATTCCTTCAGTCAAAACCAGTTCAAACTCCTTTGTCCTTCATATATATCGATTCTAAGTATGTTCCATGCATAAACCCCTTTAAATGACCTTGTTTGAGAAAGAAAAACAGGAATAGCCTTACTTTTGCGAGTTAAGGCCAAATTGGTATTTTTGCTATAAACACCAATTCCTTCAGTCAAAACCAGTTCAAACTCCTTTGTCCTTCATATATATCCATTCTAAGTATGTTCCATGCATAAACCCCTTTAAATGACCTTGTTTGAGAAAGAAAAACAGGAATAGCCTTACTTTTGCGAGTTAAGGCCAAATTGGTATTTTTGCTATAAACACCAATTCCTTCAGTCAAAACCAGTTCAAACTCTTTTGTCCTTAATATATATCAATTCTAAGTTGTTTCCATGCATAAACCTCTTTAAATGACCTTGTATGAGAAAGAAAAACAAGAATAGCCTTACTTTTGCGAGTTAAGGCCAAATTGGTATTTTTGCTATAAACACCAATTCCTTCAGTCAAAACCAGTTCAAACTCTTTTGTCCTTTATATATATCCATTCTAAGTATGTTCCATGCATAAACCCCTTTAAATGACCTTGTTTGAGAAAGAAAAACAGGAATAGCCTTACTTTTGCGAGTTAAGGCCAAATTGGTATTTTTGCTATAAACACCAATTCCTTCAGTCAAAACCAGTTCAAACTCTTTTGTCCTTAATATATATCAATTCTAAGTTGTTTCCATGCATAAACCTCTTTAAATGACCTTGTATGAGAAAGAAAAACAAGAATAGCCTTACTTTGGCGAGATAAGTCGAAATTCGGATTTTTGCTTATAAACACCAATTCCTTCAGTCAAAACCAGTTCAAACTCCTTTGTCCTTCATATATATCCATTCTAAGTATGTTCCATGCATAAACCCCTTTAAATGACCTTGTTTGAGAAAGAAAAACAGGAATAGCCTTACTTTTGCGAGTTAAGGCCAAATTGGTATTTTTGCTATAAACACATATTCCTTCAGTCAAAACCAGTTCAAACTCCTTTGTCCTTTATATATATCCATTTTAAGTATGTTCCATGCATAAACCCCTTTAAATGACCTTGTTTGAGAAAGAAAAACAGGAATAGCCTTACTTTTGCGAGTTAAGGCCAAATTGGTATTTTAGCTATAAACACATATTCCTTCAGTCAAAACCAGTTCAAACTCCTTTGTCCTTCATATATATCGATTCTAAGTATGTTCCATGCATAAACCCCTTGAAATGACCTTGTTTGAGAAAGAAAAACAGGAATAGCCTTACTTTTGCGAGTTAAGGCCAAATTGGTATTTTTGCTATAAACACCAATTCCTTCAGTCAAAACCAGTTCAAACTCTTTTGTCCTTAATATATATCAATTCTAAGTTGTTTCCATGCATAAACCTCTTTAAATGACCTTGTATGAGAAAGAAAAACAAGAATAGCCTTACTTTGGCGAGATAAGTCGAAATTCGGATTTTTGCTTATAAACACCAATTCCTTCAGTCAAAACCAGTTCAAACTCCTTTGTCCTTCATATATATCCATTCTAAGTATGTTCCATGCATAAACCCCTTTAAATGACCTTGTTTGAGAAAGAAAAACAGGAATAGCCTTACTTTTGCGAGTTAAGGCCAAATTGGTATTTTTGCTATAAACACCAATTCCTTCAGTCAAAACCAGTTCAAACTCCTTTGTCCTTTATATATATCCATTCTAAGTATGTTCCATGCATAAACCCCTTTAAATGACCTTGTTTGAGAAAGAAAAACAGGAATAGCCTTACTTTTGCGAGTTAAGGCCAAATTGGTATTTTTGCTATAAACACCAATTCCTTCAGTCAAAACCAGTTCAAACTCTTTTGTCCTTAATATATATCAATTCTAAGTTGTTTCCATGCATAAACCTCTTTAAATGACCTTGTATGAGAAAGAAAAACAAGAATAGCCTTATTTTTGCGAGTTAAGGCCAAATTGGTATTTTTGCTATAAACACCAATTCCTTCAGTCAAAACCAGTTCAAACTCTTTTGTCCTTTATATATATCCATTCTAAGTATGTTCCATGCATAAACCCCTTTAAATGACCTTGTTTGAGAAAGAAAAACAGGAATAGCCTTACTTTTGCGAGTTAAGGCCAAATTGGTATTTTTGCTATAAACACCAATTCCTTCAGTCAAAACCAGTTCAAACTCTTTTGTCCTTAATATATATCAATTCTAAGTTGTTTCCATGCATAAACCTCTTTAAATGACCTTGTATGAGAAAGAAAAACAAGAATAGCCTTACTTTGGCGAGATAAGTCGAAATTCGGATTTTTGCTTATAAACACCAATTCCTTCAGTCAAAACCAGTTCAAACTCCTTTGTCCTTCATATATATCCATTCTAAGTATGTTCCATGCATAAACCCCTTTAAATGACCTTGTTTGAGAAAGAAAAACAGGAATAGCCTTACTTTTGCGAGTTAAGGCCAAATTGGTATTTTTGCTATAAACACCAATTCCTTCAGTCAAAACCAGTTCAAACTCCTTTGTCCTTTATATATATCCATTCTAAGTATGTTCCATGCATAAACCCCTTTAAATGACCTTGTTTGAGAAAGAAAAACAGGAATAGCCTTACTTTTGCGAGTTAAGGCCAAATTGGTATTTTTGCTATAAACACCAATTCCTTCAGTCAAAACCAGTTCAAACTCTTTTGTCCTTAATATATATCAATTCTAAGTTGTTTCCATGCATAAACCTCTTTAAATGACCTTGTATGAGAAAGAAAAACAAGAATAGCCTTATTTTTGCGAGTTAAGGCCAAATTGGTATTTTTGCTATAAACACCAATTCCTTCAGTCAAAACCAGTTCAAACTCTTTTGTCCTTTATATATATCCATTCTAAGTATGTTCCATGCATAAACCCCTTTAAATGACCTTGTTTGAGAAAGAAAAACAGGAATAGCCTTACTTTTGCGAGTTAAGGCCAAATTGGTATTTTTGCTATAAACACCAATTCCTTCAGTCAAAACCAGTTCAAACTCTTTTGTCCTTAATATATATCAATTCTAAGTTGTTTCCATGCATAAACCTCTTTAAATGACCTTGTATGAGAAAGAAAAACAAGAATAGCCTTACTTTGGCGAGATAAGTCGAAATTCGGATTTTTGCTTATAAACACCAATTCCTTCAGTCAAAACCAGTTCAAACTCCTTTGTCCTTCATATATATCCATTCTAAGTATGTTCCATGCATAAACCCCTTTAAATGACCTTGTTTGAGAAAGAAAAACAGGAATAGCCTTACTTTTGCGAGTTAAGGCCAAATTGGTATTTTTGCTATAAACACATATTCCTTCAGTCAAAACCAGTTCAAACTCCTTTGTCCTTTATATATATCCATTTTAAGTATGTTCCATGCATAAACCCCTTTAAATGACCTTGTTTGAGAAAGAAAAACAGGAATAGCCTTACTTTTGCGAGTTAAGGCCAAATTGGTATTTTAGCTATAAACACATATTCCTTCAGTCAAAACCAGTTCAAACTCCTTTGTCCTTCATATATATCGATTCTAAGTATGTTCCATGCATAAACCCCTTGAAATGACCTTGTTTGAGAAAGAAAAACAGGAATAGCCTTACTTTTGCGAGTTAAGGCCAAATTGGTATTTTTGCTATAAACACCAATTCCTTCAGTCAAAACCAGTTCAAACTCTTTTGTCCTTAATATATATCAATTCTAAGTTGTTTCCATGCATAAACCTCTTTAAATGACCTTGTATGAGAAAGAAAAACAAGAATAGCCTTACTTTGGCGAGATAAGTCGAAATTCGGATTTTTGCTTATAAACACCAATTCCTTCAGTCAAAACCAGTTCAAACTCCTTTGTCCTTCATATATATCCATTCTAAGTATGTTCCATGCATAAACCCCTTTAAATGACCTTGTTTGAGAAAGAAAAACAGGAATAGCCTTACTTTTGCGAGTTAAGGCCAAATTGGTATTTTTGCTATAAACACCAATTCCTTCAGTCAAAACCAGTTCAAACTCTTTTGTCCTTAATATATATCAATTCTAAGTTGTTTCCATGCATAAACCTCTTTAAATGACCTTGTATGAGAAAGAAAAACAAGAATAGCCTTACTTTGGCGAGATAAGTCGAAATTCGGATTTTTGCTTATAAACACCAATTCCTTCAGTCAAAACCAGTTCAAACTCCTTTGTCCTTCATATATATCCATTCTAAGTATGTTCCATGCATAAACCTCTTTAAATGACCTTGTATGAGAAAGAAAAACAAGAATAGCCTTACTTTTGCGAGTTAAGGCCAAATTGGTATTTTTGCTATAAACACATATTCCTTCAGTCAAAACCAGTTCAAACTCCTTTGTCCTTTATATATATCCATTCTAAGTATGTTCCATGCATAAACCCCTTTAAATGACCTTGTTTGAGAAAGAAAAACAGGAATAGCCTTACTTTTGCGAGTTAAGGCCAAATTGGTATTTTTGCTATAAACACCAATTCCTTCAGTCAAAACCAGTTCAAACTCTTTTCTCCTTAATATATATCAATTCTAAGTTGTTTCCATGCATAAACCTCTTTAAATGACCTTGTATGAGAAAGAAAAACAAGAATAATCTTACTTTGGCAAGATAAGTCGAAATTCGGATTTTTGCTTATAAACACCAATTCCTTCAGTCAAAACCAGTTCAAACTCCTTTGTCCTTCATATATATCCATTCTAAGTATGTTCCATGCATAAACCCCTTGAAATGACCTTGTTTGAGAAAGAAAAACAGGAATAGCCTTACTTTTGCGAGTTAAGGCCAAATTGGTATTTTAGCTATAAACACATATTCCTTCAGTCAAAACCAGTTCAAACTCCTTTGTCCTTCATATATATCGATTCTAAGTATGTTCCATGCATAAACCCCTTGAAATGACCTTGTTTGAGAAAGAAAAACAGGAATAGCCTTACTTTTGCGAGTTAAGGCCAAATTGGTATTTTTGCTATAAACACCAATTCCTTCAGTCAAAACCAGTTCAAACTCTTTTGTCCTTAATATATATCGATTCTAAGTATGTTCCATGCATAAACCCCTTTAAATGACCTTGTTTGAGAAAGAAAAACAGGAATAGCCTTACTTTTGCAAGTTAAGGCCAAATTGGTATTTTAGCTATAAACACATATTCCTTCAGTCAAAACCAGTTCAAACTCCTTTGTCCTTCATATATATCGATTCTAAGTATGTTCCATGCATAAACCCCTTGAAATGACCTTGTTTGAGAAAGAAAAACAGGAATAGCCTTACTTTTGCGAGTTAAGGCCAAATTGGTATTTTTGCTATAAACACCAATTCCTTCAGTCAAAACCAGTTCAAACTCTTTTGTCCTTTATATATATCCATTCTAAGTATGTTCCATGCATAAACCCCTTTAAATGACCTTGTTTGAGAAAGAAAAACAGGAATAGCCTTACTTTTGCGAGTTAAGGCCAAATTGGTATTTTTGCTATAAACACCAATTCCTTCAGTCAAAACCAGTTCAAACTCTTTTGTCCTTAATATATATCAATTCTAAGTTGTTTCCATGCATAAACCTCTTTAAATGACCTTGTATGAGAAAGAAAAACAAGAATAGCCTTACTTTGGCGAGATAAGTCGAAATTCGGATTTTTGCTTATAAACACCAATTCCTTCAGTCAAAACCAGTTCAAACTCTTTTGTCCTTAATATATATCAATTCTAAGTTGTTTCCATGCATAAACCTCTTTAAATGACCTTGTATGAGAAAGAAAAACAAGAATAGCCTTACTTTGGCGAGATAAGTCGAAATTCGGATTTTTGCTTATAAACACCAATTCCTTCAGTCAAAACCAGTTCAAACTCCTTTGTCCTTCATATATATCGATTCTAAGTATGTTCCATGCATAAACCCCTTGAAATGACCTTGTTTGAGAAAGAAAAACAGGAATAGCCTTACTTTTGCGAGTTAAGGCCAAATTGGTATTTTTGCTATAAACACCAATTCCTTCAGTCAAAACCAGTTCAAACTCTTTTGTCCTTTATATATATCCATTCTAAGTATGTTCCATGCATAAACCCCTTTAAATGACCTTGTTTGAGAAAGAAAAACAGGAATAGCCTTACTTTTGCGAGTTAAGGCCAAATTGGTATTTTTGCTATAAACACCAATTCCTTCAGTCAAAACCAGTTCAAACTCTTTTGTCCTTAATATATATCAATTCTAAGTTGTTTCCATGCATAAACCTCTTTAAATGACCTTGTATGAGAAAGAAAAACAAGAATAGCCTTACTTTGGCGAGATAAGTCGAAATTCGGATTTTTGCTTATAAACACCAATTCCTTCAGTCAAAACCAGTTCAAACTCTTTTGTCCTTAATATATATCAATTCTAAGTTGTTTCCATGCATAAACCTCTTTAAATGACCTTGTATGAGAAAGAAAAACAAGAATAGCCTTACTTTGGCGAGATAAGTCGAAATTCGGATTTTTGCTTATAAACACCAATTCCTTCAGTCAAAACCAGTTCAAACTCCTTTGTCCTTCATATATATCGATTCTAAGTATGTTCCATGCATAAACCCCTTGAAATGACCTTGTTTGAGAAAGAAAAACAGGAATAGCCTTACTTTTGCGAGTTAAGGCCAAATTGGTATTTTAGCTATAAACACATATTCCTTCAGTCAAAACCAGTTCAAACTCCTTTGTCCTTCATATATATCGATTCTAAGTATGTTCCATGCATAAACCCCTTGAAATGACCTTGTTTGAGAAAGAAAAACAGGAATAGCCTTACTTTTGCGAGTTAAGGCCAAATTGGTATTTTTGCTATAAACACCAATTCCTTCAGTCAAAACCAGTTCAAACTCTTTTGTCCTTAATATATATCAATTCTAAGTTGTTTCCATGCATAAACCTCTTTAAATGACCTTGTATGAGAAAGAAAAACAAGAATAGCCTTACTTTGGCGAGATAAGTCGAAATTCGGATTTTTGCTTATAAACACCAATTCCTTCAGTCAAAACCAGTTCAAACTCTTTTGTCCTTAATATATATCAATTCTAAGTTGTTTCCATGCATAAACCTCTTTAAATGACCTTGTATGAGAAAGAAAAACAAGAATAGCCTTACTTTGGCGAGATAAGTCGAAATTCGGATTTTTGCTTATAAACACCAATTCCTTCAGTCAAAACCAGTTCAAACTCCTTTGTCCTTCATATATATCGATTCTAAGTATGTTCCATGCATAAACCCCTTGAAATGACCTTGTTTGAGAAAGAAAAACAGGAATAGCCTTACTTTTGCGAGTTAAGGCCAAATTGGTATTTTAGCTATAAACACATATTCCTTCAGTCAAAACCAGTTCAAACTCCTTTGTCCTTCATATATATCGATTCTAAGTATGTTCCATGCATAAACCCCTTGAAATGACCTTGTTTGAGAAAGAAAAACAGGAATAGCCTTACTTTTGCGAGTTAAGGCCAAATTGGTATTTTTGCTATAAACACCAATTCCTTCAGTCAAAACCAGTTCAAACTCCTTTGTCCTTCATATATATCCATTCTAAGTATGTTCCATGCATAAACCCCTTTAAATGACCTTGTTTGAGAAAGAAAAACAGGAATAGCCTTACTTTTGCGAGTTAAGGCCAAATTGGTATTTTTGCTATAAACACCAATTCCTTCAGTCAAAACCAGTTCAAACTCTTTTGTCCTTAATATATATCAATTCTAAGTTGTTTCCATGCATAAACCTCTTTAAATGACCTTGTATGAGAAAGAAAAACAAGAATAGCCTTACTTTTGCGAGTTAAGGCCAAATTGGTATTTTTGCTATAAACACCAATTCCTTCAGTCAAAACCAGTTCAAACTCTTTTGTCCTTTATATATATCCATTCTAAGTATGTTCCATGCATAAACCCCTTTAAATGACCTTGTTTGAGAAAGAAAAACAGGAATAGCCTTACTTTTGCGAGTTAAGGCCAAATTGGTATTTTTGCTATAAACACCAATTCCTTCAGTCAAAACCAGTTCAAACTCTTTTGTCCTTAATATATATCAATTCTAAGTTGTTTCCATGCATAAACCTCTTTAAATGACCTTGTATGAGAAAGAAAAACAAGAATAGCCTTACTTTGGCGAGATAAGTCGAAATTCGGATTTTTGCTTATAAACACCAATTCCTTCAGTCAAAACCAGTTCAAACTCCTTTGTCCTTCATATATATCCATTCTAAGTATGTTCCATGCATAAACCCCTTTAAATGACCTTGTTTGAGAATAAAAAACAGGAATAGCCTTACTTTTGCGAGTTAAGGCCAAATTGGTATTTTTGCTATAAACACCAATTCCTTCAGTCAAAACCAGTTCAAACTCCTTTGTCCTTTATATATATCCATTCTAAGTATGTTCCATGCATAAACCCCTTTAAATGACCTTGTTTGAGAAAGAAAAACAGGAATAGCCTTACTTTTGCGAGTTAAGGCCAAATTGGTATTTTTGCTATAAACACCAATTCCTTCAGTCAAAACCAGTTCAAACTCCTTTGTCCTTCATATATATCCATTCTAAGTATGTTCCATGCATAAACCCCTTTAAATGACCTTGTTTGAGAAAGAAAAACAGGAATAGCTTTACTTTTGCGAGTTAAGGCCAAATTGGTATTTTTGCTATAAACACCAATTCCTTCAGTCAAAACCAGTTCAAACTCTTTTGTCCTTAATATATATCAATTCTAAGTTGTTTCCATGCATAAACCTCTTTAAATGACCTTGTATGAGAAAGAAAAACAAGAATAGCCTTACTTTGGCGAGATGAGTCGAAATTCGGATTTTTGCTTATAAACACCAATTCCTTCAGTCAAAACCAGTTCAAACTCCTTTGTCCTTCATATATATCCATTCTAAGTATGTTCCATGCATAAATCCCTTTAAATGACCTTGTTTGAGAAACAAAAACAGGAATAGCCTTACTTTTGCGAGTTAAGGCCAAATTGGTATTTTAGCTATAAAAACATATTCCTTCAGTCAAAACCAGTTCAAACTCCTTTGTCCTTCATATATATCGATTCTAAGTATGTTCCATGCATAAACCCCTTGAAATGACCTTGTTTGAGAAAGAAAAACAGGAATAGCCTTACTTTTGCGAGTTAAGGCCAAATTGGTATTTTTGCTATAAACACCAATTCCTTCAGTCAAAACCAGTTCAAACTCCTTTGTCCTTCATATATATCCATTCTAAGTATGTTCCATGCATAAACCCCTTTAAATGACCTTGTTTGAGAAAGAAAAACAGGAATAGCCTTACTTTTACGAGTTAAGGCCAAATTGGTATTTTTGCTATAAACACCAATTCCTTCAGTCAAAACCAGTTCAAACTCTTTTGTCCTTAATATATATCAATTCTAAGTTGTTTCCATGCATAAACCTCTTTAAATGACCTTGTATGAGAAAGAAAAACAAGAATAGCCTTACTTTGGCGAGATAAGTCGAAATTCGGATTTTTGCTTATAAACACCAATTCCTTCAGTCAAAACCAGTTCAAACTCCTTTGTCCTTCATATATATCCATTCTAAGTATGTTCCATGCATAAACCCCTTTAAATGACCTTGTTTGAGAAAGAAAAACAGGAATAGCCTTACTTTTGCGAGTTAAGGCCAAATTGGTATTTTTGCTATAAACACCAATTCCTTCAGTCAAAACCAGTTCAAACTCTTTTGTCCTTAATATATATCAATTCTAAGTTGTTTCCATGCATAAACCTCTTTAAATGACCTTGTATGAGAAAGAAAAACAAGAATAGCCTTACTTTGGCGAGATAAGTCGAAATTCGGATTTTTGCTTATAAACACCAATTCCTTCAGTCAAAACCAGTTCAAACTCCTTTGTCCTTCATATATATCCATTCTAAGTATGTTCCATGCATAAACCCCTTTAAATGACCTTGTTTGAGAAAGAAAAACAGGAATAGCCTTACTTTTGCGAGTTAAGGCCAAATTGGTATTTTTGCTATAAACACCAATTCCTTCAGTCAAAACCAGTTCAAACTGCTTTGTCCTTTATATATATCCATTCTAAGTATGTTCCATGCATAAACCCCTTTAAATGACCTTGTTTGAGAAAGAAAAACAGGAATAGCCTTACTTTTGCGAGTTAAGGCCAAATTGGTATTTTAGCTATAAACACATATTCCTTCAGTCAAAACCAGTTCAAACTCCTTTGTCCTTCATATATATCGATTCTAAGTATGTTCCATGCATAAACCCCTTTAAATGACCTTGTTTGAGAAAGAAAAACAGGAATAGCCTTACTTTTGCGAGTTAAGGCCAAATTGGTATTTTTGCTATAAACACCAATTCCTTCAGTCAAAACCAGTTCAAACTCTTTTGTCCTTAATATATATCAATTCTAAGTTGTTTCCATGCATAAACCTCTTTAAATGACCTTGTATGAGAAAGAAAAACAAGAATAGCCTTACTTTGGCGAGATAAGTCGAAATTCGGATTTTTGCTTATAAACACCAATTCCTTCAGTCAAAACCAGTTCAAACTCCTTTGTCCTTCATATATATCCATTCTAAGTATGTTCCATGCATAAACCCCTTGAAATGACCTTGTTTGAGAAAGAAAAACAGGAATAGCCTTACTTTTGCGAGTTAAGGCCAAATTGGTATTTTTGCTATAAACACCAATTCCTTCAGTCAAAACCAGTTCAAACTCCTTTGTCCTTCATATATATCCATTCTAAGTATGTTCCATGCATAAACCCCTTTAAATGACCTTGTTTGAGAAAGAAAAACAGGAATAGCTTTACTTTTGCGAGTTAAGGCCAAATTGGTATTTTTGCTATAAACACCAATTCCTTCAGTCAAAACCAGTTCAAACTCTTTTGTCCTTAATATATATCAATTCTAAGTTGTTTCCATGCATAAACCTCTTTAAATGACCTTGTATGAGAAAGAAAAACAAGAATAGCCTTACTTTGGCGAGATAAGTCGAAATTCGGATTTTTGCTTATAAACACCAATTCCTTCAGTCAAAACCAGTTCAAACTCCTTTGTCCTTCATATATATCCATTCTAAGTATGTTCCATGCATAAACCCCTTTAAATGACATTGTTTGAGAAAGAAAAACAGGAATAGCCTTACTTTTGCGAGTTAAGGCCAAATTGGTATTTTCGCTATAAACACCAATTCCTTCAGTCAAAACCAGTTCAAACTCCTTTGTCCTTTATATATATCCATTCTAAGTATGTTCCATGCATAAACCCCTTTAAATGACCTTGTTTGAGAAAGAAAAACAGGAATAGCCTTACTTTTGCGAGTTAAGGCCAAATTGGTATTTTAGCTATAAACACATATTCCTTCAGTCAAAACCAGTTCAAACTCCTTTGTCCTTCATATATATCGATTCTAAGTATGTTCCATGCATAAACCCCTTGAAATGACCTTGTTTGAGAAAGAAAAACAGGAATAGCCTTACTTTTGCGAGTTAAGGCCAAATTGGTATTTTTGCTATAAACACCAATTCCTTCAGTCAAAACCAGTTCAAACTCCTTTGTCCTTCATATATATCCATTCTAAGTATGTTCCATGCATAAACCCCTTTAAATGACCTTGTTTGAGAAAGAAAAACAGGAATAGCCTTACTTTTGCGAGTTAAGGCCAAATTGGTATTTTAGCTATAAACACATATTCCTTCCGTCAAAACCAGTTCAAACTCCTTTGTCCTTCATATATATCGATTCTAAGTATGTTCCATGCATAAACCCCTTTAAATGACCTTGTTTGAGAAAGAAAAACAGGAATAGCTTTACTTTTGCGAGTTAAGGCCAAATTGGTATTTTTGCTATAAACACCAATTCCTTCAGTCAAAACCAGTTCAAACTCTTTTGTCCTTAATATATATCAATTCTAAGTTGTTTCCATGCATAAACCTCTTTAAATGACCTTGTATGAGAAAGAAAAACAAGAATAGCCTTACTTTGGCGAGATAAGTCGAAATTCGGATTTTTGCTTATAAACACCAATTCCTTCAGTCAAAACCAGTTCAAACTCCTTTGTCCTTCATATATATCCATTCTAAGTATGTTCCATGCATAAACCCCTTTAAATGACCTTGTTTGAGAAAGAAAAACAGGAATAGCCTTACTTTTGCGAGTTAAGGCCAAATTGGTATTTTAGCTATAAACACATATTCCTTCCGTCAAAACCAGTTCAAACTCCTTTGTCCTTCATATATATCGATTCTAAGTATGTTCCATGCATAAACCCCTTTAAATGACCTTGTTTGAGAAAGAAAAACAGGAATAGCCTTACTTTTACGAGTTAAGGCCAAATTGGTATTTTTGCTATAAACACCAATTCCTTCAGTCAAAACCAGTTCAAACTCTTTTGTCCTTAATATATATCAATTCTAAGTTGTTTCCATGCATAAACCTCTTTAAATGACCTTGTATGAGAAAGAAAAACAAGAATAGCCTTACTTTGGCGAGATAAGTCGAAATTCGGATTTTTGCTTATAAACACCAATTCCTTCAGTCAAAACCAGTTCAAACTCCTTTGTCCTTCATATATATCCATTCTAAGTATGTTCCATGCATAAACCCCTTTAAATGACCTTGTTTGAGAAAGAAAAACAGGAATAGCCTTACTTTTGCGAGTTAAGGCCAAATTGGTATTTTTGCTATAAACACCAATTCCTTCAGTCAAAACCAGTTCAAACTCTTTTGTCCTTAATATATATCAATTCTAAGTTGTTTCCATGCATAAACCTCTTTAAATGACCTTGTATGAGAAAGAAAAACAAGAATAGCCTTACTTTGGCGAGATAAGTCGAAATTCGGATTTTTGCTTATAAACACCAATTCCTTCAGTCAAAACCAGTTCAAACTCCTTTGTCCTTCATATATATCCATTCTAAGTATGTTCCATGCATAAACCCCTTTAAATGACCTTGTTTGAGAAAGAAAAACAGGAATAGCCTTACTTTTGCGAGTTAAGGCCAAATTGGTATTTTAGCTATAAACACATATTCCTTCAGTCAAAACCAGTTCAAACTCCTTTGTCCTTCATATATATCGATTCTAAGTATGTTCCATGCATAAACCCCTTTAAATGACCTTGTTTGAGAAAGAAAAACAGGAATAGCCTTACTTTTGCGAGTTAAGGCCAAATTGGTATTTTTGCTATAAACACCAATTCCTTCAGTCAAAACCAGTTCAAACTGCTTTGTCCTTTATATATATCCATTCTAAGTATGTTCCATGCATAAACCCCTTTAAATGACCTTGTTTGAGAAAGAAAAACAGGAATAGCCTTACTTTTGCGAGTTAAGGCCAAATTGGTATTTTAGCTATAAACACATATTCCTTCAGTCAAAACCAGTTCAAACTCCTTTGTCCTTCATATATATCGATTCTAAGTATGTTCCATGCATAAACCCCTTTAAATGACCTTGTTTGAGAAAGAAAAACAGGAATAGCCTTACTTTTGCGAGTTAAGGCCAAATTGGTATTTTTGCTATAAACACCAATTCCTTCAGTCAAAACCAGTTCAAACTCTTTTGTCCTTAATATATATCAATTCTAAGTTGTTTCCATGCATAAACCTCTTTAAATGACCTTGTATGAGAAAGAAAAACAAGAATAGCCTTACTTTGGCGAGATAAGTCGAAATTCGGATTTTTGCTTATAAACACCAATTCCTTCAGTCAAAACCAGTTCAAACTCCTTTGTCCTTCATATATATCCATTCTAAGTATGTTCCATGCATAAACCCCTTGAAATGACCTTGTTTGAGAAAGAAAAACAGGAATAGCCTTACTTTTGCGAGTTAAGGCCAAATTGGTATTTTTGCTATAAACACCAATTCCTTCAGTCAAAACCAGTTCAAACTCCTTTGTCCTTCATATATATCCATTCTAAGTATGTTCCATGCATAAACCCCTTTAAATGACCTTGTTTGAGAAAGAAAAACAGGAATAGCTTTACTTTTGCGAGTTAAGGCCAAATTGGTATTTTTGCTATAAACACCAATTCCTTCAGTCAAAACCAGTTCAAACTCTTTTGTCCTTAATATATATCAATTCTAAGTTGTTTCCATGCATAAACCTCTTTAAATGACCTTGTATGAGAAAGAAAAACAAGAATAGCCTTACTTTGGCGAGATAAGTCGAAATTCGGATTTTTGCTTATAAACACCAATTCCTTCAGTCAAAACCAGTTCAAACTCCTTTGTCCTTCATATATATCCATTCTAAGTATGTTCCATGCATAAACCCCTTTAAATGACCTTGTTTGAGAAAGAAAAACAGGAATAGCCTTACTTTTGCGAGTTAAGGCCAAATTGGTATTTTAGCTATAAACACATATTCCTTCAGTCAAAACCAGTTCAAACTCCTTTGTCCTTCATATATATCGATTCTAAGTATGTTCCATGCATAAACCCCTTGAAATGACCTTGTTTGAGAAAGAAAAACAGGAATAGCCTTACTTTTGCGAGTTAAGGCCAAATTGGTATTTTTGCTATAAACACCAATTCCTTCAGTCAAAACCAGTTCAAACTCCTTTGTCCTTCATATATATCCATTCTAAGTATGTTCCATGCATAAACCCCTTTAAATGACCTTGTTTGAGAAAGAAAAACAGGAATAGCCTTACTTTTGCGAGTTAAGGCCAAATTGGTATTTTAGCTATAAACACATATTCCTTCCGTCAAAACCAGTTCAAACTCCTTTGTCCTTCATATATATCGATTCTAAGTATGTTCCATGCATAAACCCCTTTAAATGACCTTGTTTGAGAAAGAAAAACAGGAATAGCCTTACTTTTGCGAGTTAAGGCCAAATTGGTATTTTAGCTATAAACACATATTCCTTCCGTCAAAACCAGTTCAAACTCCTTTGTCCTTCATATATATCGATTCTAAGTATGTTCCATGCATAAACCCCTTTAAATGACCTTGTTTGAGAAAGAAAAACAGGAATAGCCTTACTTTTACGAGTTAAGGCCAAATTGGTATTTTTGCTATAAACACCAATTCCTTCAGTCAAAACCAGTTCAAACTCTTTTGTCCTTAATATATATCAATTCTAAGTTGTTTCCATGCATAAACCTCTTTAAATGACCTTGTATGAGAAAGAAAAACAAGAATAGCCTTACTTTGGCGAGATAAGTCGAAATTCGGATTTTTGCTTATAAACACCAATTCCTTCAGTCAAAACCAGTTCAAACTCCTTTGTCCTTCATATATATCCATTCTAAGTATGTTCCATGCATAAACCCCTTTAAATGACCTTGTTTGAGAAAGAAAAACAGGAATAGCCTTACTTTTGCGAGTTAAGGCCAAATTGGTATTTTTGCTATAAACACCAATTCCTTCAGTCAAAACCAGTTCAAACTCTTTTGTCCTTAATATATATCAATTCTAAGTTGTTTCCATGCATAAACCTCTTTAAATGACCTTGTATGAGAAAGAAAAACAAGAATAGCCTTACTTTGGCGAGATAAGTCGAAATTCGGATTTTTGCTTATAAACACCAATTCCTTCAGTCAAAACCAGTTCAAACTCCTTTGTCCTTCATATATATCCATTCTAAGTATGTTCCATGCATAAACCCCTTTAAATGACCTTGTTTGAGAAAGAAAAACAGGAATAGCCTTACTTTTGCGAGTTAAGGCCAAATTGGTATTTTAGCTATAAACACATATTCCTTCAGTCAAAACCAGTTCAAACTCCTTTGTCCTTCATATATATCGATTCTAAGTATGTTCCATGCATAAACCCCTTTAAATGACCTTGTTTGAGAAAGAAAAACAGGAATAGCCTTACTTTTGCGAGTTAAGGCCAAATTGGTATTTTTGCTATAAACACCAATTCCTTCAGTCAAAACCAGTTCAAACTGCTTTGTCCTTTATATATATCCATTCTAAGTATGTTCCATGCATAAACCCCTTTAAATGACCTTGTTTGAGAAAGAAAAACAGGAATAGCCTTACTTTTGCGAGTTAAGGCCAAATTGGTATTTTAGCTATAAACACATATTCCTTCAGTCAAAACCAGTTCAAACTCCTTTGTCCTTCATATATATCGATTCTAAGTATGTTCCATGCATAAACCCCTTTAAATGACCTTGTTTGAGAAAGAAAAACAGGAATAGCCTTACTTTTGCGAGTTAAGGCCAAATTGGTATTTTTGCTATAAACACCAATTCCTTCAGTCAAAACCAGTTCAAACTCTTTTGTCCTTAATATATATCAATTCTAAGTTGTTTCCATGCATAAACCTCTTTAAATGACCTTGTATGAGAAAGAAAAACAAGAATAGCCTTACTTTGGCGAGATAAGTCGAAATTCGGATTTTTGCTTATAAACACCAATTCCTTCAGTCAAAACCAGTTCAAACTCCTTTGTCCTTCATATATATCCATTCTAAGTATGTTCCATGCATAAACCCCTTGAAATGACCTTGTTTGAGAAAGAAAAACAGGAATAGCCTTACTTTTGCGAGTTAAGGCCAAATTGGTATTTTTGCTATAAACACCAATTCCTTCAGTCAAAACCAGTTCAAACTCCTTTGTCCTTCATATATATCCATTCTAAGTATGTTCCATGCATAAACCCCTTTAAATGACCTTGTTTGAGAAAGAAAAACAGGAATAGCTTTACTTTTGCGAGTTAAGGCCAAATTGGTATTTTTGCTATAAACACCAATTCCTTCAGTCAAAACCAGTTCAAACTCTTTTGTCCTTAATATATATCAATTCTAAGTTGTTTCCATGCATAAACCTCTTTAAATGACCTTGTATGAGAAAGAAAAACAAGAATAGCCTTACTTTGGCGAGATAAGTCGAAATTCGGATTTTTGCTTATAAACACCAATTCCTTCAGTCAAAACCAGTTCAAACTCCTTTGTCCTTCATATATATCCATTCTAAGTATGTTCCATGCATAAACCCCTTTAAATGACCTTGTTTGAGAAAGAAAAACAGGAATAGCCTTACTTTTGCGAGTTAAGGCCAAATTGGTATTTTAGCTATAAACACATATTCCTTCAGTCAAAACCAGTTCAAACTCCTTTGTCCTTCATATATATCGATTCTAAGTATGTTCCATGCATAAACCCCTTGAAATGACCTTGTTTGAGAAAGAAAAACAGGAATAGCCTTACTTTTGCGAGTTAAGGCCAAATTGGTATTTTTGCTATAAACACCAATTCCTTCAGTCAAAACCAGTTCAAACTCCTTTGTCCTTCATATATATCCATTCTAAGTATGTTCCATGCATAAACCCCTTTAAATGACCTTGTTTGAGAAAGAAAAACAGGAATAGCCTTACTTTTGCGAGTTAAGGCCAAATTGGTATTTTAGCTATAAACACATATTCCTTCCGTCAAAACCAGTTCAAACTCCTTTGTCCTTCATATATATCGATTCTAAGTATGTTCCATGCATAAACCCCTTTAAATGACCTTGTTTGAGAAAGAAAAACAGGAATAGCTTTACTTTTGCGAGTTAAGGCCAAATTGGTATTTTTGCTATAAACACCAATTCCTTCAGTCAAAACCAGTTCAAACTCTTTTGTCCTTAATATATATCAATTCTAAGTTGTTTCCATGCATAAACCTCTTTAAATGACCTTGTATGAGAAAGAAAAACAAGAATAGCCTTACTTTGGCGAGATAAGTCGAAATTCGGATTTTTGCTTATAAACACCAATTCCTTCAGTCAAAACCAGTTCAAACTCCTTTGTCCTTCATATATATCCATTCTAAGTATGTTCCATGCATAAACCCCTTTAAATGACCTTGTTTGAGAAAGAAAAACAGGAATAGCCTTACTTTTGCGAGTTAAGGCCAAATTGGTATTTTAGCTATAAACACATATTCCTTCCGTCAAAACCAGTTCAAACTCCTTTGTCCTTCATATATATCGATTCTAAGTATGTTCCATGCATAAACCCCTTTAAATGACCTTGTTTGAGAAAGAAAAACAGGAATAGCCTTACTTTTACGAGTTAAGGCCAAATTGGTATTTTTGCTATAAACACCAATTCCTTCAGTCAAAACCAGTTCAAACTCTTTTGTCCTTAATATATATCAATTCTAAGTTGTTTCCATGCATAAACCTCTTTAAATGACCTTGTATGAGAAAGAAAAACAAGAATAGCCTTACTTTGGCGAGATAAGTCGAAATTCGGATTTTTGCTTATAAACACCAATTCCTTCAGTCAAAACCAGTTCAAACTCCTTTGTCCTTCATATATATCCATTCTAAGTATGTTCCATGCATAAAACCCCTTTAAATGACCTTGTTTGAGAAAGAAAAACAGGAATAGCCTTACTTTTGCGAGTTAAGGCCAAATTGGTATTTTTGCTATAAACACCAATTCCTTCAGTCAAAACCAGTTCAAACTCCTTTGTCCTTCATATATATCCATTCTAAGTATGTTCCATGCATAAACCCCTTTAAATGACCTTGTTTGAGAAAGAAAAACAGGAATAGCTTTACTTTTGCGAGTTGAGGCCAAATTGGTATTTTTGCTATAAACACCAATTCCTTCAGTCAAAACCAGTTCAAACTCTTTTGTCCTTAATATATATCAATTCTAAGTTGTTTCCATGCATAAACCTCTTTAAATGACCTTGTATGAGAAAGAAAAACAAGAATAGCCTTACTTTGGCGAGATAAGTCGAAATTCGGATTTTTGCTTATAAACACCAATTCCTTCAGTCAAAACCAGTTCAAACTCCTTTGTCCTTCATATATATCCATTCTAAGTATGTTCCATGCATAAACCCCTTTAAATGACCTTGTTTGAGAAAGAAAAACAGGAATAGCCTTACTTTTGCGAGTTAAGGCCAAATTGGTATTTTTGCTATAAACACCAATTCCTTCAGTCAAAACCAGTTCAAACTCTTTTGTCCTTAATATATATCAATTCTAAGTTGTTTCCATGCATAAACCTCTTTAAATGACCTTGTATGAGAAAGAAAAACAAGAATAGCCTTACTTTGGCGAGATAAGTCGAAATTCGGATTTTTGCTTATAAACACCAATTCCTTCAGTCAAAACCAGTTCAAACTCCTTTGTCCTTCATATATATCCATTCTAAGTATGTTCCATGCATAAACCCCTTTAAATGACCTTGTTTGAGAAAGAAAAACAGGAATAGCCTTACTTTTGCGAGTTAAGGCCAAATTGGTATTTTTGCTATAAACACCAATTCCTTCAGTCAAAACCAGTTCAAACTCCTTTGTCCTTTATATATATCCATTCTAAGTATGTTCCATGCATAAACCCCTTTAAATGACCTTGTTTGAGAAAGAAAAACAGGAATAGCCTTACTTTTGCGAGTTATGGCCAAATTGGTATTTTAGCTATAAACACATATTCCTTCAGTCAAAACCAGTTCAAACTCCTTTGTCCTTCATATATATCGATTCTAAGTATGTTCCATGCATAAACCCCTTTAAATGACCTTGTTTGAGAAAGAAAAACAGGAATAGCCTTACTTTTGCGAGTTAAGGCCAAATTGGTATTTTTGCTATAAACACCAATTCCTTCAGTCAAAACCAGTTCAAACTCTTTTGTCCTTAATATATATCAATTCTAAGTTGTTTCCATGCATAAACCTCTTTAAATGACCTTGTATGAGAAAGAAAAACAAGAATAGCCTTACTTTGGTGAGATAAGTCGAAATTCGGATTTTTGCTTATAAACACCAATTCCTTCAGTCAAAACCAGTTCAAACTCCTTTGTCCTTCATATATATCCATTCTAAGTATGTTCCATGCATAAACCCCTTGAAATGACCTTGTTTGAGAAAGAAAAACAGGAATAGCCTTACTTTTGCGAGTTAAGGCCAAATTGGTATTTTTGCTATAAACACCAATTCCTTCAGTCAAAACCAGTTCAAACTCCTTTGTCCTTCATGTATATCCATTCTAAGTATGTTCCATGCATAAACCCCTTTAAATGACCTTGTTTGAGAAAGAAAAACAGGAATAGCTTTACTTTTGCGAGTTAAGGCCAAATTGGTATTTTTGCTATAAACACCAATTCCTTCAGTCAAAACCAGTTCAAACTCTTTTGTCCTTAATATATATCAATTCTAAGTTGTTTCCATGCATAAACCTCTTTAAATGACCTTGTATGAGAAAGAAAAACAAGAATAGCCTTACTTTGGCGAGATAAGTCGAAATTCGGATTTTTGCTTATAAACACCAATTCCTTCAGTCAAAACCAGTTCAAACTCCTTTGTCCTTCATATATATCCATTCTAAGTATGTTCCATGCATAAACCCCTTTAAATGACCTTGTTTGAGAAAGAAAAACAGGAATAGCCTTACTTTTGCGAGTTAAGGCCAAATTGGTATTTTTGCTATAAACACCAATTCCTTCAGTCAAAACCAGTTCAAACTCCTTTGTCCTTTATATATATCCATTCTAAGTATGTTCCATGCATAAACCCCTTTAAATGACCTTGTTTGAGAAAGAAAAACAGGAATAGCCTTACTTTTGCGAGTTAAGGCCAAATTGGTATTTTAGCTATAAACACATATTCCTTCAGTCAAAACCAGTTCAAACTCCTTTGTCCTTCATATATATCGATTCTAAGTATGTTCCATGCATAAACCCCTTGAAATGACCTTGTTTGAGAAAGAAAAACAGGAATAGCCTTACTTTTGCGAGTTAAGGCCAAATTGGTATTTTTGCTATAAACACCAATTCCTTCAGTCAAAACCAGTTCAAACTCCTTTGTCCTTCATATATATCCATTCTAAGTATGTTCCATGCATAAACCCCTTTAAATGACCTTGTTTGAGAAAGAAAAACAGGAATAGCCTTACTTTTGCGAGTTAAGGCCAAATTGGTATTTTAGCTATAAACACATATTCCTTCCGTCAAAACCAGTTCAAACTCCTTTGTCCTTCATATATATCGATTCTAAGTATGTTCCATGCATAAACCCCTTTAAATGACCTTGTTTGAGAAAGAAAAACAGGAATAGCCTTACTTTTACGAGTTAAGGCCAAATTGGTATTTTTGCTATAAACACCAATTCCTTCAGTCAAAACCAGTTCAAACTCTTTTGTCCTTAATATATATCAATTCTAAGTTGTTTCCATGCATAAACCTCTTTAAATGACCTTGTATGAGAAAGAAAAACAAGAATAGCCTTACTTTGGCGAGATAAGTCGAAATTCGGATTTTTGCTTATAAACACCAATTCCTTCAGTCAAAACCAGTTCAAACTCCTTTGTCCTTCATATATATCCATTCTAAGTATGTTCCATGCATAAACCCCTTGAAATGACCTTGTTTGAGAAAGAAAAACAGGAATAGCCTTACTTTTGCGAGTTAAGGCCAAATTGGTATTTTTGCTATAAACACCAATTCCTTCAGTCAAAACCAGTTCAAACTCCTTTGTCCTTTATATATATCCATTCTAAGTATGTTCCATGCATAAACCCCTTTAAATGACCTTGTTTGAGAAAGAAAAACAGGAATAGCCTTACTTTTGCGAGTTAAGGCCAAATTGGTATTTTAGCTATAAACACATATTCCTTCAGTCAAAACCAGTTCAAACTCCTTTGTCCTTCATATATATCGATTCTAAGTATGTTCCATGCATAAACCCCTTTAAATGACCTTGTTTGAGAAAGAAAAACAGGAATAGCCTTACTTTTGCGAGTTAAGGCCAAATTGGTATTTTTGCTATAAACACCAATTCCTTCAGTCAAAACCAGTTCAAACTCTTTTGTCCTTAATATATATCAATTCTAAGTTGTTTCCATGCATAAACCTCTTTAAATGACCTTGTATGAGAAAGAAAAACAAGAATAGCCTTACTTTGGCGAGATAAGTCGAAATTCGGATTTTTGCTTATAAACACCAATTCCTTCAGTCAAAACCAGTTCAAACTCCTTTGTCCTTCATATATATCCATTCTAAGTATGTTCCATGCATAAACCCCTTTAAATGACCTTGTTTGAGAAAGAAAAACAGGAATAGCCTTACTTTTGCGAGTTAAGGCCAAATTGGTATTTTAGCTATAAACACATATTCCTTCAGTCAAAACCAGTTCAAACTCCTTTGTCCTTCATATATATCCATTCTAAGTATGTTCCATGCATAAACCCCTTTAAATGACCTTGTTTGAGAAAGAAAAACAGGAATAGCCTTACTTTTGCGAGTTAAGGCCAAATTGGTATTTTAGCTATAAACACATATTCCTTCCGTCAAAACCAGTTCAAACTCCTTTGTCCTTCATATATATCGATTCTAAGTATGTTCCATGCATAAACCCCTTTAAATGACCTTGTTTGAGAAAGAAAAACAGGAATAGCCTTACTTTTACGAGTTAAGGCCAAATTGGTATTTTTGCTATAAACACCAATTCCTTCAGTCAAAACCAGTTCAAACTCTTTTGTCCTTAATATATATCAATTCTAAGTTGTTTCCATGCATAAACCTCTTTAAATGACCTTGTATGAGAAAGAAAAACAAGAATAGCCTTACTTTGGCGAGATAAGTCGAAATTCGGATTTTTGCTTATAAACACCAATTCCTTCAGTCAAAACCAGTTCAAACTCCTTTGTCCTTCATATATATCCATTCTAAGTATGTTCCATGCATAAACCCCTTGAAATGACCTTGTTTGAGAAAGAAAAACAGGAATAGCCTTACTTTTGCGAGTTAAGGCCAAATTGGTATTTTTGCTATAAACACCAATTCCTTCAGTCAAAACCAGTTCAAACTCCTTTGTCCTTTATATATATCCATTCTAAGTATGTTCCATGCATAAACCCCTTTAAATGACCTTGTTTGAGAAAGGAAAACAGGAATAGCCTTACTTTTGCGAGTTAAGGCCAAATTGGTATTTTAGCTATAAACACATATTCCTTCAGTCAAAACCAGTTCAAACTCCTTTGTCCTTCATATATATCGATTCTAAGTATGTTCCATGCATAAACCCCTTTAAATGACCTTGTTTGAGAAAGAAAAACAGGAATAGCCTTACTTTTGCGAGTTAAGGCCAAATTGGTATTTTTGCTATAAACACCAATTCCTTCAGTCAAAACCAGTTCAAACTCTTTTGTCCTTAATATATATCAATTCTAAGTTGTTTCCATGCATAAACCTCTTTAAATGACCTTGTATGAGAAAGAAAAACAAGAATAGCCTTACTTTGGCGAGATAAGTCGAAATTCGGATTTTTGCTTATAAACACCAATTCCTTCAGTCAAAACCAGTTCAAACTCCTTTGTCCTTCATATATATCCATTCTAAGTATGTTCCATGCATAAACCCCTTTAAATGACCTTGTTTGAGAAAGAAAAACAGGAATAGCCTTACTTTTGCGAGTTAAGGCCAAATTGGTATTTTAGCTATAAACACATATTCCTTCAGTCAAAACCAGTTCAAACTCCTTTGTCCTTCATATATATCGATTCTAAGTATGTTCCATGCATAAACCCCTTGAAATGACCTTGTTTGAGAAAGAAAAACAGGAATAGCCTTACTTTTGCGAGTTAAGGCCAAATTGGTATTTTTGCTATAAACACCAATTCCTTCAGTCAAAACCAGTTCAAACTCCTTTGTCCTTCATATATATCCATTCTAAGTATGTTCCATGCATAAACCCCTTTAAATGACCTTGTTTGAGAAAGAAAAACAGGAATAGCTTTACTTTTGCGAGTTAAGGCCAAATTGGTATTTTTGCTATAAACACCAATTCCTTCAGTCAAAACCAGTTCAAACTCTTTTGTCCTTAATATATATCAATTCTAAGTTGTTTCCATGCATAAACCTCTTTAAATGACCTTGTATGAGAAAGAAAAACAAGAATAGCCTTACTTTGGCGAGATAAGTCGAAATTCGGATTTTTGCTTATAAACACCAATTCCTTCAGTCAAAACCAGTTCAAACTCCTTTGTCCTTCATATATATCCATTCTAAGTATGTTCCATGCATAAACCCCTTTAAATGACATTGTTTGAGAAAGAAAAACAGGAATAGCCTTACTTTTGCGAGTTAAGGCCAAATTGGTATTTTCGCTATAAACACCAATTCCTTCAGTCAAAACCAGTTCAAACTCCTTTGTCCTTTATATATATCCATTCTAAGTATGTTCCATGCATAAACCCCTTTAAATGACCTTGTTTGAGAAAGAAAAACAGGAATAGCCTTACTTTTGCGAGTTAAGGCCAAATTGGTATTTTAGCTATAAACACATATTCCTTCAGTCAAAACCAGTTCAAACTCCTTTGTCCTTCATATATATCGATTCTAAGTATGTTCCATGCATAAACCCCTTGAAATGACCTTGTTTGAGAAAGAAAAACAGGAATAGCCTTACTTTTGCGAGTTAAGGCCAAATTGGTATTTTTGCTATAAACACCAATTCCTTCAGTCAAAACCAGTTCAAACTCCTTTGTCCTTCATATATATCCATTCTAAGTATGTTCCATGCATAAACCCCTTTAAATGACCTTGTTTGAGAAAGAAAAACAGGAATAGCCTTACTTTTGCGAGTTAAGGCCAAATTGGTATTTTAGCTATAAACACATATTCCTTCCGTCAAAACCAGTTCAAACTCCTTTGTCCTTCATATATATCGATTCTAAGTATGTTCCATGCATAAACCCCTTTAAATGACCTTGTTTGAGAAAGAAAAACAGGAATAGCCTTACTTTTGCGAGTTAAGGCCAAATTGGTATTTTTGCTATAAACACCAATTCCTTCAGTCAAAACCAGTTCAAACTCTTTTGTCCTTAATATATATCAATTCTAAGTTGTTTCCATGCATAAACCTCTTTAAATGACCTTGTATGAGAAAGAAAAACAAGAATAGCCTTACTTTGGCGAGATAAGTCGAAATTCGGATTTTTGCTTATAAACACCAATTCCTTCAGTCAAAACCAGTTCAAACTCCTTTGTCCTTCATATATATCCATTCTAAGTATGTTCCATGCATAAACCCCTTTAAATGACCTTGTTTGAGAAAGAAAAACAGGAATAGCCTTACTTTTGCGAGTTAAGGCCAAATTGGTATTTTTGCTATAAACACCAATTCCTTCAGTCAAAACCAGTTCAAACTCCTTTGTCCTTTATATATATCCATTCTAAGTATGTTCCATGCATAAACCCCTTTAAATGACCTTGTTTGAGAAAGAAAAACAGGAATAGCCTTACTTTTGCGAGTTAAGGCCAAATTGGTATTTTAGCTATAAACACATATTCCTTCAGTCAAAACCAGTTCAAACTCCTTTGTCCTTCATATATATCGATTCTAAGTATGTTCCATGCATAAACCCCTTTAAATGACCTTGTTTGAGAAAGAAAAACAGGAATAGCCTTACTTTTGCGAGTTAAGGCCAAATTGGTATTTTTGCTATAAACACCAATTCCTTCAGTCAAAACCAGTTCAAACTCTTTTGTCCTTAATATATATCAATTCTAAGTTGTTTCCATGCATAAACCTCTTTAAATGACCTTGTATGAGAAAGAAAAACAAGAATAGCCTTACTTTGGCGAGATAAGTCGAAATTCGGATTTTTGCTTATAAACACCAATTCCTTCAGTCAAAACCAGTTCAAACTCCTTTGTCCTTCATATATATCCATTCTAAATATGTTCCATGCATAAACCCCTTTAAATGACCTTGTTTGAGAAAGAAAAAACAGGAATAGCCTTACTTTTGCGAGTTAAGGCCAAATTGGTATTTTAGCTATAAACACATATTCCTTCAGTCAAAACCAGTTCAAACTCCTTTTTCCTTCATATATATCGATTCTAAGTATGTTCCATGCATAAACCCCTTGAAATGACCTTGTTTGAGAAAGAAAAACAGGAATAGCCTTACTTTTGCGAGTTAAGGCCAAATTGGTATTTTTGCTATAAACACCAATTCCTTCAGTCGAAACCAGTTCAAACTCCTTTGTCCTTCATATATATCCATTCTAAGTATGTTCCATGCATAAACCCCTTTAAATGACCTTGTTTGAGAAAGAAAAACAGGAATAGCCTTACTTTTGCGAGTTAAGGCCAAATTGGTATTTTTGCTATAAACACCAATTCCTTCAGTCAAAACCAGTTCAAACTCTTTTGTCCTTGATATATATCAATTCTAAGTTGTTTCCATGCATAAACCTCTTTAAATGACCTTGTATGAGAAAGAAAAACAAGAATAGCCTTACTTTGGCGAGATAAGTCGAAATTCGGATTTTTGCTTATAAACACCAATTCCTTCAGTCAAAACCAGTTCAAACTCCTTTGTCCTTCATATATATCCATTCTAAGTATGTTCCATGCATAAATCCCTTTAAATGACCTTGTATGAGAAAGAAAAACAAGAATAGCCTTACTTTGGCGAGATAAGTCGAAATTCGGATTTTTGCTTATAAACACCAATTCCTTCAGTCAAAACCAGTTCAAACTCTTTTGTCCTTCATATATATCCATTCTAAGTATGTTCCATGCATAAACCCCTTTAAATGACCTTGTTTGAGAAAGAAAAACAGGAATAGCCCTACTTTTGCGAGTTAAGGCCAAATTGGTATTTTTGCTATAAACACCAATTCCTTCAGTCAAAACCAGTTCAAACTCCTTTGTCCTTTATATATATCCATTCTAAGTATGTTCCATGCATAAACCCCTTTAAATGACCTTGTTTGAGAAAGAAAAACAGGAATAGCCTTACTTTTGCGAGTTAAGGCCAAATTGGTATTTTAGCTATAAACACATATTCCTTCAGTCAAAACCAGTTCAAACTCCTTTGTCCTTCATATATATCGATTCTAAGTATGTTCCATGCATAAACCCCTTGAAATGACCTTGTTTGAGAAAGAAAAACAGGAATAGCCTTACTTTTGCGAGTTAAGGCCAAATTGGTATTTTTGCTATAAACACCAATTCCTTCAGTCAAAACCAGTTCAAACTCCTTTGTCCTTCATATATATCCATTCTAAGTATGTTCCATGCATAAACCCCTTTAAATGACCTTGTTTGAGAAAGAAAAACAGGAATAGCTTTACTTTTGCGAGTTAAGGCCAAATTGGTATTTTTGCTATAAACACCAATTCCTTCAGTCAAAACCAGTTCAAACTCTTTTGTCCTTAATATATATCAATTCTAAGTTGTTTCCATGCATAAACCTCTTTAAATGACCTTGTATGAGAAAGAAAAACAAGAATAGCCTTACTTTGGCGAGATAAGTCGAAATTCGGATTTTTGCTTATAAACACCAATTCCTTCAGTCAAAACCAGTTCAAACTCCTTTGTCCTTCATATATATCCATTCTAAGTATGTTCCATGCATAAATCCCTTTAAATGACCTTGTTTGAGAAACAAAAACAGGAATAGCCTTACTTTTGCGAGTTAAGGCCAAATTGGTATTTTTGCTATAAACACCAATTCCTTCAGTCAAAACCAGTTCAAACTCTTTTGTCCTTAATATATATCAATTCTAAGTTGTTTCCATGCATAAACCTCTTTAAATGACCTTGTATGAGAAAGAAAAACAAGAATAGCCTTACTTTGGCGAGATAAGTCGAAATTCGGATTTTTGCTTATAAACACCAATTCCTTCAGTCAAAACCAGTTCAAACTCCTTTGTCCTTCATATATATCCATTCTAAGTATGTTCCATGCATAAACCCCTTTAAATGACCTTGTTTGAGAAAGAAAAACAGGAATAGCCTTACTTTTGCGAGTTAAGGCCAAATTGGTATTTTTGCTATAAACACCAATTCCTTCAGTCAAAACCAGTTCAAACTCCTTTGTCCTTTATATATATCCATTCTAAGTATGTTCCATGCATAAACCCCTTGAAATGACCTTGTTTGAGAAAGAAAAACAGGAATAGCCTTACTTTTGCGAGTTAAGGCCAAATTGGTATTTTTGCTATAAACACCAATTCCTTCAGTCAAAACCAGTTCAAACTCCTTTGTCCTTCATATATATCCATTCTAAGTATGTTCCATGCATAAACCCCTTTAAATGACCTTGTTTGAGAAAGAAAAACAGGAATAGCCTTACTTTTACGAGTTAAGGCCAAATTGGTATTTTTGCTATAAACACCAATTCCTTCAGTCAAAACCAGTTCAAACTCTTTTGTCCTTAATATATATCAATTCTAAGTTGTTTCCATGCATAAACCTCTTTAAATGACCTTGTATGAGAAAGAAAAACAAGAATAGCCTTACTTTGGCGAGATAAGTCGAAATTCGGATTTTTGCTTATAAACACCAATTCCTTCAGTCAAAACCAGTTCAAACTCCTTTGTCCTTCATATATATCCATTCTAAGTATGTTCCATGCATAAACCCCTTTAAATGACCTTGTTTGAGAAAGAAAAACAGGAATAGCCTTACTTTTGCGAGTTAAGGCCAAATTGGTATTTTTGCTATAAACACCAATTCCTTCAGTCAAAACCAGTTCAAACTCTTTTGTCCTTAATATATATCAATTCTAAGTTGTTTCCATGCATAAACCTCTTTAAATGACCTTGTATGAGAAAGAAAAACAAGAATAGCCTTACTTTGGCGAGATAAGTCGAAATTCGGATTTTTGCTTATAAACACCAATTCCTTCAGTCAAAACCAGTTCAAACTCCTTTGTCCTTCATATATATCCATTCTAAGTATGTTCCATGCATAAACCCCTTTAAATGACCTTGTTTGAGAAAGAAAAACAGGAATAGCCTTACTTTTGCGAGTTAAGGCCAAATTGGTATTTTTGCTATAAACACCAATTCCTTCAGTCAAAACCAGTTCAAACTCCTTTGTCCTTTATATATATCCATTCTAAGTATGTTCCATGCATAAACCCCTTTAAATGACCTTGTTTGAGAAAGAAAAACAGGAATAGCCTTACTTTTGCGAGTTAAGGCCAAATTGGTATTTTAGCTATAAACACATATTCCTTCAGTCAAAACCAGTTCAAACTCCTTTGTCCTTCATATATATCGATTCTAAGTATGTTCCATGCATAAACCCCTTTAAATGACCTTGTTTGAGAAAGAAAAACAGGAATAGCCTTACTTTTGCGAGTTAAGGCCAAATTGGTATTTTTGCTATAAACACCAATTCCTTCAGTCAAAACCAGTTCAAACTCCTTTGTCCTTTATATATATCCATTCTAAGTATGTTCCATGCATAAACCCCTTTAAATGACCTTGTTTGAGAAAGAAAAACAGGAATAGCCTTACTTTTGCGAGTTAAGGCCAAATTGGTATTTTTGCTATAAACACCAATTCCTTCAGTCAAAACCAGTTCAAACTCCTTTGTCCTTTATATATATCCATTCTAAGTATGTTCCATGCATAAACCCCTTTAAATGACCTTGTTTGAGAAAGAAAAACAGGAATAGCTTTACTTTTGCGAGTTAAGGCCAAATTGGTATTTTTGCTATGAACACCAATTCCTTCAGTCAAAACCAGTTCAAACTCTTTTGTCCTTAATATATATCAATTCTAAGTTGTTTCCATGCATAAACCTCTTTAAATGACCTTGTATGAGAAAGAAAAACAAGAATAGCCTTACTTTGGCGAGATAAGTCGAAATTCGGATTTTTGCTTATAAACACCAATTCCTTCAGTCAAAACCAGTTCAAACTCCTTTGTCCTTCATATATATCCATTCTAAGTATGTTCCATGCATAAACCCCTTTAAATGACATTGTTTGAGAAAGAAAAACAGGAATAGCCTTACTTTTGCGAGTTAAGGCCAAATTGGTATTTTCGCTATAAACACCAATTCCTTCAGTCAAAACCAGTTCAAACTCCTTTGTCCTTTATATATATCCATTCTAAGTATGTTCCATGCATAAACCCCTTTAAATGACCTTGTTTGAGAAAGAAAAACAGGAATAGCCTTACTTTTGCGAGTTAAGGCCAAATTGGTATTTTAGCTATAAACACATATTCCTTCAGTCAAAACCAGTTCAAACTCCTTTGTCCTTCATATATATCGATTCTAAGTATGTTCCATGCATAAACCCCTTGAAATGACCTTGTTTGAGAAAGAAAAACAGGAATAGCCTTACTTTTGCGAGTTAAGGCCAAATTGGTATTTTTGCTATAAACACCAATTCCTTCAGTCAAAACCAGTTCAAACTCCTTTGTCCTTCATATATATCCATTCTAAGTATGTTCCATGCATAAACCCCTTTAAATGACCTTGTTTGAGAAAGAAAAACAGGAATAGCCTTACTTTTGCGAGTTAAGGCCAAATTGGTATTTTAGCTATAAACACATATTCCTTCCGTCAAAACCAGTTCAAACTCCTTTGTCCTTCATATATATCGATTCTAAGTATGTTCCATGCATAAACCCCTTTAAATGACCTTGTTTGAGAAAGAAAAACAGGAATAGCCTTACTTTTGCGAGTTAAGGCCAAATTGGTATTTTTGCTATAAACACCAATTCCTTCAGTCAAAACCAGTTCAAACTCTTTTGTCCTTAATATATATCAATTCTAAGTTGTTTCCATGCATAAACCTCTTTAAATGACCTTGTATGAGAAAGAAAAACAAGAATAGCCTTACTTTGGCGAGATAAGTCGAAATTCGGATTTTTGCTTATAAACACCAATTCCTTCAGTCAAAACCAGTTCAAACTCTTTTGTCCTTCATATATATCCATTCTAAGTATGTTCCATGCATAAACCCCTTTAAATGACCTTGTTTGAGAAAGAAAAACAGGAATAGCCTTACTTTTGCGAGTTAAGGCCAAATTGGTATTTTTGCTATAAACACATATTCCTTCAGTCAAAACCAGTTCAAACTCCTTTGTCCTTCATATATATCGATTCTAAGTATGTTCCATGCATAAACCTCTTGAAATGACCTTGTTTGAGAAAGAAAAACAGGAATAGCCTTACTTTTGCGAGTTAAGGCCACATTGGTATTTTTGCTATAAACACCAATTCCTTCAGTCAAAACCAGTTCAAACTCCTTTGTCCTTCATATATATCCATTCTAAGTATGTTCCATGCATAAACCCCTTTAAATGACCTTGTTTGAGAAAGAAAAACAGGAATAGCCTTACTTTTGCGAGTTAAGGCCAAATTGGTATTTTTGCTATAAACACATATTCCTTCAGTCAAAACCAGTTCAAACTCTTTTGTCCTTAATATATATCAATTCTAAGTTGTTTCCATGCATAAACCTCTTTAAATGACCTTGTTTGAGAAAGAAAAACAGGAATAGCCTTACTTTTGCGAGTTAAGGCCAAATTGGTATTTTAGCTATAAACACATATTCCTTCAGTCAAAACCAGTTCAAACTCCTTTGTCCTTCATATATATCGATTCTAAGTATGTTCCATGCATAAACCCCTTGAAATGACCTTGTTTGAGAAAGAAAAACAGGAATAGCCTTACTTTTGCGAGTTAAGGCCAAATTGGTATTTTTGCTATAAACACCAATTCCTTCAGTCAAAACCAGTTCAAACTCCTTTGTCCTTCATATATATCCATTCTAAGTATGTTCAATGCATAAACCCCTTTAAATGACCTTGTTTGAGAAAGAAAAACAGGAATAGCTTTACTTTTGCGAGTTAAGGCCAAATTGGTATTTTTGCTATGAACACCAATTCCTTCAGTCAAAACCAGTTCAAACTCTTTTGTCCTTAATATATATCAATTCTAAGTTGTTTCCATGCATAAACCTCTTTAAATGACCTTGTATGAGAAAGAAAAACAAGAATAGCCTTACTTTGGCGAGATAAGTCGAAATTCGGATTTTTGCTTATAAACACCAATTCCTTCAGTCAAAACCAGTTCAAACTCCTTTGTCCTTCATATATATCCATTCTAAGTATGTTCCATGCATAAACCCCTTTAAATGACATTGTTTGAGAAAGAAAAACAGGAATAGCCTTACTTTTGCGAGTTAAGGCCAAATTGGTATTTTCGCTATAAACACCAATTCCTTCAGTCAAAACCAGTTCAAACTCCTTTGTCCTTTATATATATCCATTCTAAGTATGTTCCATGCATAAACCCCTTTAAATGACCTTGTTTGAGAAAGAAAAACAGGAATAGCCTTACTTTTGCGAGTTAAGGCCAAATTGGTATTTTAGCTATAAACACATATTCCTTCAGTCAAAACCAGTTCAAACTCCTTTGTCCTTCATATATATCGATTCTAAGTATGTTCCATGCATAAACCCCTTGAAATGACCTTGTTTGAGAAAGAAAAACAGGAATAGCCTTACTTTTGCGAGTTAAGGCCAAATTGGTATTTTTGCTATAAACACCAATTCCTTCAGTCAAAACCAGTTCAAACTCCTTTGTCCTTCATATATATCCATTCTAAGTATGTTCCATGCATAAACCCCTTTAAATGACCTTGTTTGAGAAAGAAAAACAGGAATAGCCTTACTTTTGCGAGTTAAGGCCAAATTGGTATTTTAGCTATAAACACATATTCCTTCCGTCAAAACCAGTTCAAACTCCTTTGTCCTTCATATATATCGATTCTAAGTATGTTCCATGCATAAACCCCTTTAAATGACCTTGTTTGAGAAAGAAAAACAGGAATAGCCTTACTTTTGCGAGTTAAGGCCAAATTGGTATTTTTGCTATAAACACCAATTCCTTCAGTCAAAACCAGTTCAAACTCTTTTGTCCTTAATATATATCAATTCTAAGTTGTTTCCATGCATAAACCTCTTTAAATGACCTTGTATGAGAAAGAAAAACAAGAATAGCCTTACTTTGGCGAGATAAGTCGAAATTCGGATTTTTGCTTATAAACACCAATTCCTTCAGTCAAAACCAGTTCAAACTCTTTTGTCCTTCATATATATCCATTCTAAGTATGTTCCATGCATAAACCCCTTTAAATGACCTTGTTTGAGAAAGAAAAACAGGAATAGCCTTACTTTTGCGAGTTAAGGCCAAATTGGTATTTTTGCTATAAACACATATTCCTTCAGTCAAAACCAGTTCAAACTCCTTTGTCCTTCATATATATCGATTCTAAGTATGTTCCATGCATAAACCTCTTGAAATGACCTTGTTTGAGAAAGAAAAACAGGAATAGCCTTACTTTTGCGAGTTAAGGCCACATTGGTATTTTTGCTATAAACACCAATTCCTTCAGTCAAAACCAGTTCAAACTCCTTTGTCCTTCATATATATCCATTCTAAGTATGTTCCATGCATAAACCCCTTTAAATGACCTTGTTTGAGAAAGAAAAACAGGAATAGCCTTACTTTTGCGAGTTAAGGCCAAATTGGTATTTTTGCTATAAACACATATTCCTTCAGTCAAAACCAGTTCAAACTCTTTTGTCCTTAATATATATCAATTCTAAGTTGTTTCCATGCATAAACCTCTTTAAATGACCTTGTTTGAGAAAGAAAAACAGGAATAGCCTTACTTTTGCGAGTTAAGGCCAAATTGGTATTTTAGCTATAAACACATATTCCTTCAGTCAAAACCAGTTCAAACTCCTTTGTCCTTCATATATATCGATTCTAAGTATGTTCCATGCATAAACCCCTTGAAATGACCTTGTTTGAGAAAGAAAAACAGGAATAGCCTTACTTTTGCGAGTTAAGGCCAAATTGGTATTTTTGCTATAAACACCAATTCCTTCAGTCAAAACCAGTTCAAACTCCTTTGTCCTTCATATATATCCATTCTAAGTATGTTCAATGCATAAACCCCTTTAAATGACCTTGTTTGAGAAAGAAAAACAGGAATAGCCTTACTTTTGCGAGTTAAGGCCAAATTGGTATTTTTGCTATAAACACCAATTCCTTCAGTCAAAACCAGTTCAAACTCTTTTGTCCTTAATATATATCAATTCTAAGTTGTTTCCATGCATAAACCTCTTTAAATGACCTTGTATGAGAAAGAAAAACAAGAATAGCCTTACTTTGGCGAGATAAGTCGAAATTCGGATTTTTGCTTATAAACACCAATTCCTTCAGTCAAAACCAGTTCAAACTCCTTTGTCCTTCATATATATCCATTCTAAGTATGTTCCATGCATAAATCCCTTTAAATGACCTTGTTTGAGAAACAAAAACAGGAATAGCCTTACTTTTGCGAGTTAAGGCCAAATTGGTATTTTTGCTATAAACACCAATTCCTTCAGTCAAAACCAGTTCAAACTCTTTTGTCCTTAATATATATCAATTCTAAGTTGTTTCCATGCATAAACCTCTTTAAATGACCTTGTATGAGAAAGAAAAACAAGAATAGCCTTACTTTGGCGAGATAAGTCGAAATTCGGATTTTTGCTTATAAACACCAATTCCTTCAGTCAAAACCAGTTCAAACTCCTTTGTCCTTCATATATATCCATTCTAAGTATGTTCCATGCATAAACCCCTTTAAATGACCTTGTTTGAGAAAGAAAAACAGGAATAGCCTTACTTTTGCGAGTTAAGGCCAAATTGGTATTTTAGCTATAAAAACATATTCCTTCAGTCAAAACCAGTTCAAACTCCTTTGTCCTTCATATATATCGATTCTAAGTATGTTCCATGCATAAACCCCTTGAAATGACCTTGTTTGAGAAAGAAAAACAGGAATAGCCTTACTTTTGCGAGTTAAGGCCAAATTGGTATTTTTGCTATAAACACCAATTCCTTCAGTCAAAACCAGTTCAAACTCCTTTGTCCTTCATATATATCCATTCTAAGTATGTTCCATGCATAAACCCCTTTAAATGACCTTGTTTGAGAAAGAAAAACAGGAATAGCCTTACTTTTACGAGTTAAGGCCAAATTGGTATTTTTGCTATAAACACCAATTCCTTCTGTCAAAACCAGTTCAAACTCTTTTGTCCTTAATATATATCAATTCTAAGTTGTTTCCATGCATAAACCTCTTTAAATGACCTTGTATGAGAAAGAAAAACAAGAATAGCCTTACTTTGGCGAGATAAGTCGAAATTCGGATTTTTGCTTATAAACACCAATTCCTTCAGTCAAAACCAGTTCAAACTCCTTTGTCCTTCATATATATCCATTCTAAGTATGTTCCATGCATAAACCCCTTTAAATGACCTTGTTTGAGAAAGAAAAACAGGAATAGCCCTACTTTTGCGAGTTAAGGCCAAATTGGTATTTTTGCTATAAACACCAATTCCTTCAGTCAAAACCAGTTCAAACTCCTTTGTCCTTTATATATATCCATTCTAAGTATGTTCCATGCATAAACCCCTTTAAATGACCTTGTTTGAGAAAGAAAAACAGGAATAGCCTTACTTTTGCGAGTTAAGGCCAAATTGGTATTTTAGCTATAAACACATATTCCTTCAGTCAAAACCAGTTCAAACTCCTTTGTCCTTCATATATATCGATTCTAAGTATGTTCCATGCATAAACCCCTTGAAATGACCTTGTTTGAGAAAGAAAAACAGGAATAGCCTTACTTTTGCGAGTTAAGGCCAAATTGGTATTTTTGCTATAAACACCAATTCCTTCAGTCAAAACCAGTTCAAACTCCTTTGTCCTTCATATATATCCATTCTAAGTATGTTCCATGCATAAACCCCTTTAAATGACCTTGTTTGAGAAAGAAAAACAGGAATAGCCTTACTTTTGCGAGTTAAGGCCAAATTGGTATTTTTGCTATAAACACCAATTCCTTCAGTCAAAACCAGTTCAAACTCTTTTGTCCTTAATATATATCAATTCTAAGTTGTTTCCATGCATAAACCTCTTTAAATGACCTTGTATGAGAAAGAAAAACAAGAATAGCCTTACTTTGGCGAGATAAGTCGAAATTCGGATTTTTGCTTATAAACACCAATTCCTTCAGTCAAAACCAGTTCAAACTCCTTTGTCCTTCATATATATCCATTCTAAGTATGTTCCATGCATAAACCCCTTTAAATGACCTTGTTTGAGAAAGAAAAACAGGAATAGCCTTACTTTTGCGAGTTAAGGCCAAATTGGTATTTTTGCTATAAACACCAATTCCTTCAGTCAAAACCAGTTCAAACTCCTTTGTCCTTTATATATATCCATTCTAAGTATGTTCCATGCATAAACCCCTTTAAATGACCTTGTTTGAGAAAGAAAAACAGGAATAGCCTTACTTTTGCGAGTTAAGGCCAAATTGGTATTTTAGCTATAAACACATATTCCTTCAGTCAAAACCAGTTCAAACTCCTTTGTCCTTCATATATATCGATTCTAAGTATGTTCCATGCATAAACCCCTTTAAATGACCTTGTTTGAGAAAGAAAAACAGGAATAGCCTTACTTTTGCGAGTTAAGGCCAAATTGGTATTTTTGCTATAAACACCAATTCCTTCAGTCAAAACCAGTTCAAACTCCTTTGTCCTTTATATATATCCATTCTAAGTATGTTCCATGCATAAACCCCTTTAAATGACCTTGTTTGAGAAAGAAAAACAGGAATAGCCTTACTTTTGCGAGTTAAGGCCAAATTGGTATTTTAGCTATAAACACATATTCCTTCAGTCAAAACCAGTTCAAACTCCTTTGTCCTTCATATATATCGATTCTAAGTATGTTCCATGCATAAACCCCTTTAAATGACCTTGTTTGAGAAAGAAAAACAGGAATAGCCTTACTTTTGCGAGTTAAGGCCAAATTGGTATTTTTGCTATAAACACCAATTCCTTCAGTCAAAACCAGTTCAAACTCTTTTGTCCTTAATATATATCAATTCTAAGTTGTTTCCATGCATAAACCTCTTTAAATGACCTTGTATGAGAAAGAAAAACAAGAATAGCCTTACTTTGGCGAGATAAGTCGAAATTCGGATTTTTGCTTATAAACACCAATTCCTTCAGTCAAAACCAGTTCAAACTCCTTTGTCCTTTATATATATCCATTCTAAGTATGTTCCATGCATAAACCCCTTTAAATGACCTTGTTTGAGAAAGAAAAACAGGAATAGCCTTACTTTTGCGAGTTAAGGCCAAATTGGTATTTTAGCTATAAACACATATTCCTTCAGTCAAAACCAGTTCAAACTCCTTTGTCCTTCATATATATCGATTCTAAGTATGTTCCATGCATAAACCCCTTGAAATGACCTTGTTTGAGAAAGAAAAACAGGAATAGCCTTACTTTTGCGAGTTAAGGCCAAATTGGTATTTTTGCTATAAACACCAATTCCTTCAGTCAAAACCAGTTCAAACTCCTTTGTCCTTTATATATATCCATTCTAAGTATGTTCCATGCATAAACCCCTTTAAATGACCTTGTTTGAGAAAGAAAAACAGGAATAGCTTTACTTTTGCGAGTTAAGGCCAAATTGGTATTTTTGCTATGAACACCAATTCCTTCAGTCAAAACCAGTTCAAACTCTTTTGTCCTTAATATATATCAATTCTAAGTTGTTTCCATGCATAAACCTCTTTAAATGACCTTGTATGAGAAAGAAAAACAAGAATAGCCTTACTTTGGCGAGATAAGTCGAAATTCGGATTTTTGCTTATAAACACCAATTCCTTCAGTCAAAACCAGTTCAAACTCCTTTGTCCTTCATATATATCCATTCTAAGTATGTTCCATGCATAAACCCCTTTAAATGACATTGTTTGAGAAAGAAAAACAGGAATAGCCTTACTTTTGCGAGTTAAGGCCAAATTGGTATTTTCGCTATAAACACCAATTCCTTCAGTCAAAACCAGTTCAAACTCCTTTGTCCTTTATATATATCCATTCTAAGTATGTTCCATGCATAAACCCCTTTAAATGACCTTGTTTGAGAAAGAAAAACAGGAATAGCCTTACTTTTGCGAGTTAAGGCCAAATTGGTATTTTAGCTATAAACACATATTCCTTCAGTCAAAACCAGTTCAAACTCCTATGTCCTTCATATATATCGATTCTAAGTATGTTCCATGCATAAACCCCTTGAAATGACCTTGTTTGAGAAAGAAAAACAGGAATAGCCTTACTTTTGCGAGTTAAGGCCAAATTGGTATTTTTGCTATAAACACCAATTCCTTCAGTCAAAACCAGTTCAAACTCCTTTGTCCTTCATATATATCCATTCTAAGTATGTTCCATGCATAAACCCCTTTAAATGACCTTGTTTGAGAAAGAAAAACAGGAATAGCCTTACTTTTGCGAGTTAAGGCCAAATTGGTATTTTAGCTATAAACACATATTCCTTCCGTCAAAACCAGTTCAAACTCCTTTGTCCTTCATATATATCGATTCTAAGTATGTTCCATGCATAAACCCCTTTAAATGACCTTGTTTGAGAAAGAAAAACAGGAATAGCCTTACTTTTGCGAGTTAAGGCCAAATTGGTATTTTTGCTATAAACACCAATTCCTTCAGTCAAAACCAGTTCAAACTCTTTTGTCCTTAATATATATCAATTCTAAGTTGTTTCCATGCATAAACCTCTTTAAATGACCTTGTATGAGAAAGAAAAACAAGAATAGCCTTACTTTGGCGAGATAAGTCGAAATTCGGATTTTTGCTTATAAACACCAATTCCTTCAGTCAAAACCAGTTCAAACTCTTTTGTCCTTCATATATATCCATTCTAAGTATGTTCCATGCATAAACCCCTTTAAATGACCTTGTTTGAGAAAGAAAAACAGGAATAGCCTTACTTTTGCGAGTTAAGGCCAAATTGGTATTTTTGCTATAAACACATATTCCTTCAGTCAAAACCAGTTCAAACTCCTTTGTCCTTCATATATATCGATTCTAAGTATGTTCCATGCATAAACCTCTTGAAATGACCTTGTTTGAGAAAGAAAAACAGGAATAGCCTTACTTTTGCGAGTTAAGGCCACATTGGTATTTTTGCTATAAACACCAATTCCTTCAGTCAAAACCAGTTCAAACTCCTTTGTCCTTCATATATATCCATTCTAAGTATGTTCCATGCATAAACCCCTTTAAATGACCTTGTTTGAGAAAGAAAAACAGGAATAGCCTTACTTTTGCGAGTTAAGGCCAAATTGGTATTTTTGCTATAAACACATATTCCTTCAGTCAAAACCAGTTCAAACTCTTTTGTCCTTAATATATATCAATTCTAAGTTGTTTCCATGCATAAACCTCTTTAAATGACCTTGTTTGAGAAAGAAAAACAGGAATAGCCTTACTTTTGCGAGTTAAGGCCAAATTGGTATTTTAGCTATAAACACATATTCCTTCAGTCAAAACCAGTTCAAACTCCTTTGTCCTTCATATATATCGATTCTAAGTATGTTCCATGCATAAACCCCTTGAAATGACCTTGTTTGAGAAAGAAAAACAGGAATAGCCTTACTTTTGCGAGTTAAGGCCAAATTGGTATTTTTGCTATAAACACCAATTCCTTCAGTCAAAACCAGTTCAAACTCCTTTGTCCTTCATATATATCCATTCTAAGTATGTTCAATGCATAAACCCCTTTAAATGACCTTGTTTGAGAAAGAAAAACAGGAATAGCCTTACTTTTGCGAGTTAAGGCCAAATTGGTATTTTTGCTATAAACACCAATTCCTTCAGTCAAAACCAGTTCAAACTCTTTTGTCCTTAATATATATCAATTCTAAGTTGTTTCCATGCATAAACCTCTTTAAATGACCTTGTATGAGAAAGAAAAACAAGAATAGCCTTACTTTTGCGAGTTAAGGCCAAATTGGTATTTTTGCTATAAACACCAATTCCTTCAGTCAAAACCAGTTCAAACTCTTTTGTCCTTTATATATATCCATTCTAAGTATGTTCCATGCATAAACCCCTTTAAATGACCTTGTTTGAGAAAGAAAAACAGGAATAGCCTTACTTTTGCGAGTTAAGGCCAAATTGGTATTTTTGCGATAAACACCAATTCCTTCAGTCAAAACCAGTTCAAACTCTTTTGTCCTTAATATATATCAATTCTAAGTTGTTTCCATGCATAAACCTCTTTAAATGACCTTGTATGAGAAAGAAAAACAAGAATAGCCTTACTTTTGCGAGTTAAGGCCAAATTGGTATTTTTGCTATAAACACATATTCCTTCAGTCAAAACCAGTTCAAACTCCTTTGTCCTTTATATATATATCAATTCTAAGTTGTTTCCATGCATAAACCTCTTTAAATGACCTTGTATGAGAAAGAAAAACAAGAATAGCCTTACTTTGGCGAGATAAGTCGAAATTCGGATTTTTGCTTATAAACACCAATTCCTTCAGTCAAAACCAGTTCAAACTCCTTTGTCCTTCATATATATCCATTCTAAGTATGTTCCATGCATAAACCCCTTTAAATGACCTTGTTTGAGAAAGAAAAACAGGAATAGCCTTACTTTTGCGAGTTAAGGCCAAATTGGTATTTTTGCTATAAACACCAATTCCTTCAGTCAAAACCAGTTCAAACTCCTTTGTCCTTTATATATATCCATTCTAAGTATGTTCCATGCATAAACCCCTTTAAATGACCTTGTTTGAGAAAGAAAAACAGGAATAGCCTTACTTTTGCAAGTTAAGGCCAAATTGGTATTTTAGCTATAAACACATATTCCTTCAGTCAAAACCAGTTCAAACTCCTTTGTCCTTCATATATATCGATTCTAAGTATGTTCCATGCATAAACCCCTTGAAATGACCTTGTTTGAGAAAGAAAAACAGGAATAGCCTTACTTTTGCGAGTTAAGGCCAAATTGGTATTTTTGCTATAAACACCAATTCCTTCAGTCAAAACCAGTTCAAACTCCTTTGTCCTTCATATATATCCATTCTAAGTATGTTCCATGCATAAACCCCTTTAAATGACCTTGTTTGAGAAAGAAAAACAGGAATAGCCTTACTTTTGCGAGTTAAGGCCAAATTGGTATTTTTGCTATAAACACCAATTCCTTCAGTCAAAACCAGTTCAAACTCTTTTGTCCTTAATATATATCAATTCTAAGTTGTTTCCATGCATAAACCTCTTTAAATGACCTTGTATGAGAAAGAAAAACAAGAATAGCCTTACTTTTGCGAGTTAAGGCCAAATTGGTATTTTTGCTATAAACACCAATTCCTTCAGTCAAAACCAGTTCAAACTCTTTTGTCCTTTATATATATCCATTCTAAGTATGTTCCATGCATAAACCCCTTTAAATGACCTTGTTTGAGAAAGAAAAACAGGAATAGCCTTACTTTTGCGAGTTAAGGCCAAATTGGTATTTTTGCTATAAACACCAATTCCTTCAGTCAAAACCAGTTCAAACTCTTTTGTCCTTAATATATATCAATTCTAAGTTGTTTCCATGCATAAACCTCTTTAAATGACCTTGTATGAGAAAGAAAAACAAGAATAGCCTTACTTTGGCGAGATAAGTCGAAATTCGGATTTTTGCTTATAAACACCAATTCCTTCAGTCAAAACCAGTTCAAACTCCTTTGTCCTTCATATATATCCATTCTAAGTATGTTCCATGCATAAACCCCTTTAAATGACCTTGTTTGAGAAAGAAAAACAGGAATAGCCTTACTTTTGCGAGTTAAGGCCAAATTGGTATTTTTGCTATAAACACCAATTCCTTCAGTCAAAACCAGTTCAAACTCCTTTGTCCTTTATATATATCCATTCTAAGTATGTTCCATGCATAAACCCCTTTAAATGACCTTGTTTGAGAAAGAAAAACAGGAATAGCCTTACTTTTGCGAGTTAAGGCCAAATTGGTATTTTAGCTATAAACACATATTCCTTCAGTCAAAACCAGTTCAAACTCCTTTGTCCTTCATATATATCGATTCTAAGTATGTTCCATGCATAAACCCCTTTAAATGACCTTGTTTGAGAAAGAAAAACAGGAATAGCCTTACTTTTGCGAGTTAAGGCCAAATTGGTATTTTTGCTATAAACACCAATTCCTTCAGTCAAAACCAGTTCAAACTCTTTTGTCCTTAATATATATCAATTCTAAGTTGTTTCCATGCATAAACCTCTTTAAATGACCTTGTATGAGAAAGAAAAACAAGAATAGCCTTACTTTGGCGAGATAAGTCGAAATTCGGATTTTTGCTTATAAACACCAATTCCTTCAGTCAAAGACCAGTTCAAACTCCTTTGTCCTTCATATATATCCATTCTAAGTATGTTCCATGCATAAACCCCTTTAAATGACCTTGTTTGAGAAAGAAAAACAGGAATAGCCTTACTTTTGCGAGTTAAGGCCAAATTGGTATTTTAGCTATAAACACATATTCCTTCAGTCAAAACCAGTTCAAACTCCTTTGTCCTTCATATATATCGATTCTAAGTATGTTCCATGCATAAACCCCTTGAAATGACCTTGTTTGAGAAAGAAAAACAAGAATAGCCTTACTTTTGCGAGTTAAGGCCAAATTGGTATTTTTGCTATAAACACCAATTCCTTCAGTCAAAACCAGTTCAAACTCCTTTGTCCTTCATATATATCCATTCTAAGTATGTTCCATGCATAAACCCCTTTAAATGACCTTGTTTGAGAAAGAAAAACAGGAATAGCCTTACTTTTGCGAGTTAAGGCCAAATTGGTATTTTTGCTATAAACACCAATTCCTTCAGTCAAAACCAGTTCAAACTCTTTTGTCCTTAATATATATCAATTCTAAGTTGTTTCCATGCATAAACCTCTTTAAATGACCTTGTATGAGAAAGAAAAACAAGAATAGCCTTACTTTTGCGAGTTAAGGCCAAATTGGTATTTTTGCTATAAACACCAATTCCTTCAGTCAAAACCAGTTCAAACTCTTTTGTCCTTTATATATATCCATTCTAAGTATGTTCCATGCATAAACCCCTTTAAATGACCTTGTTTGAGAAAGAAAAACAGGAATAGCCTTACTTTTGCGAGTTAAGGCCAAATTGGTATTTTTGCTATAAACACCAATTCCTTCAGTCAAAACCAGTTCAAACTCTTTTGTCCTTAATATATATCAATTCTAAGTTGTTTCCATGCATAAACCTCTTTAAATGACCTTGTATGAGAAAGAAAAACAAGAATAGCCTTACTTTGGCGAGATAAGTCGAAATTCGGATTTTTGCTTATAAACACCAATTCCTTCAGTCAAAACCAGTTCAAACTCCTTTGTCCTTCATATATATCCATTCTAAGTATGTTCCATGCATAAACCCCTTTAAATGACCTTGTTTGAGAAAGAAAAACAGGAATAGCCTTACTTTTGCGAGTTAAGGCCAAATTGGTATTTTTGCTATAAACACCAATTCCTTCAGTCAAAACCAGTTCAAACTCCTTTGTCCTTTATATATATCCATTCTAAGTATGTTCCATGCATAAACCCCTTTAAATGACCTTGTTTGAGAAAGAAAAACAGGAATAGCCTTACTTTTGCGAGTTAAGGCCAAATTGGTATTTTAGCTATAAACACATATTCCTTCAGTCAAAACCAGTTCAAACTCCTTTGTCCTTAATATATATCAATTCTAAGTTGTTTCCATGCATAAACCTCTTTAAATGACCTTGTATGAGAAAGAAAAACAAGAATAGCCTTACTTTGGCGAGATAAGTCGAAATTCGGATTTTTGCTTATAAACACCAATTCCTTCAGTCAAAACCAGTTCAAACTCCTTTGTCCTTTATATATATCCATTCTAAGTATGTTCCATGCATAAACCCCTTTAAATGACCTTGTTTGAGAAAGAAAAACAGGAATAGCCTTACTTTTGCAAGTTAAGGCCAAATTGGTATTTTAGCTATAAACACATATTCCTTCAGTCAAAACCAGTTCAAACTCCTTTGTCCTTCATATATATCGATTCTAAGTATGTTCCATGCATAAACCCCTTGAAATGACCTTGTTTGAGAAAGAAAAACAGGAATAGCCTTACTTTTGCGAGTTAAGGCCAAATTGGTATTTTTGCTATAAACACCAATTCCTTCAGTCAAAACCAGTTCAAACTCCTTTGTCCTTCATATATATCCATTCTAAGTATGTTCCATGCATAAACCCCTTTAAATGACCTTGTTTGAGAAAGAAAAACAGGAATAGCCTTACTTTTGCGAGTTAAGGCCAAATTGGTATTTTTGCTATAAACACCAATTCCTTCAGTCAAAACCAGTTCAAACTCTTTTGTCCTTAATATATATCAATTCTAAGTTGTTTCCATGCATAAACCTCTTTAAATGACCTTGTATGAGAAAGAAAAACAAGAATAGCCTTACTTTTGCGAGTTAAGGCCAAATTGGTATTTTTGCTATAAACACCAATTCCTTCAGTCAAAACCAGTTCAAACTCTTTTGTCCTTTATATATATCCATTCTAAGTATGTTCCATGCATAAACCCCTTTAAATGACCTTGTTTGAGAAAGAAAAACAGGAATAGCCTTACTTTTGCGAGTTAAGGCCAAATTGGTATTTTTGCTATAAACACCAATTCCTTCAGTCAAAACCAGTTCAAACTCTTTTGTCCTTAATATATATCAATTCTAAGTTGTTTCCATGCATAAACCTCTTTAAATGACCTTGTATGAGAAAGAAAAACAAGAATAGCCTTACTTTGGCGAGATAAGTCGAAATTCGGATTTTTGCTTATAAACACCAATTCCTTCAGTCAAAACCAGTTCAAACTCCTTTGTCCTTCATATATATCCATTCTAAGTATGTTCCATGCATAAACCCCTTTAAATGACCTTGTTTGAGAAAGAAAAACAGGAATAGCCTTACTTTTGCGAGTTAAGGCCAAATTGGTATTTTTGCTATAAACACCAATTCCTTCAGTCAAAACCAGTTCAAACTCCTTTGTCCTTTATATATATCCATTCTAAGTATGTTCCATGCATAAACCCCTTTAAATGACCTTGTTTGAGAAAGAAAAACAGGAATAGCCTTACTTTTGCGAGTTAAGGCCAAATTGGTATTTTAGCTATAAACACATATTCCTTCAGTCAAAACCAGTTCAAACTCCTTTGTCCTTCATATATATCGATTCTAAGTATGTTCCATGCATAAACCCCTTTAAATGACCTTGTTTGAGAAAGAAAAACAGGAATAGCCTTACTTTTGCGAGTTAAGGCCAAATTGGTATTTTTGCTATAAACACCAATTCCTTCAGTCAAAACCAGTTCAAACTCTTTTGTCCTTAATATATATCAATTCTAAGTTGTTTCCATGCATAAACCTCTTTAAATGACCTTGTATGAGAAAGAAAAACAAGAATAGCCTTACTTTGGCGAGATAAGTCGAAATTCGGATTTTTGCTTATAAACACCAATTCCTTCAGTCAAAGACCAGTTCAAACTCCTTTGTCCTTCATATATATCCATTCTAAGTATGTTCCATGCATAAACCCCTTTAAATGACCTTGTTTGAGAAAGAAAAACAGGAATAGCCTTACTTTTGCGAGTTAAGGCCAAATTGGTATTTTTGCTATAAACACCAATTCCTTCAGTCAAAACCAGTTCAAACTCCTTTGTCCTTTATATATATCCATTCTAAGTATGTTCCATGCATAAACCCCCTTTAAATGACCTTGTTTGAGAAAGAAAAACAGGAATAGCCTTACTTTTGCGAGTTAAGGCCAAATTGGTATTTTAGCTATAAACACATATTCCTTCAGTCAAAACCAGTTCAAACTCCTTTGTCCTTCATATATATCGATTCTAAGTATGTTCCATGCATAAACCCCTTTAAATGACCTTGTTTGAGAAAGAAAAACAGGAATAGCCTTACTTTTGCGAGTTAAGGCCAAATTGGTATTTTTGCTATAAACACCAATTCCTTCAGTCAAAACCAGTTCAAACTCTTTTGTCCTTAATATATATCAATTCTAAGTTGTTTCCATGCATAAACCTCTTTACATGACCTTGTATGAGAAAGAAAAACAAGAATAGCCTTACTTTGGCGAGATAAGTCGAAATTCGGATTTTTGCTTATAAACACCAATTCCTTCAGTCAAAACCAGTTCAAACTCCTTTGTCCTTCATATATATCCATTCTAAATATGTTCCATGCATAAACCCCTTTAAATGACCTTGTTTGAGAAAGAAAAAACAGGAATAGCCTTACTTTTGCGAGTTAAGGCCAAATTGGTATTTTAGCTATAAACACATATTCCTTCAGTCAAAACCAGTTCAAACTCCTTTTTCCTTCATATATATCGATTCTAAGTATGTTCCATGCATAAACCCCTTGAAATGACCTTGTTTGAGAAAGAAAAACAGGAATAGCCTTACTTTTGCGAGTTAAGGCCAAATTGGTATTTTTGCTATAAACACCAATTCCTTCAGTCAAAACCAGTTCAAACTCCTTTGTCCTTCATATATATCCATTCTAAGTATGTTCCATGCATAAATCCCTTTAAATGACCTTGTATGAGAAAGAAAAACAAGAATAGCCTTACTTTGGCGAGATAAGTCGAAATTCGGATTTTTGCTTATAAACACCAATTCCTTCAGTCAAAACCAGTTCAAACTCCTTTGTCCTTCATATATATCCATTCTAAGTATGTTCCATGCATAAACCCCTTGAAATGACCTTGTTTGACAAAGAAAAACAGGAATAGCCTTACTTTTGCGAGTTAAGGCCAAATTGGTATTTTTGCTATAAACACCAATTCCTTCAGTCAAAACCAGTTCAAACTCTTTTGTCCTTAATATATATCAATTCTAAGTTGTTTCCATGCATAAACCTCTTTAAATGACCTTGTATGAGAAAGAAAAACAAGAATAGCCTTACTTTGGCGAGATAAGTCGAAATTCGGATTTTTGCTTATAAACACCAATTCCTTCAGTCAAAACCAGTTCAAACTCCTTTGTCCTTCATATATATCCATTCTAAGTATGTTCCATGCATAAACCCCTTTAAATGACATTGTTTGAGAAAGAAAAACAGGAATAGCCTTACTTTTGCGAGTTAAGGCCAAATTGGTATTTTCGCTATAAACACCAATTCCTTCAGTCAAAACCAGTTCAAACTCCTTTGTCCTTTATATATATCCATTCTAAGTATGTTCCATGCATAAACCCCTTTAAATGACCTTGTTTGAGAAAGAAAAACAGGAATAGCCTTACTTTTGCGAGTTAAGGCCAAATTGGTATTTTAGCTATAAACACATATTCCTTCCGTCAAAACCAGTTCAAACTCCTTTGTCCTTCATATATATCGATTCTAAGTATGTTCCATGCATAAACCCCTTTAAATGACCTTGTTTGAGAAAGAAAAACAGGAATAGCCTTACTTTTACGAGTTAAGGCCAAATTGGTATTTTTGCTATAAACACCAATTCCTTCAGTCAAAACCAGTTCAAACTCTTTTGTCCTTAATATATATCAATTCTAAGTTGTTTCCATGCATAAACCTCTTTAAATGACCTTGTATGAGAAAGAAAAACAAGAATAGCCTTACTTTGGCGAGATAAGTCGAAATTCGGATTTTTGCTTATAAACACCAATTCCTTCAGTCAAAACCAGTTCAAACTCCTTTGTCCTTCATATATATCCATTCTAAATATGTTCCATGCATAAACCCCTTTAAATGACCTTGTTTGAGAAAGAAAAAACAGGAATAGCCTTACTTTTGCGAGTTAAGGCCAAATTGGTATTTAGCTATAAACACATATTCCTTCAGTCAAAACCAGTTCAAACTCCTTTTTCCTTCATATATATCGATTCTAAGTATGTTCCATGCATAAACCCCTTGAAATGACCTTGTTTGAGAAAGAAAAACAGGAATAGCCTTACTTTTAAGAGTTAAGGCCAAATTGGTATTTTTGCTATAAACACCAATTCCTTCAGTCAAAACCAGTTCAAACTCCTTTGTCCTTCATATATATCCATTCTAAGTATGTTCCATGCATAAATCCCTTTAAATGACCTTGTATGAGAAAGAAAAACAAGAATAGCCTTACTTTGGCGAGATAAGTCGAAATTCGGATTTTTGCTTATAAACACCAATTCCTTCAGTCAAAACCAGTTCAAACTCCTTTGTCCTTCATATATATCCATTCTAAGTATGTTCCATGCATAAACCCCTTGAAATGACCTTGTTTGACAAAGAAAAACAGGAATAGCCTTACTTTTGCGAGTTAAGGCCAAATTGGTATTTTTGCTATAAACACCAATTCCTTCAGTCAAAACCAGTTCAAACTCTTTTGTCCTTAATATATATCAATTCTAAGTTGTTTCCATGCATAAACCTCTTTAAATGACCTTGTATGAGAAAGAAAAACAAGAATAGCCTTACTTTGGCGAGATAAGTCGAAATTCGGATTTTTGCTTATAAACACCAATTCCTTCAGTCAAAACCAGTTCAAACTCCTTTGTCCTTCATATATATCCATTCTAAGTATGTTCCATGCATAAACCCCTTTAAATGACATTGTTTGAGAAACAAAAACAGGAATAGCCTTACTTTTGCGAGTTAAGGCCAAATTGGTATTTTTGCTATAAACACCAATTCCTTCAGTCAAAACCAGTTCAAACTCTTTTGTCCTTAATATATATCAATTCTAAGTTGTTTCCAGGCATAAACCTCTTTAAATGACCTTGTATGAGAAAGAAAAACAAGAATAGCCTTACTTTGGCGAGATAAGTCGAAATTCGGATTTTTGCTTATAAACACCAATTCCTTCAGTCAAAACCAGTTCAAACTCCTTTGTCCTTCATATATATCCATTCTAAGTATGTTCCATGCATAAACCCCTTTAAATGACCTTGTTTGAGAAAGAAAAACAGGAATAGCCTTACTTTTGCGAGTTAAGGCCAAATTGGTATTTTTGCTATAAACACATATTCCTTCAGTCAAAACCAGTTCAAACTCCTTTGTCCTTCATATATATCGATTCTAAGTATGTTCCATGCATAAACCTCTTGAAATGACCTTGTTTGAGAAAGAAAAACAGGAATAGCCTTACTTTTACGAGTTAAGGCCAAATTGGTATTTTTGCTATAAACACCAATTCCTTCAGTCAAAACCAGTTCAAACTCTTTTGTCCTTAATATATATCAATTCTAAGTTGTTTCCATGCATAAACCTCTTTAAATGACCTTGTATGAGAAAGAAAAACAAGAATAGCCTTACTTTGGCGAGATAAGTCGAAATTCGGATTTTTGCTTATAAACACCAATTCCTTCAGTCAAAACCAGTTCAAACTCCTTTGTCCTTCATATATATCCATTCTAAATATGTTCCATGCATAAACCCCTTTAAATGACCTTGTTTGAGAAAGAAAAAACAGGAATAGCCTTACTTTTGCGAGTTAAGGCCAAATTGGTATTTAGCTATAAACACATATTCCTTCAGTCAAAACCAGTTCAAACTCCTTTTTCCTTCATATATATCGATTCTAAGTATGTTCCATGCATAAACCCCTTGAAATGACCTTGTTTGAGAAAGAAAAACAGGAATAGCCTTACTTTTAAGAGTTAAGGCCAAATTGGTATTTTTGCTATAAACACCAATTCCTTCAGTCAAAACCAGTTCAAACTCCTTTGTCCTTCATATATATCCATTCTAAGTATGTTCCATGCATAAATCCCTTTAAATGACCTTGTATGAGAAAGAAAAACAAGAATAGCCTTACTTTGGCGAGATAAGTCGAAATTCGGATTTTTGCTTATAAACACCAATTCCTTCAGTCAAAACCAGTTCAAACTCCTTTGTCCTTCATATATATCGATTCTAAGTATGTTCCATGCATAAACCCCTTGAAATGACCTTGTTTGACAAAGAAAAACAGGAATAGCCTTACTTTTGCGAGTTAAGGCCAAATTGGTATTTTTGCTATAAACACCAATTCCTTCAGTCAAAACCAGTTCAAACTCTTTTGTCCTTAATATATATCAATTCTAAGTTGTTTCCATGCATAAACCTCTTTAAATGACCTTGTATGAGAAAGAAAAACAAGAATAGCCTTACTTTGGCGAGATAAGTCGAAATTCGGATTTTTGCTTATAAACACCAATTCCTTCAGTCAAAACCAGTTCAAACTCCTTTGTCCTTCATATATATCCATTCTAAGTATGTTCCATGCATAAACCCCTTTAAATGACATTGTTTGAGAAAGAAAAACAGGAATAGCCTTACTTTTGCGAGTTAAGGCCAAATTGGTATTTTCGCTATAAACACCAATTCCTTCAGTCAAAACCAGTTCAAACTCCTTTGTCCTTTATATATATCCATTCTAAGTATGTTCCATGCATAAACCCCTTTAAATGACCTTGTTTGAGAAAGAAAAACAGGAATAGCCTTACTTTTGCGAGTTAAGGCCAAATTGGTATTTTAGCTATAAACACATATTCCTTCCGTCAAAACCAGTTCAAACTCCTTTGTCCTTCATATATATCGATTCTAAGTATGTTCCATGCATAAACCCCTTTAAATGACCTTGTTTGAGAAAGAAAAACAGGAATAGCCTTACTTTTACGAGTTAAGGCCAAATTGGTATTTTTGCTATAAACACCAATTCCTTCAGTCAAAACCAGTTCAAACTCTTTTGTCCTTAATATATATCAATTCTAAGTTGTTTCCATGCATAAACCTCTTTAAATGACCTTGTATGAGAAAGAAAAACAAGAATAGCCTTACTTTGGCGAGATAAGTCGAAATTCGGATTTTTGCTTATAAACACCAATTCCTTCAGTCAAAACCAGTTCAAACTCCTTTGTCCTTCATATATATCCATTCTAAGTATGTTCCATGCATAAACCCCTTTAAATGACCTTGTTTGAGAAAGAAAAACAGGAATAGCCTTACTTTTGCGAGTTAAGGCCAAATTGGTATTTTTGCTATAAACACCAATTCCTTCAGTCAAAACCAGTTCAAACTCTTTTGTCCTTAATATATATCAATTCTAAGTTGTTTCCATGCATAAACCTCTTTAAATGACCTTGTATGAGAAAGAAAAACAAGAATAGCCTTACTTTGGCGAGATAAGTCGAAATTCGGATTTTTGCTTATAAACACCAATTCCTTCAGTCAAAACCAGTTCAAACTCCTTTGTCCTTCATATATATCCATTCTAAGTATGTTCCATGCATAAACCCCTTTAAATGACCTTGTTTGAGAAAGAAAAACAGGAATAGCCTTACTTTTGCGAGTTAAGGCCAAATTGGTATTTTTGCTATAAACACATATTCCTTCAGTCAAAACCAGTTCAAACTCCTTTGTCCTTTATATATATCCATTCTAAGTATGTTCCATGCATAAACCCCTTTAAATGACCTTGTTTGAGAAAGAAAAACAGGAATAGCCTTACTTTTGCGAGTTAAGGCCAAATTGGTATTTTAGCTATAAACACATATTCCTTCAGTCAAAACCAGTTCAAACTCCTTTGTCCTTCATATATATCGATTCTAAGTATGTTCCATGCATAAACCCCTTTAAATGACCTTGTTTGAGAAAGAAAAACAGGAATAGCCTTACTTTTGCGAGTTAAGGCCAAATTGGTATTTTTGCTATAAACACCAATTCCTTCAGTCAAAACCAGTTCAAACTCTTTTGTCCTTAATATATATCAATTCTAAGTTGTTTCCATGCATAAACCTCTTTAAATGACCTTGTATGAGAAAGAAAAACAAGAATAGCCTTACTTTGGCGAGATAAGTCGAAATTCGGATTTTTGCTTATAAACACCAATTCCTTCAGTCAAAACCAGTTCAAACTCCTTTGTCCTTCATATATATCCATTCTAAGTATGTTCCATGCATAAACCCCTTTAAATGACCTTGTTTGAGAAAGAAAAACAGGAATAGCCTTACTTTTGCGAGTTAAGGCCAAATTGGTATTTTAGCTATAAACACATATTCCTTCAGTCAAAACCAGTTCAAACTCCTTTGTCCTTCATATATATCGATTCTAAGTATGTTCCATGCATAAACCCCTTGAAATGACCTTGTTTGAGAAAGAAAAACAGGAAAAGCCTTACTTTTGCGAGTTAAGGCCAAATTGGTATTTTTGCTATAAACACCAATTCCTTCAGTCAAAACCAGTTCAAACTCTTTTGTCCTTAATATATATCAATTCTAAGTTGTTTCCATGCATAAACCTCTTTAAATGACCTTGTATGAGAAAGAAAAACAAGAATAGCCTTACTTTGGCGAGATAAGTCGAAATTCGGATTTTTGCTTATAAACACCAATTCCTTCAGTCAAAACCAGTTCAAACTCCTTTGTCCTTCATATATATCCATTCTAAGTATGTTCCATGCATAAACCCCTTTAAATGACATTGTTTGAGAAAGAAAAACAGGAATAGCCTTACTTTTGCGAGTTAAGGCCAAATTGGTATTTTCGCTATAAACACCAATTCCTTCAGTCAAAACCAGTTCAAACTCCTTTGTCCTTTATATATATCCATTCTAAGTATGTTCCATGCATAAACCCCTTTAAATGACCTTGTTTGAGAAAGAAAAACAGGAATAGCCTTACTTTTGCGAGTTAAGGCCAAATTGGTATTTTAGCTATAAACACATATTCCTTCAGTCAAAACCAGTTCAAACTCCTTTGTCCTTCATATATATCGATTCTAAGTATGTTCCATGCATAAACCCCTTGAAATGACCTTGTTTGAGAAAGAAAAACAGGAATAGCCTTACTTTTGCGAGTTAAGGCCAAATTGGTATTTTTGCTATAAACACCAATTCCTTCAGTCAAAACCAGTTCAAACTCCTTTGTCCTTCATATATATCCATTCTAAGTATGTTCCATGCATAAACCCCTTTAAATGACCTTGTTTGAGAAAGAAAAACAGGAATAGCCTTACTTTTGCGAGTTAAGGCCAAATTGGTATTTTAGCTATAAACACATATTCCTTCCGTCAAAACCAGTTCAAACTCCTTTGTCCTTCATATATATCAATTCTAAGTTGTTTCCATGCATAAACCTCTTTAAATGACCTTGTATGAGAAAGAAAAACAAGAATAGCCTTACTTTGGCGAGATAAGTCGAAATTCGGATTTTTGCTTATAAACACCAATTCCTTCAGTCAAAACCAGTTCAAACTCCTTTGTCCTTCATATATATCCATTCTAAGTATGTTCCATGCATAAACCCCTTTAAATGACCTTGTTTGAGAAAGAAAAACAGGAATAGCCTTACTTTTGCGAGTTAAGGCCAAATTGGTATTTTTGCTATAAACACCAATTCCTTCAGTCAAAACCAGTTCAAACTCTTTTGTCCTTAATATATATCAATTCTAAGTTGTTTCCATGCATAAACCTCTTTAAATGACCTTGTATGAGAAAGAAAAACAAGAATAGCCTTACTTTGGCGAGATAAGTCGAAATTCGGATTTTTGCTTATAAACACCAATTCCTTCAGTCAAAACCAGTTCAAACTCCTTTGTCCTTCATATATATCCATTCTAAGTATGTTCCATGCATAAACCCCTTTAAATGACCTTGTTTGAGAAAGAAAAACAGGAATAGCCTTACTTTTGCGAGTTAAGGCCAAATTGGTATTTTTGCTATAAACACCAATTCCTTCAGTCAAAACCAGTTCAAACTCCTTTGTCCTTTATATATATCCATTCTAAGTATGTTCCATGCATAAACCCCTTTAAATGACCTTGTTTGAGAAAGAAAAACAGGAATAGCCTTACTTTTGCGAGTTAAGGCCAAATTGGTATTTTAGCTATAAACACATATTCCTTCAGTCAAAACCAGTTCAAACTCCTTTGTCCTTCATATATATCGATTCTAAGTATGTTCCATGCATAAACCCCTTTAAATGACCTTGTTTGAGAAAGAAAAACAGGAATAGCCTTACTTTTGCGAGTTAAGGCCAAATTGGTATTTTTGCTATAAACACCAATTCCTTCAGTCAAAACCAGTTCAAACTCTTTTGTCCTTAATATATATCAATTCTAAGTTGTTTCCATGCATAAACCTCTTTAAATGACCTTGTATGAGAAAGAAAAACAAGAATAGCCTTACTTTGGCGAGATAAGTCGAAATTCGGATTTTTGCTTATAAACACCAATTCCTTCAGTCAAAACCAGTTCAAACTCCTTTGTCCTTCATATATATCCATTCTAAGTATGTTCCATGCATAAACCCCTTTAAATGACCTTGTTTGAGAAAGAAAAACAGGAATAGCCTTACTTTTGCGAGTTAAGGCCAAATTGGTATTTTTGCTATAAACACCAATTCCTTCAGTCAAAACCAGTTCAAACTCTTTTGTCCTTAATATATATCAATTCTAAGTTGTTTCCATGCATAAACCTCTTTAAATGACCTTGTATGAGAAAGAAAAACAAGAATAGCCTTACTTTGGCGAGATAAGTCGAAATTCGGATTTTTGCTTATAAACACCAATTCCTTCAGTCAAAACCAGTTCAAACTCCTTTGTCCTTCATATATATCCATTCTAAGTATGTTCCATGCATAAACCCCTTTAAATGACCTTGTTTGAGAAAGAAAAACAGGAATAGCCTTACTTTTGCGAGTTAAGGCCAAATTGGTATTTTTGCTATAAACACCAATTCCTTCAGTCAAAACCAGTTCAAACTCCTTTGTCCTTTATATATATCCATTCTAAGTATGTTCCATGCATAAACCCCTTTAAATGACCTTGTTTGAGAAAGAAAAACAGGAATAGCCTTACTTTTGCGAGTTAAGGCCAAATTGGTATTTTAGCTATAAACACATATTCCTTCAGTCAAAACCAGTTCAAACTCCTTTGTCCTTCATATATATCGATTCTAAGTATGTTCCATGCATAAACCCCTTGAAATGACCTTGTTTGAGAAAGAAAAACAGGAATAGCCTTACTTTTGCGAGTTAAGGCCAAATTGGTATTTTTGCTATAAACACCAATTCCTTCAGTCAAAACCAGTTCAAACTCCTTTGTCCTTCATATATATCCATTCTAAGTATGTTCCATGCATAAACCCCTTTAAATGACCTTGTTTGAGAAAGAAAAACAGGAATAGCCTTACTTTTGCGAGTTAAGGCCAAATTGGTATTTTAGCTATAAACACATATTCCTTCCGTCAAAACCAGTTCAAACTCCTTTGTCCTTCATATATATCGATTCTAAGTATGTTCCATGCATAAACCCCTTTAAATGACCTTGTTTGAGAAAGAAAAACAGGAATAGCCTTACTTTTGCGAGTTAAGGCCAAATTGGTATTTTTGCTATAAACACCAATTCCTTCAGTCAAAACCAGTTCAAACTCTTTTGTCCTTAATATATATCAATTCTAAGTTGTTTCCATGCATAAACCTCTTTAAATGACCTTGTATGAGAAAGAAAAACAAGAATAGCCTTACTTTGGCGAGATAAGTCGAAATTCGGATTTTTGCTTATAAACACCAATTCCTTCAGTCAAAACCAGTTCAAACTCTTTTGTCCTTCATATATATCCATTCTAAGTATGTTCCATGCATAAACCCCTTTAAATGACCTTGTTTGAGAAAGAAAAACAGGAATAGCCTTACTTTTGCGAGTTAAGGCCAAATTGGTATTTTTGCTATAAACACATATTCCTTCAGTCAAAACCAGTTCAAACTCCTTTGTCCTTCATATATATCGATTCTAAGTATGTTCCATGCATAAACCTCTTGAAATGACCTTGTTTGAGAAAGAAAAACAGGAATAGCCTTACTTTTGCGAGTTAAGGCCAAATTGGTATTTTTGCTATAAACACCAATTCCTTCAGTCAAAACCAGTTCAAACTCCTTTGTCCTTCATATATATCCAATCTAAGTATGTTCCATGCATAAACCCCTTTAAATGACCTTGTTTGAGAAAGAAAAACAGGAATAGCCTTACTTTTGCGAGGTAAGGCCAAATTGGTATTTTTGCTATAAACACATATTCCTTCAGTCAAAACCAGTTCAAACTCCTTTGTCCTTTATATATATCCATTCTAAGTATGTTCCATGCATAAACCCCTTTAAATGACCTTGTTTGAGAAAGAAAAACAGGAATAGCCTTACTTTTGCGAGTTAAGGCCAAATTGGTATTTTAGCTATAAACACATATTCCTTCAGTCAAAACCAGTTCAAACTCCTTTGTCCTTCATATATATCGATTCTAAGTATGTTCCATGCATAAACCCCTTTAAATGACCTTGTTTGAGAAAGAAAAACAGGAATAGCCTTACTTTTGCGAGTTAAGGCCAAATTGGTATTTTTGCTATAAACACCAATTCCTTCAGTCAAAACCAGTTCAAACTCTTTTGTCCTTAATATATATCAATTCTAAGTTGTTTCCATGCATAAACCTCTTTAAATGACCTTGTATGAGAAAGAAAAACAAGAATAGCCTTACTTTGGCGAGATAAGTCGAAATTCGGATTTTTGCTTAGAAACACCAATTCCTTCAGTCAAAACCAGTTCAAACTCCTTTGTCCTTCATATATATCCATTCTAAGTATGTTCCATGCATAAACCCCTTTAAATGACCTTGTTTGAGAAAGAAAAACAGGAATAGCCTTACTCCCAGCCAGCATGTCCATGTGGGGCCCATAAGGTTTAAATTTGGGCTGCAGATAAGGGTCCCAACTGGGTTTGTCCGCAGTTTCCATGGTGGCCCCACCTGTGTTTGCCCATATGGATTTCAAGTGGGTTCTGACTCTGTTTCAGGTGGGGCCCAACTTGGCGCGTTTCACAGGACCCATGTAGGCCCCAGTTCTTTGCCCACATGGGCACAAAGAGGGATCAGACTAGATCTTAAATGGGGCCCAACTGGGCAATTTATCTGAGACCCATTTAGGCCCCACCTGTGTGATTTTAAGAGGGATCTGACTGGGCTTTAAGTGGGACCCAAATAGGCTACATTATGGGTTTCATGTGGGTTTGTCCACAGTTTCCATAGTGGCCCCACCTGTGTTTGCCCATATGGGCCTCAAGTTGGTTCTGAGTGAGTTTCAGATGGGGCCCAACTTGGCGCGTTTCACAGGACCCATGTAGGCCCCATATCTTTGCCCACATGGGCACAAAGAGGGATCAGACTAGATCTTAAATGGGGCCCAACTGGGCAATTTATCTGAGACCCATTTAGGCCCCACCTGTGTGACTTAAAGAGGGATCTGACTGGGCTTTAAGTGGGACCCAAATAGGCTACATTATGGGTTTCAAGTGGGTTTGTCCACAGTTTCCATAGTGGCCCCACCTGTGTTTGCCCATATGGATTTCAAGTGGGTTCTGACTCTGTTTCAGGTGGGGCCCAACTTGGTGCGTTTCACAGGACCCATGTAGGCCCCAGTTCTTTGCCCACATGGGCACAAAGAGGGATCAGACTAGATCTTAAATGGGGCCCAACTGGGCAATTTATCTGAGACCCATTTAGGCCCCACCTGTGTGACTTAAAGAGGGATCTGACTGGGCTTTAAGTGGGACCCAAGTGGGAGACTTTCATGAGAAGCATGTCATCCCCATATGGTCCTGAAGTGAGTTCAGGCTGGGTTTTAGGTGAGGCCTAAGTGGGTGAGTTCTATCAGACACATGTAGGCTTCACCTGCAGGTTCCCATGTTGCCTTGAGGGATTGTATCAGTTCAAACTCAATTAAAGTGAATTTGTACACGAGGCCCAACTGGGCAATTTTTCCAAAGTGGCCCCACCTTTGCTCACATGACCTTTGATTTTTAATTGAGGCTAATAATCCATATTTCAGGTTGAACAGTCATATTTAAAAGGTGAACTATGCAAGTCTGGTGACTTTTTTGCCGTTTTGCTAACCCTCCTCTCTCCCCTACCTGGTCATGTGCATTTGTTTTCCACAAAGACGACAAGAACGCAATCCATGGAGTGGTGAATAATGTTATATATCATAAAAGATGTTGTGATGTGTATATTTGTGTAGTTTTATCTGTCATAAACAAGAGGATTATGGGTTACAGAGCGCGTTTGTGTTGTGGTGCCGCCGAGATGAGTACTGGAATACCGGGTCAGAAGCACTGATCCTGCAGGGTTCGTTTTCAGCCCAGAGATGCTTAGTAGAAGGCAGAGAGCCTCCTTTTCCCCCCGTAGCAAATCATTTAACCATCACAATTACTCCCAATTAATTATTTAAATACAATAAAGGTAAAAGTCTTGCATAGTTCCTCATTAAGTAAAAAGAAAAAAAATAGTGCTACAAAAAAGACAATATAGTTGTTTTCAATGAATGTTTAATTAAACATGTTCTTGTTTTAAACATAAAACATTTGAGCTGCAGTCTTTTTTTTTCTTTATTTAAAAAAAGAGAAAAAAAATGGGGCAGAAAAACTTGAGGTGACAACTAAAGCTTTGACCTCTGAAACTGAATGAGTCCAAAATTGAACAAGCTCAAGTCCAACATAACATAGCCTGGGTGCAATGTTTTACCTACTGGGACTCTTCCTCGTGGCGGAGTACCCCACCCTCCAACTTTTTTTGAAGCTCTCTCTGAGCTCTTACTGTTCTGTTTCCACCTCTGTCACGGGCTCCGATGAACCACTTGGAGAGGGCCCTTTCTGCATCCTTCTGTGTGATTCCTTGGGTCAACGCGTTCCTCTTTAGCGCTCCTAAAAATAAATCACAAGAGCCAGAGTTGTAGCACAGAATAACAAAGTTTATGTGCCACCATGCAGAGAATATGGAAAACGACATAAACTGCAAACAGTGTCCTCTGCTTAGATTTGTTGTGCCCCCTTTTTATGCCAGCTGTAAGCTGGAGCATGCATCTGCTTATGTAGATCAGATCTTTCGCCAAATTTCAACATTTTAAAGGGGAACTGCGGTATTTTCAACATTAAAGTGATACTCCGGAGTAGATTCAACCTGGGGTCATTTGAACCGTGATATCCAGCCAAGTAGCCCACCCGCAGTTTTTTCGATATTGGCTGAACATCAGCTGAGTTACTGAGTTATCCCGAATAGCTTCGTACAAGGGTTAATGGATCCCGGTCCGTATCTCCAAAATTACCACACTAAAATCACATGCCATGACACCAAACTTCTACAGTAGTACAAATATGGTCTGTACTCACAAAGCGATGCATTTGGAAGTTTGAAAATAGTCCAGGAGTTTATTATTATCAACACAAGCCTGATAGCTTTTCTGCTGCTAAAGCTACGTCGACGTCACTCCAAGGAGCTGGGAGCTTCAAAGTAAGATGAGGGTTGATCTACTACTGTAGACAACAAAGTATATGCTATATTCTACATGTTTTTTTATGAATTTTTATGTTGTAGAGTTGTGAAATTATTTTATCAATGGAGAAATTGAGCAGCCTTGCTTTGTTGTCTACAGTAGTAGATCAACCCTCATCTTACTTTGAAGCTCCCAGCTCCCTGAAGTGACGTCGACGCAGCTTTAGCAGCAGAAAAGCTATCAGGCTTGTGTTGATAATAATAAACTCCTGGACTATTTTCAAACTTCCAAATGCATCGCTTTGTGAGTACAGACCATATTTGTACTACTGTAGAAGTTTGGTGTCATGGCATGTGATTTTAGTGTGGTAATTTTGGAGATACGGACCGGGATCCATTAACCCTTGTACGAAGCTATTCGGGATAACTCAGTAACTCAGCTGATGTTCAGCCAATATCGAAAAAACTGCGGGTGGGCTACTTGGCTGGATATCACGGTTCAAATGACCCCAGGTTGAATCTACTCCGGAGTATCACTTTAAGCCTCTTTTCTGAGTCGTCTGCAATGTTTTAGAACCCCCCTCACCGCTTTTTTGATGTTTACTGCTGTCTCCGGTATTTGCCTAATTTAGATTCTTCTCAACCTGCTTCAGAACGGCAAGTCATGTGCATGTCCAAAAAGGTCTGTAAAAGCACCATAAACGTCCGTTTTCAAAATAATCAACTCACCGGAGTGGTTACTGGTGTGCACTGGTAATCCATATCAAATTTTGTTGCTTAAAGTTGCTTCTGTCGTGTTTTATTTGGCAGCTCGTTCATGCTCGCACTATTTTCTTAGCGGTGGCGGAGTAATATCAACGAACATCCAGTACAAAATGTCAAATAAAACATGACAGAAGACACTTTTCGCAACGAAATTTGATATGGATTACCAGTGCACACCAGTAACCACTCCGGTGAGTTGATGATTTTGAAAACGGACGTTTATTGTGCTTTTACAGACCTTTCTAGACATGCGCATGACTTGCCGTTCTGAAGCAGGTTGAGATGAATCAAAATTAGGCAAATACCGGAGACAGCAGTAAACATCAAAAAAGCGGTGAGGGGGGTTCTAAAACATTGCAGACGACTCAGAAAAGAGGCTTAATGTTGAAAATACCGCAGTTCCCCTTTAAGCTACAAAGATAAAGGAAGTTACATGAGGCAACATTAACTGAAATTTACCGTATATAACATCGAAAAGACGCAGCTCTCGGAACTTGTTCTTGCCGTGGCGTCCAAAAAGGTTGAACTGGAGTGCCAATTCATTGGACATGAGGAATGCCATCATTCTCCTGGTGGCATCACCCAATGAAGTACCTCCTATTTCTCCCACCATAGCAATCTGAGTGTATGGATTGAAAGGCACAGGGAAGAAAGAAGAGTAATCAGTTAACAGCTCAGATTATATTTCAGTGCCAAATACAAATAAAATTAAACGTGTATCAGAGTTTGAACTTACAACTCCAGACATGAACTCCGAGTCGCTGAGCTTCTCGTTCATGGCCTGCACATCTTGGATCGTGGTCAATGGAAATACCGCTCCTTCAGGCGGTTCCAACACTGGTACGCCCACTTTCTGCTTCAGCAGTGTATTTAACATTTTGCCATGTACTCTTTGAGTGTCCTTCATTTCTTCCAGCAGGGTTACCAATTTCACAAACATGGCTCCTTCAATGTCACTGTGGCTGCTCAAACTTGAGGAAGCACTAAGGCTTCGAACACTCGGGGTTGCGCTGGGGCTTCGAACACTCGGGGTTGCGCTGGGGCTTCGAACACTCGGGGTCGCGCTGGGGCTTCGAACACTCGGGGTCGCGCCGGGGCTTCGAACACTCGGGGTCGTGCTGGAGCCACTCGCTCTCAAGGTGATATTAGGCTTGTATCCAACTGTAGGTCTGCCAAATTCAGGGGGAGAAGGTGGCACTAGATCCTCATCACATGACTCAGCGTCCTCCTCACTTGACTGAACCTGGGTTCTTTTGGGTGGCCTACATTCAGGTAGAAGATACTTTAGCAAATAATAAAAAACTTGAACACTTAAAGGTTATTTACAAGTTCCTTACACATAGCAATGTCTTGGAAAATGCACTGGGAAAATATTAACATTAATTATCAATTAAGCATTATTGAAGGAGTGGTCTCATTTTGGACAGTTAAGTCAGCTTGTAAACATTAGAATTTGGTGGACACTAATGTGTCAGTATTGTCTGTTGGTCCAAGTACTACAGGCATACACATAAAAGTTTAAGGAAGCACAATAAAATATAAGCCTTTTTAGTGATGCTGGTTGAAAATAATTCTGTAAAACTGTCATATTTTTTTGTTGTACAGTTGCAACCCTACAACTATCATTATACAATATAAAACTGTTAAAATATGTAAAATCTTCCTTTATGTGCTGCTAAGGTAAACTATAATTATAATTCTACTGAGGACAGTAACAGGTTTAAGTACATTCACATTACCTTCTTTGTCGTTTCTTTGGTACGTCATTGTCTGTTTGGAGATCAGATGTAACCTCTGCTCGTGCAAGCTTACGCCGAGCATCTCCATATGCATCTTAAATAGACAAAAAAAAAGTATAGGTTAGTTCAAATCTCATACAGCTTTACTTATCCCACACCCGAAAAATTTGTTGTTTTTTTTACCTGCATTTCCAATAACACGCACACTGTATGTCCTCCATGAAGCATCTGGTTGGACTTGCTGCTTAACTGCCTTAGTGATATTGAGACTTAGGCCTGATGGCCAAAAACACTCTGTCTTGTCCTCATCAGTAAACCAACACGATGGGATTATATCCACTAGAGCCTTCCCTTCTTCGGATTCTTCATCTCTGAACTCCACAATGCTGAAGAGGGACATGCTGCAAGGTTCATAAGGTCAATCACACATCGTGTAACTGTGGAAAAGCCACATACCCCTCTTGCATAGGAAGCAGTATGAGTTTTTTTGTTAAGTCAGTCACAGGGACACCATGAAGCTGGTCAGAGAGTTGTGTCACTGTTCTGATCCCCACACAAGATGAATCCAAAGGGTAATTGTAAAAGGATCCCTGTCTCTCATAAAACTGACACACAGTGTACATAGTTCCTGATAACACCTCTACAATATTCCTCACAACAGCAACTCTGCCCTCAACATCAAAGCAGTTGCTCCCTTTGGAGCATGAAATAATATTTCCCTCATGTCTATACTTCTTGTATTGTACACGAGCAGGGAACTCTTGGAGAGTTGGACCATAGAGATGTGATTGTTGAGGCTTATTCCTCATTTCCCTTCCTTTCTCAAAGGGGATAGGTTTTTCACCTAAACGCCTTACAACTTGTTGAAGAGGATTTTGGGGCCTTCTTACCAGCCGCTTTAATGTGCCGAGATAATTTTCAAAAGGGAAACATGAAACACTGTCTAAGGCACCAAACTTTTTTGCATCATCAGCCAGATGTATAAGACTGTGGGTGTTATACACAAGGTGCTCTGGTCCATATATCCTCACAAAGTTTGTCACATAACATTTCAATAGTTTGTCTGCATAGTCACAGTATTCAGAACACAAGGCTGGGCTGAGAAGAATTCTCATTGCTACTGACAGTAGCATAAAGTTCTTATAAAGCCGTGTAGGTAATCGTCCTTTAAGAACAGCAGGACCCGTATACAACAAAAATTGTCTGAATTCAGTGGCCTTCCACTGACTGTATTCCATAAGTGACCGTGGTTTTCGAGAAAAATTCCTTGGGAGATGATCTCTAATTGATTTTAAATGGTTAGAGATAATGGTGATGGTGGTTGCAGAAATCCGACACCTTAAAGGTCCTTTGATCCACAAACTTACAAGTTTTTTAACATTTCCTAAGCAAACTAAATGCATGTAATCAAGTACAAAGCTTGACACCATCCCTACGCCAAGCTCCTGTAGGGGTGAAACACCATGATGATGCTCTTCATCTATCATATCTGCAAACTGTGTATCTGTTCTAAGTGGTGCTTTCAAATCAGGAAACACCACCTTATTGTCCATGCGAATCCCATGCTCTATACAGCGTTCACAGGATTTGTAACCAGAATGACCCTTGGTACATTTCAAGAAGGCACGGGCGGGTGCATCACAGATGAAGGCATCGGGCTGAGCAATATTGTAATGCTTTCCATTGTAATGCAACCCCTCATTTGTTATAACCTTCAGGTCCTGAATGAAATCGTACAAATAATCCTCAACAGAAGTAGGCTTTGTAGGGCCTGCATACAGACCAATGATAATAACATCAGACCTTGGAAGTTCTTTGATCTTGGCCAAAATAGGCCATAACTCCATTTTGGAGCTTCTGAACAGCGGTAATCCATCAATATTAACACGGAGAGTTAGACTGTCTGTTGAAGGATCTGACTCACGTGACAGCTTTGAAATTATTGCATTTGCCACTCCAAAATGATAGTAGCTACCATCTCCAAGTTCTTTGACTTCACAGGTTGTTAAGGTTGACAGAAGAGTCCTTGGGTCTCTGGGTAAATCCAAGCCGGACTGCACTAAAATATGCAATAGTTCTGACAATGCACTGTGTGAAATATTGTGATTTGGGGCCCAGTGAGCTAATTTCCTTTTCAAATCATTACAAGGATTAGTTTCTTCAATGCTACCATCCAAATTTAGTTCTTCACTGCTATCACTGTAGAACATATCAGAATCTGATTCTTGGCCACTTTCTATGTAACAAGCCAGAGTCTGAGAATCCAACTCGTCATTAGGAATCTGGCTGTTCACTTCTGCCACACACTCCAGATTAGACGACACTTTGTCTTTGGCACGCAAGTCTTCCAACATCTTCAAGTGCTCTGCAACTTTGGCTTTAATACGTCTTCGTTTTGTTCGAGAACTACCATAGAAATCCATTTTTCTGATCTGTAACAGACAAAGATTTTGGCACCTGACTATTTGTCTACTCACAGATATTTGGGTTTCAAATTTGGGGTATGTTTATTTAGTTTGCAAAAAGAACAAGACCGGCACTATTATCCCAGGGACATCATTTACAGGGGAGCTTGTCAGAACAAATCAAGACTGAGGATGTATATTGACTTGCAGTCTTCACTGTCTATGCAGACATTTAGACTCTATTTGGCTCTGTTACTACTGTATACATCCTGAGGTAGCACAGATAAAGAAGGCAATAAATACTACATTGACAACATTCCACAACAAGAGTACCAATGAACCCCTCAAAACATTTCCCTTAGTGTTATCAAAAAATGTCCATGTGTTTATTTACCTTTTTCAGACTGTTAGGGTTAGAACCTCTGTGGAACCTCTTGATACTCTGGTTACTGGTGACGCCCACAAAATATCATATGCTCAGAGACCTAAAAAAAATACAATGGTTGATAAATGAATTGAATTCAGAGTAGAACTGAAAATTAAAAAAAATCCAAACACAACTCAATAAGTCTTGGTCTCTAAATTCTGCTGAATGAACACCATTACACTGTAATGGCAAACCTGTCACACGCTTCAAACCATTTAATTTTGTATACTGTGCAGCCATAAGTTAAATCAAGGTTAAAATTAGACGAACGGTTAAATTCATAAAATGAATCATCTTAAAAGGAATGTGAATCACAGAACCTTTATTCAAAATAAGTATTCACTGAACTAATTTACTGAGCACTATACACAACCACCATCTGTCACTCTATCTCTCATACACACCTCATCCACTTACTTGTGTTCTGTTAATTCTGACAATCATATACTCTCCATTTGAAGAAACATAATAAAACTATCGCAATAATCCTTGATATATTGACAGCAATAAGAAAAGATAATTTGACGTGCACAACATAAAAGCACATACCTAATACGTCCCAGCTCATAATCAACCTCCCATATCCCTTGACAATGGGGCGTGCTAAGAATGACAGGCATTCAGCCAATCATTTAACAGCTTTGTAGTTCGGTCAGCACCATCACCATGTGTGTTTATTGACAACAGAACACTGCATCCCACCGCTACTAAATGTACAAAGCTGAAGCCTTGTACAACACATTTATGACATTCACTTTCAAAGGCAATTAAATGTGTAAACATGGGCTAAAGTAGTTGGACACCATTTTCAAGAAATATTTGTGCATTTCACTATTATTCTCAGCTCGCCGCTTAGGATAATAAAATGACAAGCAACCAAGCCAAAATGTTACTTATTTACTGGCAAGGCTTTCTGATTTAACATGTTTTGGGGTTGCACCACCCATTCCGACATCCCGCCATTCCGACATCCCGCCACTCCGACAATTGGAGGCCCATGTCGGAATGGTGGGAATGGCGGAATGTAACCCATATTTTGTATCCCATGGTCAAAAAAAGTCTACATGAGAGGCAACATCAGCTAAATTTGCTTGTAACTGAGGTGCATTCGGTTGCTATTCTGTCTACCTGGAGGTGCACCTGGCCTTCACAGGCAAAACAAGGACAAACATGTTTTGCTATGTAACAACCTGTGCTAAGCATGTTTATTACCTTCAAGGTTTTGTAAACTACATTCTGCACACATAAAACAAACTGTAAATAGCCAGTCATGCTGACAAATCATTAGTCTTACCTTAGTTATGCCGCGACGGAGGAGAGGAGACGAGGACGAGGAGCAGTCTGAGCGCCAAACGGTTATGCCAGGGAGCTGGTTTTCAAATAGCATATCCATCCGCAGAGAACCCGCTTAACTCCTCCATCTAATCTGTAAAATCCGAAAATTTGCGACGCGCATGACGATCATGGTCAAACTCTAACTTGTCGGAATTAGGTATGAAAAAATTTAATTTAACGATCATGAACGCATTTTCATGTAGGACTACTTGTTGAAGCGGATGGTTACAGCGGGGTGAAACCGTGCCCATACGCGCCGGAAAGCACACGTTCTTTTTTTTCTTTTTTTACCTTTATTCAAACTAAATAGGCGAATACACCAACTGGTTCTCTGTCATTTTTGCAGAAACTTTTCTTTTTAGGAACATTTTTTAGATCCAGTGTATTTTACTCTCACATGTCTTTTTTACTCTGTTGGTGCATTTTGCACCATTTGGACATCGTGGCAAAAATGTACACATCCACAAAAAAAACCCACTATAAAATCCTCACACATCAATATTTTTTTCATAAATCTCCTAAACAACTTCAGACTTGTTAATAATAATTTTAATTTTTAATAATTTTCAGGATTTTAACCCTTTAAATGCCAGTTTAACTATTTGAATGTGTCATTACAAAAAAAAAAAAAAAAAAGGAATTATTTTCCATATAATAAATAGTAGGGAGATGAGGTTTTGGTGGTGTCTTGGATATGCAAAAGGTTAGCAACCAAATTGATTTGATTGCATTACTATTTTTCATGTAGTGTCAAATACACACCTTCGTGGCCAAAAATGCCTCATTGACTTCCATAAAAAACACATTTTTTAAATCTCACTGTCACTGTTACATTAATGAAATTATAAATAACTTTTTTCTGACATTCTTGTTAAAATGATACCCATTCCTTTTTTCATTATACTAAGATGCAAAGACATTCCAACTGATTTTCAAAATTTTGCATGGTTATTTCTAGGCAAGCTGTAGTCCCAGGAAAGCGTTCAGGGATTTTTCTTCTACCCCTCAGTTTTGAGGCAGTATCTGAAAAACTAAGCCCTATTTACATTGCCTTTTCAAGGTGGGAACATTACTCTAAATGTAATGTGAGACCCATTATCTGTATCTGGACCAGAGGTGTAAGGATAGCACAGAATTGATCTGGCTCTGCGGTAGTATCAGGGGCAGAAAGTGTGTGAGCGTAGTCCAGCTGCTCCGTAAAATAAGACCAGAGGATGAATAGAGGCTGATGGTGCAATTCACACATGCATCACACACATCTGCGAGCCTTTAGTTTACTAAGAGCTAGCTCACTATGTAAAAGCATGAGGAAGCACTTCTCAAGTTTTGTTTTTTGTGTGTGTAGATTGATGGCACTATCACGTTAGTTATCTGTGTTTCTTGAAATGCCACTAGGTGGCTACACCTGTATTGAGGAGTGTTAAAGTTAATAAAAGGCAGTCTAGTGTGTACACTCACCGGAGCTGCATGTGTGATTTGTTGACGCTCTACAGTGTGTAAATCAACCAAGGCTTATAGATTATAGGTATGTTTATTTTTGTTCTTTACACAAATGTCATGCAAATTATGTCTGAAAGGGGTTCATATTCCTTATAGGCTTCAATTGTAGTGTCTCCCAGTCCCATACCATGCCCACTTAGCCCATTTATATCCCCTATAGAGCCCATGTCCATGTTACCCAGTTCTAGCCCAGACTCACTTAGCCCACATATATAATTCATGGGGCCCATTTAGCCAGCCTACATGGGTTCCCCATGTGACACCCATATAACTAAAACCAAATGGGTCCCACATAGTGTTTCCCAGTCCTATACCATGCCTACTTAGCCCACTTATATTCCATATAGAGCCTATGTCCATGTTACCCAGTTCTAGCCCAGACTCACTTAGCCCACATATATACTTCATGGGGCCCATTTAGCCAGCCTACATGGGTTCCTCATGTGTCACCCATGTATCTAAAACAAATGGGTCCCACATAGTCTTTCCCAGTCCCATACCATGCCCACTTAGCCCACTTATATTCCATATTGGACCAATGTCCATGTTACCCAGTTCTAGCCCAGACTCACTTGGCCCACATATATACTTCATGGGGCCCATTTAGCCAGCGTATGTGGGTTCCCCATGTGGCACCCATGTATCTAAAACCAAATGGGTCCCACATAGTCTTTCCCAGTCCCATACCATGCCCACTTAGCCCACTTATCTTCCATATAGAGCCCATATCGATGTTACCCAGTTCTAGCCCAGACTCACTTGGCCCACATATATACTTCATGGGGCCCATTTAGCCAGCCTACATGGGTTCCCCATGTGGCACCCATGTATCTAAAACCAAATGGGTCCCACATAGTGTTTCCCAGTCCCATACCATGCCCACTTAGCCCACTTATATTCCATATGTGGCCCATGTCCATGTTACCCAGTTCTAACCCAGACTAACTTAGCCCACATATATACTTCATGGGGCCCATTTAGCCAGCCTACATGGGTTCCCCATGTGGCACCCATGTAACTAAAACCAAATGGGTCCCACATAGTGTTTCCCAGTCCCATACCATGCCCACTTAGCCCACTTATATTCCATATGTGGCCCATGTCCATGTTACCCAGTTCTAACCCAGACTAACTTAGCCCACATATATACTTCATGGGGCCCATTTAGCCAGCCTACATGGGTTCCCCATGTGACACCCATGTAACTAAAACCAAATGGGTCCCACATAGTGTTTCCCAGTCCAATACCAGGCCCACTTAGCCCACTTATATTCCATATAGAGCCTATGTCCATGTTACCCAGTTCTAGCCCAGACTCACTTAGCCCACATATATACTTCATCGGGCCCATTTAGCCAGCCTACATGGGTTCCCCATGTGGCACCCATGTAACTAAAACCAAATGGGTCCCACATAGTGTTTCCCAGTCCCATACCATGCCCACTTAGCCCACTTATATTCCATATGTGGCCCATGTCCATGTTACCCAGTTCTAACCCAGACTAACTTAGCCCACATATATACTTCATGGGGCCCATTTAGCCAGCCTACATGGGTTCCCCATGTGACACCCATGTAACTAAAACCAAATGGGTCCCACATAGTGTTTCCCAGTCCAATACCAGGCCCACTTAGCCCACTTATATTCCATATAGAGCCTATGTCCATGTTACCCAGTTCTAGCCCAGACTCACTTAGCCCACATATATACTTCATCGGGCCCATTTAGCCAGCCTACATGGGTTCCCCATGTGGCACCCATGTATCTAAAACCAAATGGGTCCCACATAGTGTTTCCCAGTCCCATACCATGCCCACTTAGCCCACTTATATTCCATATGTGGCCCATGTCCATGTTACCCAGTTCTAACCCAGACTAACTTAGCCCACATATATACTTCATGGGGCCCATTTAGCCAGCCTACATGGGTTCCCCATGTGGCACCCATGTAACTAAAACCAAATGGGTCCCACATAGTCTTTCCCAGTCCTATACCATGCCCACTTAGCCCACTTATATTCCATATTGGACCAATGTCCATGTTACCCAGTTCTAGCCCAGACTCACTTGGCCCACATATATACTTCATGGGGCCCATTTAGCCAGCGTATGTGGGTTCCCCATGTGGCACCCATGTATCTAAAACCAAATGGGTCCCACATAGTCTTTCCCAGTCCCATACCATGCCCACTTAGCCCACTTATCTTCCATATAGAGCCCATATCGATGTTACCCAGTTCTAGCCCAGACTCACTTGGCCCACATATATACTTCATGGGGCCCATTTAGCCAGCCTACATGGGTTCCCCATGTGGCACCCATGTATCTAAAACCAAATGGGTCCCACATAGTGTTTCCCAGTCCCATACCATGCCCACTTAGCCCACTTATATTCCATATGTGGCCCATGTCCATGTTACCCAGTTCTAACCCAGACTAACTTAGCCCACATATATACTTCATGGGGCCCATTTAGCCAGCCTACATGGGTTCCCCATGTGGCACCCATGTAACTAAAACCAAATGGGTCCCACATAGTGTTTCCCAGTCCCATACCATGCCCACTTAGCCCACTTATATTCCATATGTGGCCCATGTCCATGTTACCCAGTTCTAACCCAGACTAACTTAGCCCACATATATACTTCATGGGGCCCATTTAGCCAGCCTACATGGGTTCCCCATGTGACACCCATGTAACTAAAACCAAATGGGTCCCACATAGTGTTTCCCAGTCCAATACCAGGCCCACTTAGCCCACTTATATTCCATATAGAGCCTATGTCCATGTTACCCAGTTCTAGCCCAGACTCACTTAGCCCACATATATACTTCATCGGGCCCATTTAGCCAGCCTACATGGGTTCCCCATGTGGCACCCATGTAACTAAAACCAAATGGGTCCCACATAGTGTTTCCCAGTCCCATACCATGCCCACTTAGCCCACTTATATTCCATATGTGGCCCATGTCCATGTTACCCAGTTCTAACCCAGACTAACTTAGCCCACATATATACTTCATGGGGCCCATTTAGCCAGCCTACATGGGTTCCCCATGTGACACCCATGTAACTAAAACCAAATGGGTCCCACATAGTGTTTCCCAGTCCAATACCAGGCCCACTTAGCCCACTTATATTCCATATAGAGCCTATGTCCATGTTACCCAGTTCTAGCCCAGACTCACTTAGCCCACATATATACTTCATCGGGCCCATTTAGCCAGCCTACATGGGTTCCCCATGTGGCACCCATGTATCTAAAACCAAATGGGTCCCACATAGTGTTTCCCAGTCCCATACCATGCCCACTTAGCCCACTTATATTCCATATGTGGCCCATGTCCATGTTACCCAGTTCTAACCCAGACTAACTTAGCCCACATATATACTTCATGGGGCCCATTTAGCCAGCCTACATGGGTTCCCCATGTGGCACCCATGTAACTAAAACCAAATGGGTCCCACATAGTCTTTCCCAGTCCTATACCATGCCCACTTAGCCCACTTATATTCCATATAGGACCCATGCCCATGTTACCCAGTTCTCGCCCAGACTCACTTAGCCCACATATATACTTCATGGGGCCCATTTAGCCAGCGTATGTGGGTTCCCCATGTGGCACCCAGGTAACTAAAGCCAAATGGGTCCCACATAGTCTTTCCCAGTCCCATACCATGCCCACTTAGCCCACTTATATTCCATATATGGCCCATGTCCATGTTACCCAGTTCTAGCCCAGACTCACTTAGCCCACATATATACTTCATGGGGCCCATTTAGCCAGCGTATTTGGGTTCCCCATGTGGCACCCATGTAACTAACACCAAATGGGTCCCACATAGTCGTTCCCAGTCACATACCATGCCCGCTTAGCCCATTTATATTCCATATATGGCCCATGTCCATGTTACCCAGTTCTAGCCCAGACTCACTTAGCCCACATATATACTTCATGGGGCCCATTTAGCCAGCGTATTTGGGTTCCCCATGTGGCACCCATGTAACTAACACCAAATGGGTCCCACATAGTCGTTCCCAGTCACATACCATGCCCGCTTAGCCCATTTATATTCCCTATAGGACCAATGTAGTCAGCCTACATGGGTTCCCCATGTGGCACCCATGTAACTAAAACCAAATGGGTCCCACATAGTCTTTCCCAGTCGCATACCATGCCCACTTAGCCCACTTATATTCCATATAGGGCCCATGTCCATGTTACCCCGTTCTAGCCCAGACTCACTTAGCCCACATATATACTTCATGGGGCCCATTTAGCCAGCGTATGTGGGTTCCCCATGTGGCACCCAGGTAACTAAAGCCAAATGGGTCCCACATAGTCTTTCCCAGTCCCATACCATGCCCACTTAGCCCACTTATATTCCATATATGGCCCATGTCCATGTTACCCAGTTCTAGCCCAGACTCACTTAGCCCACATATATACTTCATGGGGCCCATTTAGCCAGCGTATTTGGGTTCCCCATGTGGCACCCATGTAACTAACACCAAATGGGTCCCACATAGTCTTTCCCAGTCACATACCATGCCCGCTTAGCTCATTTATATTCCCTATAGGAACAATGTAGTCAGCCTACATGGGTTCCCCATGTGGCACCCATGTAACTAAAACCAAATGGGTCCCACATAGTCTTTCCCAGTCGCATACCATGCCCACTTAGCCCACTTATATTCCATATAGGGCCCATGTCCATGTTACCCAGTTCTAGCCCAGACTCACTTAGCCCACATATATACTTCATGGGGCCCATTTAGCCAGGATACGTGGGCTTCACATGTGGGGCCCATGTTTCTGAAAAAATATGGGGCCCTTAAAATTTGACCTGTTTATGCCCATGCCCACTTAGCCCACTAACATCCCTTATGGGGCTCATACAGCCAGCCCACATGGGCTTCACATGTTGGGCCCATGTAATTGAAACCACATGGGACCTCCAAAATTTGCCCAGTTCAAGCCCATGCCCACTCAGTACCCACCTAGCCCGTATTTAACCCTTGTGGGGCCCACATATACATGCTGGCTGGGCTTTTGCGAGTTAAGGCCAAATTGGTATTTTAGCTATAAACACATATTCCTTCAGTCAAAACCAGTTCAAACTCCTTTGTCCTTCATATATATCGATTCTAAGTATGTTCCATGCATAAACCCCTTGAAATGACCTTGTTTGAGAAAGAAAAACAGGAAAAGCATTACTTTTGCGAGTTAAGGCCAAATTGGTATTTTTGCTATAAACACCAATTCCTTCAGTCAAAACCAGTTCAAACTCTTTTGTCCTTAATATATATCAATTCTAAGTTGTTTCCATGCATAAACCTCTTTAAATGACCTTGTATGAGAAAGAAAAACAAGAATAGCCTTACTTTGGCGAGATAAGTCGAAATTCGGATTTTTGCTTATAAACACCAATTCCTTCAGTCAAAACCAGTTCAAACTCCTTTGTCCTTCATATATATCCATTCTAAGTATGTTCCATGCATAAACCCCTTTAAATGACATTGTTTGAGAAAGAAAAACAGGAATAGCCTTACTTTTGCGAGTTAAGGCCAAATTGGTATTTTCGCTATAAACACCAATTCCTTCAGTCAAAACCAGTTCAAACTCCTTTGTCCTTTATATATATCCATTCTAAGTATGTTCCATGCATAAACCCCTTTAAATGACCTTGTTTGAGAAAGAAAAACAGGAATAGCCTTACTTTTGCGAGTTAAGGCCAAATTGGTATTTTAGCTATAAACACATATTCCTTCAGTCAAAACCAGTTCAAACTCCTTTGTCCTTCATATATATCGATTCTAAGTATGTTCCATGCATAAACCCCTTGAAATGACCTTGTTTGAGAAAGAAAAACAGGAATAGCCTTACTTTTGCGAGTTAAGGCCAAATTGGTATTTTTGCTATAAACACCAATTCCTTCAGTCAAAACCAGTTCAAACTCCTTTGTCCTTCATATATATCCATTCCAAGTATGTTCCATGCATAAACCCCTTTAAATGACCTTGTTTGAGAAAGAAAAACAGGAATAGCCTTACTTTTGCGAGTTAAGGCCAAATTGGTATTTTAGCTATAAACACATATTCCTTCCGTCAAAACCAGTTCAAACTCCTTTGTCCTTCATATATATCAATTCTAAGTTGTTTCCATGCATAAACCTCTTTAAATGACCTTGTATGAGAAAGAAAAACAAGAATAGCCTTACTTTGGCGAGATAAGTCGAAATTCGGATTTTTGCTTATAAACACCAATTCCTTCAGTCAAAACCAGTTCAAACTCCTTTGTCCTTCATATATATCCATTCTAAGTATGTTCCATGCATAAACCCCTTTAAATGACCTTGTTTGAGAAAGAAAAACAGGAATAGCCTTACTTTTGCGAGTTAAGGCCAAATTGGTATTTTTGCTATAAACACCAATTCCTTCAGTCAAAACCAGTTCAAACTCTTTTGTCCTTAATATATATCAATTCTAAGTTGTTTCCATGCATAAACCTCTTTAAATGACCTTGTATGAGAAAGAAAAACAAGAATAGCCTTACTTTGGCGAGATAAGTCGAAATTCGGATTTTTGCTTATAAACACCAATTCCTTCAGTCAAAACCAGTTCAAACTCCTTTGTCCTTCATATATATCCATTCTAAGTATGTTCCATGCATAAACCCCTTTAAATGACCTTGTTTGAGAAAGAAAAACAGGAATAGCCTTACTTTTGCGAGTTAAGGCCAAATTGGTATTTTTGCTATAAACACCAATTCCTTCAGTCAAAACCAGTTCAAACTCCTTTGTCCTTTATATATATCCATTCTAAGTATGTTCCATGCATAAACCCCTTTAAATGACCTTGTTTGAGAAAGAAAAACAGGAATAGCCTTACTTTTGCGAGTTAAGGCCAAATTGGTATTTTAGCTATAAACACATATTCCTTCAGTCAAAACCAGTTCAAACTCCTTTGTCCTTCATATATATCGATTCTAAGTATGTTCCATGCATAAACCCCTTTAAATGACCTTGTTTGAGAAAGAAAAACAGGAATAGCCTTACTTTTGCGAGTTAAGGCCAAATTGGTATTTTTGCTATAAACACCAATTCCTTCAGTCAAAACCAGTTCAAACTCTTTTGTCCTTAATATATATCAATTCTAAGTTGTTTCCATGCATAAACCTCTTTAAATGACCTTGTATGAGAAAGAAAAACAAGAATAGCCTTACTTTGGCGAGATAAGTCGAAATTCGGATTTTTGCTTATAAACACCAATTCCTTCAGTCAAAACCAGTTCAAACTCCTTTGTCCTTCATATATATCCATTCTAAGTATGTTCCATGCATAAACCCCTTTAAATGACATTGTTTGAGAAAGAAAAACAGGAATAGCCTTACTTTTGCGAATTAAGGCCAAATTGGTATTTTCGCTATAAACACCAATTCCTTCAGTCAAAACCAGTTCAAACTCCTTTGTCCTTTATATATATCCATTCTAAGTATGTTCCATGCATAAACCCCTTTAAATGACCTTGTTTGAGAAAGAAAAACAGGAATAGCCTTACTTTTGCGAGTTAAGGCCAAATTGGTATTTTAGCTATAAACACATATTCCTTCAGTCAAAACCAGTTCAAACTCCTTTGTCCTTCATATATATCGATTCTAAGTATGTTCCATGCATAAACCCCTTGAAATGACCTTGTTTGAGAAAGAAAAACAGGAATAGCCTTACTTTTGCGAGTTAAGGCCAAATTGGTATTTTTGCTATAAACACCAATTCCTTCAGTCAAAACCAGTTCAAACTCCTTTGTCCTTCATATATATCCATTCTAAGTATGTTCCATGCATAAACCCCTTTAAATGACCTTGTTTGAGAAAGAAAAACAGGAATAGCCTTACTTTTGCGAGTTAAGGCCAAATTGGTATTTTAGCTATAAACACATATTCCTTCCGTCAAAACCAGTTCAAACTCCTTTGTCCTTCATATATATCGATTCTAAGTATGTTCCATGCATAAACCCCTTTAAATGACCTTGTTTGAGAAAGAAAAACAGGAATAGCCTTACTTTTGCGAGTTAAGGCCAAATTGGTATTTTTGCTATAAACACCAATTCCTTCAGTCAAAACCAGTTCAAACTCTTTTGTCCTTAATATATATCAATTCTAAGTTGTTTCCATGCATAAACCTCTTTAAATGACCTTGTATGAGAAAGAAAAACAAGAATAGCCTTACTTTGGCGAGATAAGTCGAAATTCGGATTTTTGCTTATAAACACCAATTCCTTCAGTCAAAACCAGTTCAAACTCTTTTGTCCTTCATATATATCCATTCTAAGTATGTTCCATGCATAAACCCCTTTAAATGACCTTGTTTGAGAAAGAAAAACAGGAATAGCCTTACTTTTGCGAGTTAAGGCCAAATTGGTATTTTTGCTATAAACACATATTCCTTCAGTCAAAACCAGTTCAAACTCCTTTGTCCTTCATATATATCGATTCTAAGTATGTTCCATGCATAAACCTCTTGAAATGACCTTGTTTGAGAAAGAAAAACAGGAATAGCCTTACTTTTGCGAGTTAAGGCCAAATTGGTATTTTTGCTATAAACACCAATTCCTTCAGTCAAAACCAGTTCAAACTCCTTTGTCCTTCATATATATCCAATCTAAGTATGTTCCATGCATAAACCCCTTTAAATGACCTTGTTTGAGAAAGAAAAACAGGAATAGCCTTACTTTTGCGAGGTAAGGCCAAATTGGTATTTTTGCTATAAACACATATTCCTTCAGTCAAAACCAGTTCAAACTCTTTTGTCCTTAATATATATCAATTCTAAGTTGTTTCCATGCATAAACCTCTTTAAATGACCTTGTTTGAGAAAGAAAAACAGGAATAGCCTTACTTTTGCGAGTTAAGGCCAAATTGGTATTTTAGCTATAAACACATATTCCTTCAGTCAAAACCAGTTCAAACTCCTTTGTCCTTCATATATATCGATTCTAAGTATGTTCCATGCATAAACCCCTTGAAATGACCTTGTTTGAGAAAGAAAAACAGGAATAGCCTTACTTTTGCGAGTTAAGGCCAAATTGGTATTTTTGCTATAAACACCAATTCCTTCAGTCAAAACCAGTTCAAACTCCTTTGTCCTTCATATATATCCATTCTAAGTATGTTCCATGCATAAACCCCTTTAAATGACCTTGTTTGAGAAAGAAAAACAGGAATAGCCTTACTTTTGCGAGTTAAGGCCAAATTGGTATTTTTGCTATAAACACCAATTCCTTCAGTCAAAACCAGTTCAAACTCTTTTGTCCTTAATATATATCAATTCTAAGTTGTTTCCATGCATAAACCTCTTTAAATGACCTTGTATGAGAAAGAAAAACAAGAATAGCCTTACTTTGGCGAGATAAGTCGAAATTCGGATTTTTGCTTATAAACACCAATTCCTTCAGTCAAAACCAGTTCAAACTCCTTTGTCCTTCATATATATCCATTCTAAGTATGTTCCATGCATAAACCCCTTTAAATGACCTTGTTTGAGAAAGAAAAACAGGAATAGCCTTACTTTTGCGAGTTAAGGCCAAATTGGTATTTTTGCTATAAACACCAATTCCTTCAGTCAAAACCAGTTCAAACTCCTTTGTCCTTCATATATATCGATTCTAAGTATGTTCCATGCATAAACCCCTTGAAATGACCTTGTTTGAGAAAGAAAAACAGGAATAGCCTTACTTTTGCGAGTTAAGGCCAAATTGGTATTTTAGCTATAAACACATATTCCTTCAGTCAAAACCAGTTCAAACTCCTTTGTCCTTCATATATATCGATTCTAAGTATGTTCCATGCATAAACCCCTTGAAATGACCTTGTTTGAGAAAGAAAAACAGGAATAGCCTTACTTTTGCGAGTTAAGGCCAAATTGGTATTTTAGCTATAAACACATATTCCTTCAGTCAAAACCAGTTCAAACTCCTTTGTCCTTCATATATATCGATTCTAAGTATGTTCCATGCATAAACCCCTTGAAATGACCTTGTTTGAGAAAGAAAAACAGGAATAGCCTTACTTTTGCGAGTTAAGGCCAAATTGGTATTTTAGCTATAAACACATATTCCTTCAGTCAAAACCAGTTCAAACTCCTTTGTCCTTCATATATATCGATTCTAAGTATGTTCCATGCATAAACCCCTTTAAATGACCTTGTTTGAGAAAGAAAAACAGGAATAGCCTTACTTTTGCGAGTTAAGGCCAAATTGGTATTTTTGCTATAAACACCAATTCCTTCAGTCAAAACCAGTTCAAACTCTTTTGTCCTTAATATATATCAATTCTAAGTTGTTTCCATGCATAAACCTCTTTAAATGACCTTGTATGAGAAAGAAAAACAAGAATAGCCTTACTTTGGCGAGATAAGTCGAAATTCGGATTTTTGCTTATAAACACCAATTCCTTCAGTCAAAGACCAGTTCAAACTCCTTTGTCCTTCATATATATCCATTCTAAGTATGATCCATGCATAAACCCCTTTAAATGACCTTGTTTAAGAAAGAAAAACAGGAATAGCCTTACTTTTGCGAGTTAAGGCCAAATTGGTATTTTAGCTATAAACACCAATTCCTTCAGTCAAAACCAGTTCAAACTCCTTTGTCCTTCATATATATCCATTCTAAGTTGTTTCCATGCATAAACCTCTTTAAATGACCTTGTATGAGAAAGAAAAACAAGAATAGCCTTACTTTGGCGAGATAAGTCGAAATTCGGATTTTTGCTTATAAACACCAATTCCTTCAGTCAAAACCAGTTCAAACTCCTTTGTCCTTCATATATATCCATTCTAAGTATGTTCCATGCATAAACCACTTTAAATGACCTTGTTTGAGAAAGAAAAACAGGAATAGCCTTACTTTTGCGAGTTAAGGCCAAATTGGTATTTTTGCTATAAACACCAATTCCTTCAGTCAAAACCAGTTCAAACTCCTTTGTCCTTTATATATATCCATTCTAAGTATGTTCCATGCATAAACCCCTTTAAATGACCTTGTTTGAGAAAGAAAAACAGGAATAGCCTTACTTTTGCGAGTTAAGGCCAAATTGGTATTTTAGCTATAAACACATATTCCTTCAGTCAAAACCAGTTCAAACTCCTTTGTCCTTCATATATATCGATTCTAAGTATGTTCCATGCATAAACCCCTTGAAATGACCTTGTTTGAGAAAGAAAAACAGGAATAGCCTTACTTTTGCGAGTTAAGGCCAAATTGGTATTTTTGCTATAAACACCAATTCCTTCAGTCAAAACCAGTTCAAACTCCTTTGTCCTTCATATATATCCATTCTAAGTATGTTCCATGCATAAACCCCTTTAAATGACCTTGTTTGAGAAAGAAAAACAGGAATACCCTTACTTTTGCGAGTTAAGGCCAAATTGGTATTTTTGCTATAAACACCAATTCCTTCAGTCAAAGACCAGTTCAAACTCCTTTGTCCTTCATATATATCCATTCTAAGTATGATCCATGCATAAACCCCTTTAAATGACCTTGTTTAAGAAAGAAAAACAGGAATAGCCTTACTTTTGCGAGTTAAGGCCAAATTGGTATTTTAGCTATAAACACATATTCCTTCAGTCAAAACCAGTTCAAACTCCTTTGTCCTTCATATATATCGATTCTAAGTATGTTCCATGCATAAACCCCTTGAAATGACCTTGTTTGAGAAAGAAAAACAAGAATAGCCTTACTTTTGCGAGTTAAGGCCAAATTGGTATTTTTGCTATAAACACCAATTCCTTCAGTCAAAACCAGTTCAAACTCCTTTGTCCTTCATATATATCCATTCTAAGTTGTTTCCATGCATAAACCTCTTTAAATGACCTTGTATGAGAAAGAAAAACAAGAATAGCCTTACTTTGGCGAGATAAGTCGAAATTCGGATTTTTGCTTATAAACACCAATTCCTTCAGTCAAAACCAGTTCAAACTCCTTTGTCCTTCATATATATCCATTCTAAGTATGTTCCATGCATAAACCACTTTAAATGACCTTGTTTGAGAAAGAAAAACAGGAATAGCCTTACTTTTGCGAGTTAAGGCCAAATTGGTATTTTTGCTATAAACACCAATTCCTTCAGTCAAAACCAGTTCAAACTCCTTTGTCCTTTATATATATCCATTCTAAGTATGTTCCATGCATAAACCCCTTTAAATGACCTTGTTTGAGAAAGAAAAACAGGAATAGCCTTACTTTTGCGAGTTAAGGCCAAATTGGTATTTTAGCTATAAACACATATTCCTTCAGTCAAAACCAGTTCAAACTCCTTTGTCCTTCATATATATCGATTCTAAGTATGTTCCATGCATAAACCCCTTGAAATGACCTTGTTTGAGAAAGAAAAACAGGAATAGCCTTACTTTTGCGAGTTAAGGCCAAATTGGTATTTTAGCTATAAACACATATTCCTTCAGTCAAAACCAGTTCAAACTCCTTTGTCCTTCATATATATCGATTCTAAGTATGTTCCATGCATAAACCCCTTTAAATGACCTTGTTTGAGAAAGAAAAACAGGAATAGCCTTACTTTTGCGAGTTAAGGCCAAATTGGTATTTTTGCTATAAACACCAATTCCTTCAGTCAAAACCAGTTCAAACTCTTTTGTCCTTAATATATATCAATTCTAAGTTGTTTCCATGCATAAACCTCTTTAAATGACCTTGTATGAGAAAGAAAAACAAGAATAGCCTTACTTTGGCGAGATAAGTCGAAATTCGGATTTTTGCTTATAAACACCAATTCCTTCAGTCAAAGACCAGTTCAAACTCCTTTGTCCTTCATATATATCCATTCTAAGTATGATCCATGCATAAACCCCTTTAAATGACCTTGTTTAAGAAAGAAAAACAGGAATAGCCTTACTTTTGCGAGTTAAGGCCAAATTGGTATTTTAGCTATAAACACCAATTCCTTCAGTCAAAACCAGTTCAAACTCCTTTGTCCTTCATATATATCCATTCTAAGTTGTTTCCATGCATAAACCTCTTTAAATGACCTTGTATGAGAAAGAAAAACAAGAATAGCCTTACTTTGGCGAGATAAGTCGAAATTCGGATTTTTGCTTATAAACACCAATTCCTTCAGTCAAAACCAGTTCAAACTCCTTTGTCCTTCATATATATCCATTCTAAGTATGTTCCATGCATAAACCACTTTAAATGACCTTGTTTGAGAAAGAAAAACAGGAATAGCCTTACTTTTGCGAGTTAAGGCCAAATTGGTATTTTTGCTATAAACACCAATTCCTTCAGTCAAAACCAGTTCAAACTCCTTTGTCCTTTATATATATCCATTCTAAGTATGTTCCATGCATAAACCCCTTTAAATGACCTTGTTTGAGAAAGAAAAACAGGAATAGCCTTACTTTTGCGAGTTAAGGCCAAATTGGTATTTTAGCTATAAACACATATTCCTTCAGTCAAAACCAGTTCAAACTCCTTTGTCCTTCATATATATCGATTCTAAGTATGTTCCATGCATAAACCCCTTGAAATGACCTTGTTTGAGAAAGAAAAACAGGAATAGCCTTACTTTTGCGAGTTAAGGCCAAATTGGTATTTTTGCTATAAACACCAATTCCTTCAGTCAAAACCAGTACAAACTCCTTTGTCCTTCATATATATCCATTCTAAGTATGTTCCATGCATAAACCCCTTTAAATGACCTTGTTTGAGAAAGAAAAACAGGAATACCCTTACTTTTGCGAGTTAAGGCCAAATTGGTATTTTTGCTATAAACACCAATTCCTTCAGTCAAAGACCAGTTCAAACTCCTTTGTCCTTCATATATATCCATTCTAAGTATGATCCATGCATAAACCCCTTTAAATGACCTTGTTTAAGAAAGAAAAACAGGAATAGCCTTACTTTTGCGAGTTAAGGCCAAATTGGTATTTTAGCTATAAACACATATTCCTTCAGTCAAAACCAGTTCAAACTCCTTTGTCCTTCATATATATCGATTCTAAGTATGTTCCATGCATAAACCCCTTGAAATGACCTTGTTTGAGAAAGAAAAACAAGAATAGCCTTACTTTTGCGAGTTAAGGCCAAATTGGTATTTTTGCTATAAACACCAATTCCTTCAGTCAAAACCAGTTCAAACTCCTTTGTCCTTTATATATATCCATTCTAAGTATGTTCCATGCATAAACCCCTTTAAATGACCTTGTTTGAGAAAGAAAAACAGGAATAGCCTTACTTTTGCGAGTTAAGGCCAAATTGGTATTTTAGCTATAAACACATATTCCTTCAGTCAAAACCAGTTCAAACTCCTTTGTCCTTCATATATATCGATTCTAAGTATGTTCCATGCATAAACCCCTTGAAATGACCTTGTTTGAGAAAGAAAAACAGGAATAGCCTTACTTTTGCGAGTTAAGGCCAAATTGGTATTTTTGCTATAAACACCAATTCCTTCAGTCAAAACCAGTTCAAACTCCTTTGTCCTTCATATATATCCATTCTAAGTATGTTCCATGCATAAACCCCTTTAAATGACCTTGTTTGAGAAAGAAAAACAGGAATACCCTTACTTTTGCGAGTTAAGGCCAAATTGGTATTTTTGCTATAAACACCAATTCCTTCAGTCAAAGACCAGTTCAAACTCCTTTGTCCTTCATATATATCCATTCTAAGTATGATCCATGCATAAACCCCTTTAAATGACCTTGTTTAAGAAAGAAAAACAGGAATAGCCTTACTTTTGCGAGTTAAGGCCAAATTGGTATTTTAGCTATAAACACATATTCCTTCAGTCAAAACCAGTTCAAACTCCTTTGTCCTTCATATATATCGATTCTAAGTATGTTCCATGCATAAACCCCTTGAAATGACCTTGTTTGAGAAAGAAAAACAAGAATAGCCTTACTTTTGCGAGTTAAGGCCAAATTGGTATTTTTGCTATAAACACCAATTCCTTCAGTCAAAACCAGTTCAAACTCCTTTGTCCTTCATATATATCCATTCTAAGTATGTTCCATGCATAAACCCCTTTAAATGACCTTGTTTGAGAAAGAAAAACAGGAATACCCTTACTTTTGCAAGTTAAGGCCAAATTGGTATTTTTGCTATAAACACCAATTCCTTCAGTCAAAACCAGTTCAAACTCTTTTGTCCTTAATATATATCAATTCTAAGTTGTTTCCATGCATAAACCTCTTTAAATGACCTTGTATGAGAAAGAAAAACAAGAATAGCCTTACTTTGGCGAGATAAGTCGAAATTCGGATTTTTGCTTATAAACACCAATTCCTTCAGTCAAAACCAGTTCAAACTCCTTTGTCCTTTATATATATCCATTCTAAGTATGTTCCATGCATAAACCCCTTTAAATGACCTTGTTTGAGAAAGAAAAACAGGAATAGCCTTACTTTTGCGAGTTAAGGCCAAATTGGTATTTTAGCTATAAACACATATTCCTTCAGTCAAAACCAGTTCAAACTCCTTTGTCCTTCATATATATCGATTCTAAGTATGTTCCATGCATAAACCCCTTGAAATGACCTTGTTTGAGAAAGAAAAACAGGAATAGCCTTACTTTTGCGAGTTAAGGCCAAATTGGTATTTTAGCTATAAACACATATTCCTTCAGTCAAAACCAGTTCAAACTCCTTTGTCCTTCATATATATCGATTCTAAGTATGTTCCATGCATAAACCCCTTTAAATGACCTTGTTTGAGAAAGAAAAACAGGAATAGCCTTACTTTTGCGAGTTAAGGCCAAATTGGTATTTTTGCTATAAACACCAATTCCTTCAGTCAAAACCAGTTCAAACTCTTTTGTCCTTAATATATATCAATTCTAAGTTGTTTCCATGCATAAACCTCTTTAAATGACCTTGTATGAGAAAGAAAAACAAGAATAGCCTTACTTTGGCGAGATAAGTCGAAATTCGGATTTTTGCTTATAAACACCAATTCCTTCAGTCAAAGACCAGTTCAAACTCCTTTGTCCTTCATATATATCCATTCTAAGTATGATCCATGCATAAACCCCTTTAAATGACCTTGTTTAAGAAAGAAAAACAGGAATAGCCTTACTTTTGCGAGTTAAGGCCAAATTGGTATTTTAGCTATAAACACCAATTCCTTCAGTCAAAACCAGTTCAAACTCCTTTGTCCTTCATATATATCCATTCTAAGTTGTTTCCATGCATAAACCTCTTTAAATGACCTTGTATGAGAAAGAAAAACAAGAATAGCCTTACTTTGGCGAGATAAGTCGAAATTCGGATTTTTGCTTATAAACACCAATTCCTTCAGTCAAAACCAGTTCAAACTCCTTTGTCCTTCATATATATCCATTCTAAGTATGTTCCATGCATAAACCACTTTAAATGACCTTGTTTGAGAAAGAAAAACAGGAATAGCCTTACTTTTGCGAGTTAAGGCCAAATTGGTATTTTTGCTATAAACACCAATTCCTTCAGTCAAAACCAGTTCAAACTCCTTTGTCCTTTATATATATCCATTCTAAGTATGTTCCATGCATAAACCCCTTTAAATGACCTTGTTTGAGAAAGAAAAACAGGAATAGCCTTACTTTTGCGAGTTAAGGCCAAATTGGTATTTTAGCTATAAACACATATTCCTTCAGTCAAAACCAGTTCAAACTCCTTTGTCCTTCATATATATCGATTCTAAGTATGTTCCATGCATAAACCCCTTGAAATGACCTTGTTTGAGAAAGAAAAACAGGAATAGCCTTACTTTTGCGAGTTAAGGCCAAATTGGTATTTTTGCTATAAACACCAATTCCTTCAGTCAAAACCAGTTCAAACTCCTTTGTCCTTCATATATATCCATTCTAAGTATGTTCCATGCATAAACCCCTTTAAATGACCTTGTTTGAGAAAGAAAAACAGGAATACCCTTACTTTTGCGAGTTAAGGCCAAATTGGTATTTTTGCTATAAACACCAATTCCTTCAGTCAAAACCAGTTCAAACTCTTTTGTCCTTAATATATATCAATTCTAAGTTGTTTCCATGCATAAACCTCTTTAAATGACCTTGTATGAGAAAGAAAAACAAGAATAGCCTTACTTTGGCGAGATAAGTCGAAATTCGGATTTTTGCTTATAAACACCAATTCCTTCAGTCAAAACCAGTTCAAACTCCTTTGTCCTTTATATATATCCATTCTAAGTATGTTCCATGCATAAACCCCTTTAAATGACCTTGTTTGAGAAAGAAAAACAGGAATAGCCTTACTTTTGCGAGTTAAGGCCAAATTGGTATTTTAGCTATAAACACATATTCCTTCAGTCAAAACCAGTTCAAACTCCTTTGTCCTTCATATATATCGATTCTAAGTATGTTCCATGCATAACCCCCTTGAAATGACCTTGTTTGAGAAAGAAAAACAAGAATAGCCTTACTTTTGCGAGTTAAGGCCAAATTGGTATTTTTGCTATAAACACCAATTCCTTCAGTCAAAACCAGTTCAAACTCTTTTGTCCTTTATATATATCCATTCTAAGTATGTTCCATGCATAAACCCCTTTAAATGACCTTGTTTGAGAAAGAAAAACAGGAATAGCCTTACTTTTGCAAGTTAAGGCCAAATTGGTATTTTTGCTATAAACACCAATTCCTTCAGTCAAAACCAGTTCAAACTCTTTTGTCCTTAATATATATCAATTCTAAGTTGTTTCCATGCATAAACCTCTTTAAATGACCTTGTATGAGAAAGAAAAACAAGAATAGCCTTACTTTGGCCAGATAAGTCGAAATTCGGATTTTTGCTTATAAACACCAATTCCTTCAGTCAAAACCAGTTCAAACTCCTTTGTCCTTCATATATATCCATTCTAAGTATGTTCCATGCATAAACCCCTTTAAATGACCTTGTTTGAGAAAGAAAAACAGGAATAGCCTTACTTTTGCGAGTTAAGGCCAAATTGGTATTTTAGCTATAAACACATATTCCTTCAGTCAAAACCAGTTCAAACTCCTTTGTCCTTCATATATATCGATTCTAAGTATGTTCCATGCATAAACCCCTTGAAATGACCTTGTTTGAGAAAGAAAAACAGGAATAGCCTTACTTTTGCGAGTTAAGGCCAAATTGGTATTTTTGCTATAAACACCAATTCCTTCAGTCAAAACCAGTTCAAACTCTTTTGTCCTTAATATATATCAATTCTAAGTTGTTTCCATGCATAAACCTCTTTAAATGACCTTGTATGAGAAAGAAAAACAAGAATAGCCTTACTTTGGCGAGATAAGTCGAAATTCGGATTTTTGCTTATAAACACCAATTCCTTCAGTCAAAACCAGTTCAAACTCCTTTGTCCTTCATATATATCCATTCTAAGTATGTTCCATGCATAAACCCCTTTAAATGACCTTGTTTGAGAAAGAAAAACAGGAATAGCCTTACTTTTGCGAGTTAAGGCCAAATTGGTATTTTAGCTATAAACACATATTCCTTCAGTCAAAACCAGTTCAAACTCCTTTGTCCTTCATATATATCCATTCTAAGTATGTTCCATGCATAAACCCCTTTAAATGACCTTGTTTGAGAAAGAAAAACAGGAATAGCCTTACTTTTGCGAGTTAAGGCCAAATTGGTATTTTTGCTATAAACACCAATTCCTTCAGTCAAAACCAGTTCAAACTCTTTTGTCCTTAATATATATCAATTCTAAGTTGTTTCCATGCATAAACCTCTTTAAATGACCTTGTATGAGAAAGAAAAACAAGAATAGCCTTACTTTGGCGAGATAAGTCGAAATTCGGATTTTTGCTTATAAACACCAATTCCTTCAGTCAAAACCAGTTCAAACTCCTTTGTCCTTTATATATATCCATTCTAAGTATGTTCCATGCATAAACCCCTTTAAATGACCTTGTTTGAGAAAGAAAAACAGGAATAGCCTTACTTTGGCGAGATAAGTCGAAATTCGGATTTTTGCTTATAAACACCAATTCCTTCAGTCAAAACCAGTTCAAACTCCTTTGTCCTTCATATATATCCATTCTAAGTATGTTCCATGCATAAACCCCTTTAAATGACCTTGTTTGAGAAAGAAAAACAGGAATAGCCTTACTTTTGCGAGTTAAGGCCAAATTGGTATTTTTGCTATAAACACCAATTCCTTCAGTCAAAACCAGTTCAAACTCCTTTGTCCTTTATATATATCCATTCTAAGTATGTTCCATGCATAAACCCCTTTAAATGACCTTGTTTGAGAAAGAAAAACAGGAATAGCCTTACTTTTGCGAGTTAAGGCCAAATTGGTATTTTAGCTATAAACACATATTCCTTCAGTCAAAACCAGTTCAAACTCCTTTGTCCTTCATATATATCGATTCTAAGTATGTTCCATGCATAAACCCCTTTAAATGACCATGTTTGAGAAAGAAAAACAGGAATAGCCTTACTTTTGCGAGTTAAGGCCAAATTGGTATTTTTGCTATAAACACCAATTCCTTCAGTCAAAACCAGTTCAAACTCTTTTGTCCTTAATATATATCAATTCTAAGTTGTTTCCATGCATAAACCTCTTTAAATGACCTTGTATGAGAAAGAAAAACAAGAATAGCCTTACTTTGGCGAGATAAGTCGAAATTCGGATTTTTGCTTATAAACACCAATTCCTTCAGTCAAAGACCAGTTCAAACTCCTTTGTCCTTCATATATATCCATTCTAAGTATGTTCCATGCATAAACCCCTTTAAATGACCTTGTTTGAGAAAGAAAAACAGGAATAGCCTTACTTTTGCGAGTTAAGGCCAAATTGGTATTTTAGCTATAAACACATATTCCTTCAGTCAAAACCAGTTCAAACTCCTTTGTCCTTCATATATATCGATTCTAAGTATGTTCCATGCATAAACCCCTTGAAATGACCTTGTTTGAGAAAGAAAAACAGGAATAGCCTTACTTTTGCGAGTTAAGGCCAAATTGGTATTTTTGCTATAAACACCAATTCCTTCAGTCAAAACCAGTTCAAACTCCTTTGTCCTTCATATATATCCATTCTAAGTATGTTCCATGCATAAACCCCTTTAAATGACCTTGTTTGAGAAAGAAAAACAGGAATAGCCTTACTTTTGCGAGTTAAGGCCAAATTGGTATTTTTGCTATAAACACCAATTCCTTCAGTCAAAACCAGTTCAAACTCTTTTGTCCTTAATATATATCAATTCTAAGTTGTTTCCATGCATAAACCTCTTTAAATGACCTTGTATGAGAAAGAAAAACAAGAATAGCCTTACTTTGGCGAGATAAGTCGAAATTCGGATTTTTGCTTATAAACACCAATTCCTTCAGTCAAAACCAGTTCAAACTCCTTTGTCCTTTATATATATCCATTCTAAGTATGTTCCATGCATAAACCCCTTTAAATGACCTTGTTTGAGAAAGAAAAACAGGAATAGCCTTACTTTTGCGAGTTAAGGCCAAATTGGTATTTTAGCTATAAACACATATTCCTTCAGTCAAAACCAGTTCAAACTCCTTTGTCCTTCATATATATCGATTCTAAGTATGTTCCATGCATAAACCCCTTGAAATGACCTTGTTTGAGAAAGAAAAACAAGAATAGCCTTACTTTTGCGAGTTAAGGCCAAATTGGTATTTTTGCTATAAACACCAATTCCTTCAGTCAAAACCAGTTCAAACTCTTTTGTCCTTTATATATATCCATTCTAAGTATGTTCCATGCATAAACCCCTTTAAATGACCTTGTTTGAGAAAGAAAAACAGGAATAGCCTTACTTTTGCGAGTTAAGGCCAAATTGGTATTTTTGCTATAAACACCAATTCCTTCAGTCAAAACCAGTTCAAACTCCTTTGTCCTTAATATATATCAATTCTAAGTTGTTTCCATGCATAAACCTCTTTAAATGACCTTGTATGAGAAAGAAAAACAAGAATAGCCTTACTTTGGCGAGATAAGTCGAAATTCGGATTTTTGCTTATAAACACCAATTCCTTCAGTCAAAACCAGTTCAAACTCCTTTGTCCTTCATATATATCCATTCTAAGTATGTTCCATGCATAAACCCCTTTAAATGACCTTGTTTGAGAAAGAAAAACAGGAATAGCCTTACTTTTGCGAGTTAAGGCCAAATTGGTATTTTAGCTATAAACACATATTCCTTCAGTCAAAACCAGTTCAAACTCCTTTGTCCTTCATATATATCGATTCTAAGTATGTTCCATGCATAAACCCCTTGAAATGACCTTGTTTGAGAAAGAAAAACAAGAATAGCCTTACTTTTGCGAGTTAAGGCCAAATTGGTATTTTTGCTATAAACACCAATTCCTTCAGTCAAAACCAGTTCAAACTCCTTTGTCCTTCATATATATCCATTCTAAGTTGTTTCCATGCATAAACCTCTTTAAATGACCTTGTATGAGAAAGAAAAACAAGAATAGCCTTACTTTGGCGAGATAAGTCGAAATTCGGATTTTTGCTTATAAACACCAATTCCTTCAGTCAAAACCAGTTCAAACTCCTTTGTCCTTCATATATATCCATTCTAAGTATGTTCCATGCATAAACCACTTTAAATGACCTTGTTTGAGAAAGAAAAACAGGAATAGCCTTACTTTTGCGAGTTAAGGCCAAATTGGTATTTTTGCTATAAACACCAATTCCTTCAGTCAAAACCAGTTCAAACTCCTTTGTCCTTTATATATATCCATTCTAAGTATGTTCCATGCATAAACCCCTTTAAATGACCTTGTTTGAGAAAGAAAAACAGGAATAGCCTTACTTTTGCGAGTTAAGGCCAAATTGGTATTTTAGCTATAAACACATATTCCTTCAGTCAAAACCAGTTCAAACTCCTTTGTCCTTCATATATATCGATTCTAAGTATGTTCCATGCATAAACCCCTTGAAATGACCTTGTTTGAGAAAGAAAAACAGGAATAGCCTTACTTTTGCGAGTTAAGGCCAAATTGGTATTTTTGCTATAAACACCAATTCCTTCAGTCAAAACCAGTTCAAACTCCTTTGTCCTTCATATATATCAATTCTAAGTTGTTTCCATGCATAAACCTCTTTAAATGACCTTGTATGAGAAAGAAAAACAAGAATAGCCTTACTTTGGCGAGATAAGTCGAAATTCGGATTTTTGCTTATAAACACCAATTCCTTCAGTCAAAACCAGTTCAAACTCCTTTGTCCTTTATATATATCCATTCTAAGTATGTTCCATGCATAAACCCCTTTAAATGACCTTGTTTGAGAAAGAAAAACAGGAATAGCCTTACTTTGGCGAGATAAGTCGAAATTCGGATTTTTGCTTATAAACACCAATTCCTTCAGTCAAAACCAGTTCAAACTCCTTTGTCCTTCATATATATCCATTCTAAGTATGTTCCATGCATAAACCCCTTTAAATGACCTTGTTTGAGAAAGAAAAACAGGAATAGCCTTACTTTTGCGAGTTAAGGCCAAATTGGTATTTTTGCTATAAACACCAATTCCTTCAGTCAAAACCAGTTCAAACTCCTTTGTCCTTTATATATATCCATTCTAAGTATGTTCCATGCATAAACCCCTTTAAATGACCTTGTTTGAGAAAGAAAAACAGGAATAGCCTTACTTTTGCGAGTTAAGGCCAAATTGGTATTTTAGCTATAAACACATATTCCTTCAGTCAAAACCAGTTCAAACTCCTTTGTCCTTCATATATATCGATTCTAAGTATGTTCCATGCATAAACCCCTTTAAATGACCTTGTTTGAGAAAGAAAAACAGGAATAGCCTTACTTTTGCGAGTTAAGGCCAAATTGGTATTTTTGCTATAAACACCAATTCCTTCAGTCAAAACCAGTTCAAACTCTTTTGTCCTTAATATATATCAATTCTAAGTTGTTTCCATGCATAAACCTCTTTAAATGACCTTGTATGAGAAAGAAAAACAAGAATAGCCTTACTTTGGCGAGATAAGTCGAAATTCGGATTTTTGCTTATAAACACCAATTCCTTCAGTCAAAGACCAGTTCAAACTCCTTTGTCCTTCATATATATCCATTCTAAGTATGTTCCATGCATAAACCCCTTTAAATGACCTTGTTTGAGAAAGAAAAACAGGAATAGCCTTACTTTTGCGAGTTAAGGCCAAATTGGTATTTTAGCTATAAACACATATTCCTTCAGTCAAAACCAGTTCAAACTCCTTTGTCCTTCATATATATCGATTCTAAGTATGTTCCATGCATAAACCCCTTGAAATGACCTTGTTTGAGAAAGAAAAACAGGAATAGCCTTACTTTTGCGAGTTAAGGCCAAATTGGTATTTTTGCTATAAACACCAATTCCTTCAGTCAAAACCAGTTCAAACTCCTTTGTCCTTCATATATATCCATTCTAAGTATGTTCCATGCATAAACCCCTTTAAATGGCCTTGTTTGAGAAAGAAAAACAGGAATAGCCTTACTTTTGCGAGTTAAGGCCAAATTGGTATTTTTGCTATAAACACCAATTCCTTCAGTCAAAACCAGTTCAAACTCTTTTGTCCTTAATATATATCAATTCTAAGTTGTTTCCATGCATAAACCTCTTTAAATGACCTTGTATGAGAAAGAAAAACAAGAATAGCCTTACTTTGGCGAGATAAGTCGAAATTCGGATTTTTGCTTATAAACACCAATTCCTTCAGTCAAAACCAGTTCAAACTCCTTTGTCCTTTATATATATCCATTCTAAGTATGTTCCATGCATAAACCCCTTTAAATGACCTTGTTTGAGAAAGAAAAACAGGAATAGCCTTACTTTTGCGAGTTAAGGCCAAATTGGTATTTTAGCTATAAACACATATTCCTTCAGTCAAAACCAGTTCAAACTCCTTTGTCCTTCATATATATCGATTCTAAGTATGTTCCATGCATAAACCCCTTGAAATGACCTTGTTTGAGAAAGAAAAACAAGAATAGCCTTACTTTTGCGAGTTAAGGCCAAATTGGTATTTTTGCTATAAACACCAATTCCTTCAGTCAAAACCAGTTCAAACTCTTTTGTCCTTTATATATATCCATTCTAAGTATGTTCCATGCATAAACCCCTTTAAATGACCTTGTTTGAGAAAGAAAAACAGGAATAGCCTTACTTTTGCGAGTTAAGGCCAAATTGGTATTTTTGCTATAAACACCAATTCCTTCAGTCAAAACCAGTTCAAACTCCTTTGTCCTTAATATATATCAATTCTAAGTTGTTTCCATGCATAAACCTCTTTAAATGACCTTGTATGAGAAAGAAAAACAAGAATAGCCTTACTTTGGCGAGATAAGTCGAAATTCGGATTTTTGCTTATAAACACCAATTCCTTCAGTCAAAACCAGTTCAAACTCCTTTGTCCTTCATATATATCCATTCTAAGTATGTTCCATGCATAAACCCCTTTAAATGACCTTGTTTGAGAAAGAAAAACAGGAATAGCCTTACTTTTGCGAGTTAAGGCCAAATTGGTATTTTAGCTATAAACACATATTCCTTCAGTCAAAACCAGTTCAAACTCCTTTGTCCTTCATATATATCGATTCTAAGTATGTTCCATGCATAAACCCCTTGAAATGACCTTGTTTGAGAAAGAAAAACAAGAATAGCCTTACTTTTGCGAGTTAAGGCCAAATTGGTATTTTTGCTATAAACACCAATTCCTTCAGTCAAAACCAGTTCAAACTCCTTTGTCCTTCATATATATCCATTCTAAGTTGTTTCCATGCATAAACCTCTTTAAATGACCTTGTATGAGAAAGAAAAACAAGAATAGCCTTACTTTGGCGAGATAAGTCGAAATTCGGATTTTTGCTTATAAACACCAATTCCTTCAGTCAAAACCAGTTCAAACTCCTTTGTCCTTCATATATATCCATTCTAAGTATGTTCCATGCATAAACCACTTTAAATGACCTTGTTTGAGAAAGAAAAACAGGAATAGCCTTACTTTTGCGAGTTAAGGCCAAATTGGTATTTTTGCTATAAACACCAATTCCTTCAGTCAAAACCAGTTCAAACTCCTTTGTCCTTTATATATATCCATTCTAAGTATGTTCCATGCATAAACCCCTTTAAATGACCTTGTTTGAGAAAGAAAAACAGGAATAGCCTTACTTTTGCGAGTTAAGGCCAAATTGGTATTTTAGCTATAAACACATATTCCTTCAGTCAAAACCAGTTCAAACTCCTTTGTCCTTCATATATATCGATTCTAAGTATGTTCCATGCATAAACCCCTTGAAATGACCTTGTTTGAGAAAGAAAAACAGGAATAGCCTTACTTTTGCGAGTTAAGGCCAAATTGGTATTTTTGCTATAAACACCAATTCCTTCAGTCAAAACCAGTTCAAACTCCTTTGTCCTTCATATATATCCATTCTAAGTATGTTCCATGCATAAACCCCTTGAAATGACCTTGTTTGAGAAAGAAAAACAGGAATACCCTTACTTTTGCGAGTTAAGGCCAAATTGGTATTTTTGCTATAAACACCAATTCCTTCAGTCAAAACCAGTTCAAACTCTTTTGTCCTTAATATATATCAATTCTAAGTTGTTTCCATGCATAAACCTCTTTAAATGACCTTGTATGAGAAAGAAAAACAAGAATAGCCTTACTTTGGCGAGATAAGTCGAAATTCGGATTTTTGCTTATAAACACCAATTCCTTCAGTCAAAACCAGTTCAAACTCCTTTGTCCTTTATATATATCCATTCTAAGTATGTTCCATGCATAAACCCCTTTAAATGACCTTGTTTGAGAAAGAAAAACAGGAATAGCCTTACTTTTGCGAGTTAAGGCCAAATTGGTATTTTAGCTATAAACACATATTCCTTCAGTCAAAACCAGTTCAAACTCCTTTGTCCTTCATATATATCGATTCTAAGTATGTTCCATGCATAACCCCCTTGAAATGACCTTGTTTGAGAAAGAAAAACAAGAATAGCCTTACTTTTGCGAGTTAAGGCCAAATTGGTATTTTTGCTATAAACACCAATTCCTTCAGTCAAAACCAGTTCAAACTCTTTTGTCCTTTATATATATCCATTCTAAGTATGTTCCATGCATAAACCCCTTTAAATGACCTTGTTTGAGAAAGAAAAACAGGAATAGCCTTACTTTTGCAAGTTAAGGCCAAATTGGTATTTTTGCTATAAACACCAATTCCTTCAGTCAAAACCAGTTCAAACTCTTTTGTCCTTAATATATATCAATTCTAAGTTGTTTCCATGCATAAACCTCTTTAAATGACCTTGTATGAGAAAGAAAAACAAGAATAGCCTTACTTTGGCCAGATAAGTCGAAATTCGGATTTTTGCTTATAAACACCAATTCCTTCAGTCAAAACCAGTTCAAACTCCTTTGTCCTTCATATATATCCATTCTAAGTATGTTCCATGCATAAACCCCTTTAAATGACCTTGTTTGAGAAAGAAAAACAGGAATAGCCTTACTTTTGCGAGTTAAGGCCAAATTGGTATTTTAGCTATAAACACATATTCCTTCAGTCAAAACCAGTTCAAACTCCTTTGTCCTTCATATATATCGATTCTAAGTATGTTCCATGCATAAACCCCTTGAAATGACCTTGTTTGAGAAAGAAAAACAGGAATAGCCTTACTTTTGCGAGTTAAGGCCAAATTGGTATTTTTGCTATAAACACCAATTCCTTCAGTCAAAACCAGTTCAAACTCTTTTGTCCTTAATATATATCAATTCTAAGTTGTTTCCATGCATAAACCTCTTTAAATGACCTTGTATGAGAAAGAAAAACAAGAATAGCCTTACTTTGGCGAGATAAGTCGAAATTCGGATTTTTGCTTATAAACACCAATTCCTTCAGTCAAAACCAGTTCAAACTCCTTTGTCCTTCATATATATCCATTCTAAGTATGTTCCATGCATAAACCCCTTTAAATGACCTTGTTTGAGAAAGAAAAACAGGAATAGCCTTACTTTTGCGAGTTAAGGCCAAATTGGTATTTTAGCTATAAACACATATTCCTTCAGTCAAAACCAGTTCAAACTCCTTTGTCCTTCATATATATCCATTCTAAGTATGTTCCATGCATAAACCCCTTTAAATGACCTTGTTTGAGAAAGAAAAACAGGAATAGCCTTACTTTTGCGAGTTAAGGCCAAATTGGTATTTTTGCTATAAACACCAATTCCTTCAGTCAAAACCAGTTCAAACTCTTTTGTCCTTAATATATATCAATTCTAAGTTGTTTCCATGCATAAACCTCTTTAAATGACCTTGTATGAGAAAGAAAAACAAGAATAGCCTTACTTTGGCGAGATAAGTCGAAATTCGGATTTTTGCTTATAAACACCAATTCCTTCAGTCAAAACCAGTTCAAACTCCTTTGTCCTTTATATATATCCATTCTAAGTATGTTCCATGCATAAACCCCTTTAAATGACCTTGTTTGAGAAAGAAAAACAGGAATAGCCTTACTTTGGCGAGATAAGTCGAAATTCGGATTTTTGCTTATAAACACCAATTCCTTCAGTCAAAACCAGTTCAAACTCCTTTGTCCTTCATATATATCCATTCTAAGTATGTTCCATGCATAAACCCCTTTAAATTACCTTGTTTGAGAAAGAAAAACAGGAATAGCCTTACTTTTGCGAGTTAAGGCCAAATTGGTATTTTAGCTATAAACACATATTCCTTCAGTCAAAACCAGTTCAAACTCCTTTGTCCTTCATATATATCGATTCTAAGTATGTTCCATGCATAAACCCCTTTAAATGACCTTGTTTGAGAAAGAAAAACAGGAATAGCCTTACTTTTGCGAGTTAAGGCCAAATTGGTATTTTTGCTATAAACACCAATTCCTTCAGTCAAAACCAGTTCAAACTCTTTTGTCCTTAATATATATCAATTCTAAGTTGTTTCCATGCATAAACCTCTTTAAATGACCTTGTATGAGAAAGAAAAACAAGAATAGCCTTACTTTGGCGAGATAAGTCGAAATTCGGATTTTTGCTTATAAACACCAATTCCTTCAGTCAAAGACCAGTTCAAACTCCTTTGTCCTTCATATATATCCATTCTAAGTATGTTCCATGCATAAACCCCTTTAAATGACCTTGTTTGAGAAAGAAAAACAGGAATAGCCTTACTTTTGCGAGTTAAGGCCAAATTGGTATTTTAGCTATAAACACATATTCCTTCAGTCAAAACCAGTTCAAACTCCTTTGTCCTTCATATATATCGATTCTAAGTATGTTCCATGCATAAACCCCTTGAAATGACCTTGTTTGAGAAAGAAAAACAGGAATAGCCTTACTTTTGCGAGTTAAGGCCAAATTGGTATTTTTGCTATAAACACCAATTCCTTCAGTCAAAACCAGTTCAAACTCCTTTGTCCTTCATATATATCCATTCTAAGTATGTTCCATGCATAAACCCCTTTAAATGACCTTGTTTGAGAAAGAAAAACAGGAATAGCCTTACTTTTGCGAGTTAAGGCCAAATTGGTATTTTTGCTATAAACACCAATTCCTTCAGTCAAAACCAGTTCAAACTCTTTTGTCCTTAATATATATCAATTCTAAGTTGTTTCCATGCATAAACCTCTTTAAATGACCTTGTATGAGAAAGAAAAACAAGAATAGCCTTACTTTGGCGAGATAAGTCGAAATTCGGATTTTTGCTTATAAACACCAATTCCTTCAGTCAAAACCAGTTCAAACTCCTTTGTCCTTTATATATATCCATTCTAAGTATGTTCCATGCATAAACCCCTTTAAATGACCTTGTTTGAGAAAGAAAAACAGGAATAGCCTTACTTTTGCGAGTTAAGGCCAAATTGGTATTTTAGCTATAAACACATATTCCTTCAGTCAAAACCAGTTCAAACTCCTTTGTCCTTCATATATATCGATTCTAAGTATGTTCCATGCATAAACCCCTTGAAATGACCTTGTTTGAGAAAGAAAAACAAGAATAGCCTTACTTTTGCGAGTTAAGGCCAAATTGGTATTTTTGCTATAAACACCAATTCCTTCAGTCAAAACCAGTTCAAACTCTTTTGTCCTTTATATATATCCATTCTAAGTATGTTCCATGCATAAACCCCTTTAAATGACCTTGTATGAGAAAGAAAAACAAGAATAGCCTTACTTTGGCGAGATAAGTCGAAATTCGGATTTTTGCTTATAAACACCAATTCCTTCAGTCAAAACCAGTTCAAACTCCTTTGTCCTTCATATATATCCATTCTAAGTATGTTCCATGCATAAACCCCTTTAAATGACCTTGTTTGAGAAAGAAAAACAGGAATAGCCTTACTTTTGCGAGTTAAGGCCAAATTGGTATTTTTGCTATAAACACCAATTCCTTCAGTCAAAACCAGTTCAAACTCCTTTGTCCTTCATATATATCCATTCTAAGTATGTTCCATGCATAAACCACTTTAAATGACCTTGTTTGAGAAAGAAAAACAGGAATAGCCTTACTTTTGCGAGTTAAGGCCAAATTGGTATTTTTGCTATAAACACCAATTCCTTCAGTCAAAACCAGTTCAAACTCCTTTGTCCTTTATATATATCCATTCTAAGTATGTTCCATGCATAAACCCTTTAAATGACCTTGTTTGAGAAAGAAAAACAGGAATAGCCTTACTTTTGCGAGTTAAGGCCAAATTGGTATTTTAGCTATAAACACATATTCCTTCAGTCAAAACCAGTTCAAACTCCTTTGTCCTTCATATATATCGATTCTAAGTATGTTCCATGCATAAACCCCTTGAAATGACCTTGTTTGAGAAAGAAAAACAGGAATAGCCTTACTTTTGCGAGTTAAGGCCAAATTGGTATTTTTGCTATAAACACCAATTCCTTCAGTCAAAACCAGTTCAAACTCCTTTGTCCTTCATATATATCCATTCTAAGTATGTTCCATGCATAAACCCCTTGAAATGACCTTGTTTGAGAAAGAAAAACAGGAATAGCCTTACTTTTGCGAGTTAAGGCCAAATTGGTATTTTTGCTATAAACACCAATTCCTTCAGTCAAAACCAGTTCAAACTCTTTTGTCCTTAATATATATCAATTCTAAGTTGTTTCCATGCATAAACCTCTTTAAATGACCTTGTATGAGAAAGAAAAACAAGAATAGCCTTACTTTGGCGAGATAAGTCGAAATTCGGATTTTTGCTTATAAACACCAATTCCTTCAGTCAAAACCAGTTCAAACTCCTTTGTCCTTTATATATATCCATTCTAAGTATGTTCCATGCATAAACCCCTTTAAATGACCTTGTTTGAGAAAGAAAAACAGGAATAGCCTTACTTTTGCGAGTTAAGGCCAAATTGGTATTTTAGCTATAAACACATATTCCTTCAGTCAAAACCAGTTCAAACTCCTTTGTCCTTCATATATATCGATTCTAAGTATGTTCCATGCATAACCCCCTTGAAATGACCTTGTTTGAGAAAGAAAAACAAGAATAGCCTTACTTTTGCGAGTTAAGGCCAAATTGGTATTTTTGCTATAAACACCAATTCCTTCAGTCAAAACCAGTTCAAACTCTTTTGTCCTTTATATATATCCATTCTAAGTATGTTCCATGCATAAACCCCTTTAAATGACCTTGTTTGAGAAAGAAAAACAGGAATAGCCTTACTTTTGCAAGTTAAGGCCAAATTGGTATTTTTGCTATAAACACCAATTCCTTCAGTCAAAACCAGTTCAAACTCTTTTGTCCTTAATATATATCAATTCTAAGTTGTTTCCATGCATAAACCTCTTTAAATGACCTTGTATGAGAAAGAAAAACAAGAATAGCCTTACTTTGGCCAGATAAGTCGAAATTCGGATTTTTGCTTATAAACACCAATTCCTTCAGTCAAAACCAGTTCAAACTCCTTTGTCCTTCATATATATCCATTCTAAGTATGTTCCATGCATAAACCCCTTTAAATGACCTTGTTTGAGAAAGAAAAACAGGAATAGCCTTACTTTTGCGAGTTAAGGCCAAATTGGTATTTTAGCTATAAACACATATTCCTTCAGTCAAAACCAGTTCAAACTCCTTTGTCCTTCATATATATCGATTCTAAGTATGTTCCATGCATAAACCCCTTGAAATGACCTTGTTTGAGAAAGAAAAACAGGAATAGCCTTACTTTTGCGAGTTAAGGCCAAATTGGTATTTTTGCTATAAACACCAATTCCTTCAGTCAAAACCAGTTCAAACTCTTTTGTCCTTAATATATATCAATTCTAAGTTGTTTCCATGCATAAACCTCTTTAAATGACCTTGTATGAGAAAGAAAAACAAGAATAGCCTTACTTTGGCGAGATAAGTCGAAATTTGGATTTTTGCTTATAAACACCAATTCCTTCAGTCAAACCAGTTCAAACTCCTTTGTCCTTCATATATATCCATTCTAAGTATGTTCCATGCATAAACCCCTTTAAATGACCTTGTTTGAGAAAGAAAAACAGGAATAGCCTTACTTTTGCGAGTTAAGGCCAAATTGGTATTTTAGCTATAAACACATATTCCTTCAGTCAAAACCAGTTCAAACTCCTTTGTCCTTCATATATATCCATTCTAAGTATGTTCCATGCATAAACCCCTTTAAATGACCTTGTTTGAGAAAGAAAAACAGGAATAGCCTTACTTTTGCGAGTTAAGGCCAAATTGGTATTTTTGCTATAAACACCAATTCCTTCAGTCAAAACCAGTTCAAACTCTTTTGTCCTTAATATATATCAATTCTAAGTTGTTTCCATGCATAAACCTCTTTAAATGACCTTGTATGAGAAAGAAAAACAAGAATAGCCTTACTTTGGCGAGATAAGTCGAAATTCGGATTTTGCTTATAAACACCAATTCCTTCAGTCAAAACCAGTTCAAACTCCTTTGTCCTTTATATATATCCATTCTAAGTATGTTCCATGCATAAACCCCTTTAAATGACCTTGTTTGAGAAAGAAAAACAGGAATAGCCTTACTTTTGCGAGTTAAGGCCAAATTGGTATTTTAGCTATAAACACATATTCCTTCAGTCAAAACCAGTTCAACTCCTTTGTCCTTCATATATATCGATTCTAAGTATGTTCCATGCATAACCCCCTTGAAATGACCTTGTTTGAGAAAGAAAAACAAGAATAGCCTTACTTTTGCGAGTTAAGGCCAAATTGGTATTTTTGCTATAAACACCAATTCCTTCAGTCAAAACCAGTTCAAACTCTTTTGTCCTTTATATATATCCATTCTAAGTATGTTCCATGCATAAACCCCTTTAAATGACCTTGTTTGAGAAGAAAAACAGGAATAGCCTTACTTTTGCAAGTTAAGGCCAAATTGGTATTTTTGCTATAAACACCAATTCCTTCAGTCAAAACCAGTTCAAACTCTTTTGTCCTTAATATATATCAATTCTAAGTTGTTTCCATGCATAAACCTCTTTAAATGACCTTGTATGAGAAAGAAAACAAGAATAGCCTTACTTTGGCCAGATAAGTCGAAATTCGGATTTTGCTTATAAACACCAATTCCTCAGTCAAAACCAGTTCAAACTCCTTTGTCTTCATATATATCCATTCTAAGTATGTTCCATGCATAAACCCCTTTAAATGACCTTGTTTGAGAAGAAAAACAGGAATAGCCTTACTTTTGCGAGTTAAGGCCAAATTGGTATTTTAGCTATAAACACATATTCCTTCAGTCAAAACCAGTTCAAACTCCTTTGTCCTTCATATATATCGATTCTAAGTATGTTCCATGCATAAACCCTTGAAATGACCTTGTTTGAGAAAGAAAAACAGGAATAGCCTTACTTTTGCGAGTTAAGGCCAAATTGGTATTTTTGCTATAAACACCAATTCCTTCAGTCAAACCAGTTCAAACTCTTTTGTCCTTAATATATATCAATTCTAAGTTGTTTCCATGCATAAACCTCTTTAAATGACCTTGTATGAGAAAGAAAAACAAGAATAGCCTTACTTTGGCGAGATAAGTCGAAATTTGGATTTTTGCTTATAAACACCAATTCCTTCAGTCAAAACCAGTTCAAACTCCTTTGTCCTTCATATATATCCATTCTAAGTATGTTCCATGCATAAACCCCTTTAAATGACCTTGTTTGAGAAAGAAAAACAGGAATAGCCTTACTTTTGCGAGTTAAGGCCAAATTGGTATTTTAGCTATAAACACATATTCCTTCAGTCAAAACCAGTTCAAACTCCTTTGTCCTTCATATATATCCATTCTAAGTATGTTCCATGCATAAACCCCTTTAAATGACCTTGTTTGAGAAAGAAAAACAGGAATAGCCTTACTTTTGCGAGTTAAGGCCAAATTGGTATTTTTGCTATAAACACCAATTCCTTCAGTCAAAACCAGTTCAAACTCTTTTGTCCTTAATATATATCAATTCTAAGTTGTTTCCATGCATAAACCTCTTTAAATGACCTTGTATGAGAAAGAAAAACAAGAATAGCCTTACTTTGGCGAGATAAGTCGAAATTCGGATTTTTGCTTATAAACACCAATTCCTTCAGTCAAAACCAGTTCAAACTCCTTTGTCCTTTATATATATCCATTCTAAGTATGTTCCATGCATAAACCCCTTTAAATGACCTTGTTTGAGAAAGAAAAAACAGGAATAGCCTTACTTTGGCGAGATAAGTCGAAATTCGGATTTTTGCTTATAAACACCAATTCCTTCAGTCAAAACCAGTTCAAACTCTTTGTCCTTCATATATATCCATTCTAAGTATGTTCCATGCATAAACCCCTTTAAATGACCTTGTTTGAGAAAGAAAAACAGGAATAGCCTTACTTTTGCGAGTTAAGGCCAAATTGGTATTTTTGCTATAAACACCAATTCCTTCAGTCAAAACCAGTTCAAACTCCTTTGTCCTTTATATATATCCATTCTAAGTATGTTCCATGCATAAACCCCTTTAAATGACCTTGTTTGAGAAAGAAAAACAGGAATAGCCTTACTTTTGCGAGTTAAGGCCAAATTGGTATTTTAGCTATAAACACATATTCCTTCAGTCAAAACCAGTTCAAACTCCTTTGTCCTTCATATATATCGATTCTAAGTATGTTCCATGCATAAACCCCTTTAAATGACCTTGTTTGAGAAAGAAAAACAGGAATAGCCTTACTTTTGCGAGTTAAGGCCAAATTGGTATTTTTGCTATAAACACCAATTCCTTCAGTCAAAACCAGTTCAAACTCTTTTGTCCTTAATATATATCAATTCTAAGTTGTTTCCATGCATAAACCTCTTTAAATGACCTTGTATGAGAAAGAAAAACAAGAATAGCCTTACTTTGGCGAGATAAGTCGAAATTCGGATTTTTGCTTATAAACACCAATTCCTTCAGTCAAAGACCAGTTCAAACTCCTTTGTCCTTCATATATATCCATTCTAAGTATGTTCCATGCATAAACCCCTTTAAATGACCTTGTTTGAGAAAGAAAAACAGCAATAGCCTTACTTTTGCGAGTTAAGGCCAAATTGGTATTTTAGCTATAAACACATATTCCTTCAGTCAAAACCAGTTCAAACTCCTTTGTCCTTCATATATATCGATTCTAAGTATGTTCCATGCATAAACCCCTTGAAATGACCTTGTTTGAGAAAGAAAAACAGGAATAGCCTTACTTTTGCGAGTTAAGGCCAAATTGGTATTTTTGCTATAAACACCAATTCCTTCAGTCAAAACCAGTTCAAACTCCTTTGTCCTTCATATATATCCATTCTAAGTATGTTCCATGCATAAACCCCTTTAAATGACCTTGTTTGAGAAAGAAAAACAGGAATAGCCTTACTTTTGCGAGTTAAGGCCAAATTGGTATTTTTGCTATAAACACCAATTCCTTCAGTCAAAACCAGTTCAAACTCTTTTGTCCTTAATATATATCAATTCTAAGTTGTTTCCATGCATAAACCTCTTTAAATGACCTTGTATGAGAAAGAAAAACAAGAATAGCCTTACTTTGGCGAGATAAGTCGAAATTCGGATTTTTGCTTATAAACACCAATTCCTTCAGTCAAAACCAGTTCAAACTCCTTTGTCCTTTATATATATCCATTCTAAGTATGTTCCATGCATAAACCCCTTTAAATGACCTTGTTTGAGAAAGAAAAACAGGAATAGCCTTACTTTTGCGAGTTAAGGCCAAATTGGTATTTTTGCTATAAACACCAATTCCTTCAGTCAAAACCAGTTCAAACTCTTTTGTCCTTTATATATATCCATTCTAAGTATGTTCCATGAATAAACCCCTTTAAATGACCTTGTTTGAGAAAGAAAAACAGGAATAGCCTTACTTTTGCGAGTTAAGGCCAAATTGGTATTTTTGCTATAAACACCAATTCCTTCAGTCAAAACCAGTTCAAACTCCTTTGTCCTTAATATATATCAATTCTAAGTTGTTTCCATGCATAAACCTCTTTAAATGACCTTGTATGAGAAAGAAAAACAAGAATAGCCTTACTTTGGCGAGATAAGTCGAAATTCGGATTTTTGCTTATAAACACCAATTCCTTCAGTCAAAACCAGTTCAAACTCCTTTGTCCTTCATATATATCCATTCTAAGTATGTTCCATGCATAAACCCCTTTAAATGACCTTGTTTGAGAAAGAAAAACAGGAATAGCCTTACTTTTGCGAGTTAAGGCCAAATTGGTATTTTTGCTATAAACACCAATTCCTTCAGTCAAAACCAGTTCAAACTCCTTTGTCCTTTATATATATCCATTCTAAGTATGTTCCATGCATAAACCCCTTTAAATGACCTTGTTTGAGAAAGAAAAACAGGAATAGCCTTACTTTTGCGAGTTAAGGCCAAATTGGTATTTTTGCTATAAACACCAATTCCTTCAGTCAAAACCAGTTCAAACTCCTTTGTCCTTCATATATATCCATTCTAAGTATGTTCCATGCATAAACCCCTTTAAATGACCTTGTTTGAGAAAGAAAAACAGGAATAGCCTTACTTTTGCGAGTTAAGGCCAAATTGGTATTTTTGCTATAAACACCAATTCCTTCAGTCAAAACCAGTTCAAACTCTTTTGTCCTTAATATATATCAATTCTAAGTTGTTTCCATGCATAAACCTCTTTAAATGACCTTGTATGAGAAAGAAAAACAGGAATAGCCTTACTTTGGCGAGATAAGTCGAAATTCGGATTTTTGCTTATAAACACCAATTCCTTCAGTCAAAACCAGTTCAAACTCCTTTGTCCTTCATATATATCCATTCTAAGTATGTTCCATGCATAAATCCCTTTAAATGACCTTGTTTGAGAAAGAAAAACAGGAATAGCCTTACTTTTGCGAGTTAAGGCCAAATTGGTATTTTTGCTATAAACACATATTCCTTCAATCAAAACAAGTTCAAACTCCTTTGTCCTTCATATATATCCATTCTAAGTATGTTCCATGCATAAACCCCTTTAAATGACCTTGTTTGATAAAGAAAAACAGGAATAGCCTTACTTTTGCGAGTTAAGGCCAAATTGGTATTTTTGCTATAAACACCAATTCCTTCAGTCAAAACCAGTTCAAACTCTTTTGTCCTTAATATATATCAATTCTAAGTTGTTTCCATGCATAAACCTCTTTAAATGACCTTGTATGAGAAAGAAAAACAAGAATAGCCTTACTTTGGCGAGATAAGTCGAAATTCGGATTTTTGCTTATAAACACCAATTCCTTCAGTCAAAACCAGTTCAAACTCCTTTGTCCTTTATATATATCCATTCTAAGTATGTTCCATGCATAAACCCCTTTAAATGACCTTGTTTGAGAAAGAAAAACAGGAATAGCCTTACTTTTGCGAGTTAAGGCCAAATTGGTATTTTAGCTATAAACACATATTCCTTCAGTCAAAACCAGTTCAAACTCCTTTGTCCTTCATATATATCGATTCTAAGTATGTTCCATGCATAAACCCCTTGAAATGACCTTGTTTGAGAAAGAAAAACAAGAATAGCCTTACTTTTGCGAGTTAAGGCCAAATTGGTATTTTTGCTATAAACACCAATTCCTTCAGTCAAAACCAGTTCAAACTCTTTTGTCCTTTATATATATCCATTCTAAGTATGTTCCATGCATAAACCCCTTTAAATGACCTTGTTTGAGAAAGAAAAACAGGAATAGCCTTACTTTTGCGAGTTAAGGCCAAATTGGTATTTTTGCTATAAACACCAATTCCTTCAGTCAAAACCAGTTCAAACTCCTTTGTCCTTAATATATATCAATTCTAAGTTGTTTCCATGCATAAACCTCTTTAAATGACCTTGTATGAGAAAGAAAAACAAGAATAGCCTTACTTTGGCGAGATAAGTCGAAATTCGGATTTTTGCTTATAAACACCAATTCCTTCAGTCAAAACCAGTTCAAACTCCTTTGTCCTTCATATATATCCATTCTAAGTATGTTCCATGCATAAACCCCTTTAAATGACCTTGTTTGAGAAAGAAAAACAGGAATAGCCTTACTTTTGCGAGTTAAGGCCAAATTGGTATTTTTGCTATAAACACCAATTCCTTCAGTCAAAACCAGTTCAAACTCCTTTGTCCTTTATATATATCCATTCTAAGTATGTTCCATGCATAAACCCCTTTAAATGACCTTGTTTGAGAAAGAAAAACAGGAATAGCCTTACTTTTGCGAGTTAAGGCCAAATTGGTATTTTTGCTATAAACACCAATTCCTTCAGTCAAAACCAGTTCAAACTCCTTTGTCCTTCATATATATCCATTCTAAGTATGTTCCATGCATAAACCCCTTTAAATGACCTTGTTTGAGAAAGAAAAACAGGAATAGCCTTACTTTTGCGAGTTAAGGCCAAATTGGTATTTTTGCTATAAACACATATTCCTTCAATCAAAACAAGTTCAAACTCCTTTGTCCTTCATATATATCCATTCTAAGTATGTTCCATGCATAAACCCCTTTAAATGACCTTGTTTGATAAAGAAAAACAGGAATAGCCTTACTTTTGCGAGTTAAGGCCAAATTGGTATTTTTGCTATAAACACCAATTCCTTCAGTCAAAACCAGTTCAAACTCTTTTGTCCTTAATATATATCAATTCTAAGTTGTTTCCATGCATAAACCTCTTTAAATGACCTTGTATGAGAAAGAAAAACAAGAATAGCCTTACTTTGGCGAGATAAGTCGAAATTCGGATTTTTGCTTATAAACACCAATTCCTTCAGTCAAAACCAGTTCAAACTCCTTTGTCCTTTATATATATCCATTCTAAGTATGTTCCATGCATAAACCCCTTTAAATGACCTTGTTTGAGAAAGAAAAACAGGAATAGCCTTACTTTTGCGAGTTAAGGCCAAATTGGTATTTTAGCTATAAACACATATTCCTTCAGTCAAAACCAGTTCAAACTCCTTTGTCCTTCATATATATCGATTCTAAGTATGTTCCATGCATAAACCCCTTGAAATGACCTTGTTTGAGAAAGAAAAACAAGAATAGCCTTACTTTTGCGAGTTAAGGCCAAATTGGTATTTTTGCTATAAACACCAATTCCTTCAGTCAAAACCAGTTCAAACTCCTTTTTCCTTTATATATATCCATTCTAATTATGTTCCATGCATAAACCCCTTTAAATGACCTTGTTTGAGAAAGAAAAACAGGAATAGCCTTACTTTTGCGAGTTAAGGCCAAATTGGTATTTTAGCTATAAACACATATTCCTTCAGTCAAAACCAGTTCAAACTCCTTTGTCCTTTATATATATCCATTCTAAGTATGTTCCATGCATAAACCCCTTTAAATGACCTTGTTTGAGAAAGAAAAACAGGAATAGCCTTACTTTTGCGAGTTAAGGCCAAATTGGTATTTTTGCTATAAACACCAATTCCTTCAGTCAAAACCAGTTCAAACTCCTTTGTCCTTCATATATATCCATTCTAAGTATGTTCCATGCATAAACCCCTTTAAATGACCTTGTTTGAGAAAGAAAAACAGGAATAGCCTTACTTTTGCGAGTTAAGGCCAAATTGGTATTTTTGCTATAAACACCAATTCCTTCAGTCAAAACCAGTTCAAACTCTTTTGTCCTTAATATATATCAATTCTAAGTTGTTTCCATGCATAAACCTCTTTAAATGACCTTGTATGAGAAAGAAAAACAGGAATAGCCTTACTTTGGCGAGATAAGTCGAAATTCGGATTTTTGCTTATAAACACCAATTCCTTCAGTCAAAACCAGTTCAAACTCCTTTGTCCTTCATATATATCCATTCTAAGTATGTTCCATGCATAAATCCCTTTAAATGACCTTGTTTGAGAAAGAAAAACAGGAATAGCCTTACTTTTGCGAGTTAAGGCCAAATTGGTATTTTTGCTATAAACACCAATTCCTTCAGTCAAAACCAGTTCAAACTCTTTTGTCCTTAATATATATCAATTCTAAGTTGTTTCCATGCATAAACCTCTTTAAATGACCTTGTATGAGAAAGAAAAACAAGAATAGCCTTACTTTGGCGAGATAAGTCGAAATTCGGATTTTTGCTTATAAACACCAATTCCTTCAGTCAAAGACCAGTTCAAACTCCTTTGTCCTTCATATATATCCATTCTAAGTATGATCCATGCATAAACCCCTTTAAATGACCTTGTTTAAGAAAGAAAAACAGGAATAGCCTTACTTTTGCGAGTTAAGGCCAAATTGGTATTTTTGCTATAAACACATATTCCTTCAGTCAAAACAAGTTCAAACTCCTTTGTCCTTCATATATATCCATTCTAAGTATGTTCCATGCATAAACCCCTTTAAATGACCTTGTTTGAGAAAGAAAAACAGGAATAGCCTTACTTTTGCGAGTTAAGGCCAAATTGGTATTTTTGCTATAAACACATATTCCTTCAGTCAAAACAAGTTCAAACTCCTTTGTCCTTCATATATATCCATTCTAAGTATGTTCCATGCATAAACCCCTTTAAATGACCTTGTTTGATAAAGAAAAACAGGAATAGCCTTACTTTTGCGAGTTAAGGCCAAATTGGTATTTTTGCTATAAACACCAATTCCTTCAGTCAAAACCAGTTCAAACTCTTTTGTCCTTAATATATATCAATTCTAAGTTGTTTCCATGCATAAACCTCTTTAAATGACCTTGTATGAGAAAGAAAAACAAGAATAGCCTTACTTTGGCGAGATAAGTCGAAATTCGGATTTTTGCTTATAAACACCAATTCCTTCAGTCAAAACCAGTTCAAACTCCTTTGTCCTTTATATATATCGATTCTAAGTATGTTCCATGCATAAACCCCTTGAAATGACCTTGTTTGAGAAAGAAAAACAGGAATAGCCTTACTTTTGCGAGTTAAGGCCAAATTGGTATTTTAGCTATAAACACATATTCCTTCAGTCAAAACCAGTTCAAACTCCTTTGTCCTTCATATATATCGATTCTAAGTATGTTCCATGCATAAACCCCTTGAAATGACCTTGTTTGAGAAAGAAAAACAGGAATAGCCTTACTTTTGCGAGTTAAGGCCAAATTGGTATTTTTGCTATAAACACCAATTCCTTCAGTCAAAATCAGTTCAAACTCCTTTGTCCTTAATATATATCAATTCTAAGTTGTTTCCATGCATAAACCTCTTTAAATGACCTTGTATGAGAAAGAAAAACAAGAATAGCCTTACTTTGGCGAGATAAGTCGAAATTCGGATTTTTGCTTATAAACACCAATTCCTTCAGTCAAAACCAGTTCAAACTCCTTTGTCCTTCATATATATCCATTCTAAGTATGTTCCATGCATAAACCCCTTTAAATGACCTTGTTTGAGAAAGAAAAACAGGAATAGCCTTACTTTTGCGAGTTAAGGTCAAATTGGTATTTTTGCTATAAACACCAATTCCTTCAGTCAAAACCAGTTCAAACTCCTTTGTCCTTTATATATATCCATTCTAAGTATGTTCCATGCATAAACCCCTTTAAATGACCTTGTTTGAGAAAGAAAAACAGGAATAGCCTTACTTTTGCGAGTTAAGGCCAAATTGGTATTTTTGCTATAAACACCAATTCCTTCAGTCAAAACCAGTTCAAACTCTTTTGTCCTTTATATATATCCATTCTAAGTATGTTCCATGCATAAACCCCTTTAAATGACCTTGTTTGAGAAAGAAAAACAGGAATAGCCTTACTTTTGCGAGTTAAGGCCAAATTGGTATTTTTGCTATAAACACATATTCCTTCAGTCAAAACAAGTTCAAACTCCTTTGTCCTTCATATATATCCATTCTAAGTATGTTCCATGCATAAACCCCTTTAAATGACCTTGTTTGATAAAGAAAAACAGGAATAGCCTTACTTTTGCGAGTTAAGGCCAAATTGGTATTTTTGCTATAAACACCAATTCCTTCAGTCAAAACCAGTTCAAACTCTTTTGTCCTTAATATATATCAATTCTAAGTTGTTTCCATGCATAAACCTCTTTAAATGACCTTGTATGAGAAAGAAAAACAAGAATAGCCTTACTTTGGCGAGATAAGTCGAAATTCGGATTTTTGCTTATAAACACCAATTCCTTCAGTCAAAACCAGTTCAAACTCCTTTGTCCTTTATATATATCCATTCTAAGTATGTTCCATGCATAAACCCCTTTAAATGACCTTGTTTGAGAAAGAAAAACAGGAATAGCCTTACTTTTGCGAGTTAAGGCCAAATTGGTATTTTAGCTATAAACACATATTCCTTCAGTCAAAACCAGTTCAAACTCCTTTGTCCTTCATATATATCGATTCTAAGTATGTTCCATGCATAAACCCCTTGAAATGACCTTGTTTGAGAAAGAAAAACAAGAATAGCCTTACTTTTGCGAGTTAAGGCCAAATTGGTATTTTTGCTATAAACACCAATTCCTTCAGTCAAAACCAGTTCAAACTCTTTTGTCCTTTATATATATCCATTCTAAGTATGTTCCATGCATAAACCCCTTTAAATGACCTTGTTTGAGAAAGAAAAACAGGAATAGCCTTACTTTTGCGAGTTAAGGCCAAATTGGTATTTTTGCTATAAACACCAATTCCTTCAGTCAAAACCAGTTCAAACTCCTTTGTCCTTAATATATATCAATTCTAAGTTGTTTCCATGCATAAACCTCTTTAAATGACCTTGTATGAGAAAGAAAAACAAGAATAGCCTTACTTTGGCGAGATAAGTCGAAATTCGGATTTTTGCTTATAAACACCAATTCCTTCAGTCAAAACCAGTTCAAACTCCTTTGTCCTTCATATATATCCATTCTAAGTATGTTCCATGCATAAACCCCTTTAAATGACCTTGTTTGAGAAAGAAAAACAGGAATAGCCTTACTTTTGCGAGTTAAGGCCAAATTGGTATTTTTGCTATAAACACCAATTCCTTCAGTCAAAACCAGTTCAAACTCCTTTGTCCTTTATATATATCCATTCTAAGTATGTTCCATGCATAAACCCCTTTAAATGACCTTGTTTGAGAAAGAAAAACAGGAATAGCCTTACTTTTGCGAGTTAAGGCCAAATTGGTATTTTTGCTATAAACACCAATTCCTTCAGTCAAAACCAGTTCAAACTCCTTTGTCCTTCATATATATCCATTCTAAGTATGTTCCATGCATAAACCCCTTTAAATGACCTTGTTTGAGAAAGAAAAACAGGAATAGCCTTACTTTTGCGAGTTAAGGCCAAATTGGTATTTTTGCTATAAACACCAATTCCTTCAGTCAAAACCAGTTCAAACTCTTTTGTCCTTAATATATATCAATTCTAAGTTGTTTCCATGCATAAACCTCTTTAAATGACCTTGTATGAGAAAGAAAAACAGGAATAGCCTTACTTTGGCGAGATAAGTCGAAATTCGGATTTTTGCTTATAAACACCAATTCCTTCAGTCAAAACCAGTTCAAACTCCTTTGTCCTTCATATATATCCATTCTAAGTATGTTCCATGCATAAATCCCTTTAAATGACCTTGTTTGAGAAAGAAAAACAGGAATAGCCTTACTTTTGCGAGTTAAGGCCAAATTGGTATTTTTGCTATAAACACATATTCCTTCAATCAAAACAAGTTCAAACTCCTTTGTCCTTCATATATATCCATTCTAAGTATGTTCCATGCATAAACCCCTTTAAATGACCTTGTTTGATAAAGAAAAACAGGAATAGCCTTACTTTTGCGAGTTAAGGCCAAATTGGTATTTTTGCTATAAACACCAATTCCTTCAGTCAAAACCAGTTCAAACTCTTTTGTCCTTAATATATATCAATTCTAAGTTGTTTCCATGCATAAACCTCTTTAAATGACCTTGTATGAGAAAGAAAAACAAGAATAGCCTTACTTTGGCGAGATAAGTCGAAATTCGGATTTTTGCTTATAAACACCAATTCCTTCAGTCAAAACCAGTTCAAACTCCTTTGTCCTTTATATATATCCATTCTAAGTATGTTCCATGCATAAACCCCTTTAAATGACCTTGTTTGAGAAAGAAAAACAGGAATAGCCTTACTTTTGCGAGTTAAGGCCAAATTGGTATTTTAGCTATAAACACATATTCCTTCAGTCAAAACCAGTTCAAACTCCTTTGTCCTTCATATATATCGATTCTAAGTATGTTCCATGCATAAACCCCTTGAAATGACCTTGTTTGAGAAAGAAAAACAAGAATAGCCTTACTTTTGCGAGTTAAGGCCAAATTGGTATTTTTGCTATAAACACCAATTCCTTCAGTCAAAACCAGTTCAAACTCTTTTGTCCTTTATATATATCCATTCTAAGTATGTTCCATGCATAAACCCCTTTAAATGACCTTGTTTGAGAAAGAAAAACAGGAATAGCCTTACTTTTGCGAGTTAAGGCCAAATTGGTATTTTTGCTATAAACACATATTCCTTCAGTCAAAACAAGTTCAAACTCCTTTGTCCTTCATATATATCCATTCTAAGTATGTTCCATGCATAAACCCCTTTAAATGACCTTGTTTGATAAAGAAAAACAGGAATAGCCTTACTTTTGCGAGTTAAGGCCAAATTGGTATTTTTGCTATAAACACCAATTCCTTCAGTCAAAACCAGTTCAAACTCTTTTGTCCTTAATATATATCAATTCTAAGTTGTTTCCATGCATAAACCTCTTTAAATGACCTTGTATGAGAAAGAAAAACAAGAATAGCCTTACTTTGGCGAGATAAGTCGAAATTCGGATTTTTGCTTATAAACACCAATTCCTTCAGTCAAAACCAGTTCAAACTCCTTTGTCCTTTATATATATCCATTCTAAGTATGTTCCATGCATAAACCCCTTTAAATGACCTTGTTTGAGAAAGAAAAACAGGAATAGCCTTACTTTTGCGAGTTAAGGCCAAATTGGTATTTTTGCTATAAACACATATTCCTTCAATCAAAACAAGTTCAAACTCTTTTGTCCTTAATATATATCAATTCTAAGTTGTTTCCATGCATAAACCTCTTTAAATGACCTTGTATGAGAAAGAAAAACAAGAATAGCCTTACTTTGGCGAGATAAGTCGAAATTCGGATTTTTGCTTATAAACACCAATTCCTTCAGTCAAAACCAGTTCAAACTCCTTTGTCGTTTATATATATCCATTCTAAGTATGTTCCATGCATAAACCCCTTTAAATGACCTTGTTTGAGAAAGAAAAACAGGAATAGCCTTACTTTTGCGAGTTAAGGCCAAATTGGTATTTTAGCTATAAACACATATTCCTTCAGTCAAAACCAGTTCAAACTCCTTTGTCCTTTATATATATCCATTCTAAGTATGTTCCATGCATAAACCCCTTGAAATGACCTTGTTTGAGAAAGAAAAACAAGAATAGCCTTACTTTTGCGAGTTAAGGCCAAATTGGTATTTTTGCTATAAACACCAATTCCTTCAGTCAAAACCAGTTCAAACTCTTTTGTCCTTTATATATATCCATTCTAAGTATGTTCCATGCATAAACCCCTTTAAATGACCTTGTTTGAGAAAGAAAAACAGGAATAGCCTTACTTTTGCGAGTTAAGGCCAAATTGGTATTTTTGCTATAAACACCAATTCCTTCAGTCAAAACCAGTTCAAACTCTTTTGTCCTTAATATATATCAATTCTAAGTTGTTTCCATGCATAAACCTCTTTAAATGACCTTGTATGAGAAAGAAAAACAAGAATAGCCTTACTTTGGCGAGATAAGTCGAAATTCGGATTTTTGCTTATAAACACCAATTCCTTCAGTCAAAACCAGTTCAAACTCCTTTGTCCTTCATATATATCCATTCTAAGTATGTTCCATGCATAAACCCCTTTAAATGACCTTGTTTGAGAAAGAAAAACAGGAATAGCCTTACTTTTGCGAGTTAAGGCCAAATTGGTATTTTTGCTATAAACACCAATTCCTTCAGTCAAAACCAGTTCAAACTCCTTTGTCCTTTATATATATCCATTCTAAGTATGTTCCATGCATAAACCCCTTTAAATGACCTTGTTTGAGAAAGAAAAACAGGAATAGCCTTACTTTTGCGAGTTAAGGCCAAATTGGTATTTTAGCTATAAACACATATTCCTTCAGTCAAAACCAGTTCAAACTCCTTTGTCCTTCATATATATCCATTCTAAGTATGTTCCATGCATAAACCCCTTGAAATGACCTTGTTTGAGAAAGAAAAACAGGAATAGCCTTACTTTTGCGAGTTAAGGCCAAATTGGTATTTTTGCTATAAACACCAATTCCTTCAGTCAAAACCAGTTCAAACTCCTTTGTCCTTAATATATATCCATTCTAAGTATGTTCCATGCATAAATCCCTTTAAATGACCTTGTTTGAGAAAGAAAAACAGGAATAGCCTTACTTTTGCGAGTTAAGGCCAAATTGGTATTTTTGCTATAAACACCAATTCCTTCAGTCAAAACCAGTTCAAACTCTTTTGTCCTTAATATATATCAATTCTAAGTTGTTTCCATGCATAAACCTCTTTAAATGACCTTGTATGAGAAAGAAAAACAAGAATAGCCTTACTTTGGCGAGATAAGTCGAAATTCGGATTTTTGCTTATAAACACCAATTCCTTCAGTCAAAGACCAGTTCAAACTCCTTTGTCCTTCATATATATCCATTCTAAGTATGATCCATGCATAAACCCCTTTAAATGACCTTGTTTAAGAAAGAAAAACAGGAATAGCCTTACTTTTGCGAGTTAAGGCCAAATTGGTATTTTTGCTATAAACACATATTCCTTCAGTCAAAACAAGTTCAAACTCCTTTGTCCTTCATATATATCCATTCTAAGTATGTTCCATGCATAAACCCCTTTAAATGACCTTGTTTGAGAAAGAAAAACAGGAATAGCCTTACTTTTGCGAGTTAAGGCCAAATTGGTATTTTTGCTATAAACACATATTCCTTCAGTCAAAACAAGTTCAAACTCCTTTGTCCTTCATATATATCCATTCTAAGTATGTTCCATGCATAAACCCCTTTAAATGACCTTGTTTGATAAAGAAAAACAGGAATAGCCTTACTTTTGCGAGTTAAGGCCAAATTGGTATTTTTGCTATAAACACCAATTCCTTCAGTCAAAACCAGTTCAAACTCTTTTGTCCTTAATATATATCAATTCTAAGTTGTTTCCATGCATAAACCTCTTTAAATGACCTTGTATGAGAAAGAAAAACAAGAATAGCCTTACTTTGGCGAGATAAGTCGAAATTCGGATTTTTGCTTATAAACACCAATTCCTTCAGTCAAAACCAGTTCAAACTCCTTTGTCCTTTATATATATCGATTCTAAGTATGTTCCATGCATAAACCCCTTGAAATGACCTTGTTTGAGAAAGAAAAACAGGAATAGCCTTACTTTTGCGAGTTAAGGCCAAATTGGTATTTTAGCTATAAACACATATTCCTTCAGTCAAAACCAGTTCAAACTCCTTTGTCCTTCATATATATCGATTCTAAGTATGTTCCATGCATAAACCCCTTGAAATGACCTTGTTTGAGAAAGAAAAACAGGAATAGCCTTACTTTTGCGAGTTAAGGCCAAATTGGTATTTTTGCTATAAACACCAATTCCTTCAGTCAAAATCAGTTCAAACTCCTTTGTCCTTAATATATATCAATTCTAAGTTGTTTCCATGCATAAACCTCTTTAAATGACCTTGTATGAGAAAGAAAAACAAGAATAGCCTTACTTTGGCGAGATAAGTCGAAATTCGGATTTTTGCTTATAAACACCAATTCCTTCAGTCAAAACCAGTTCAAACTCCTTTGTCCTTCATATATATCCATTCTAAGTATGTTCCATGCATAAACCCCTTTAAATGACCTTGTTTGAGAAAGAAAAACAGGAATAGCCTTACTTTTGCGAGTTAAGGTCAAATTGGTATTTTTGCTATAAACACCAATTCCTTCAGTCAAAACCAGTTCAAACTCCTTTGTCCTTTATATATATCCATTCTAAGTATGTTCCATGCATAAACCCCTTTAAATGACCTTGTTTGAGAAAGAAAAACAGGAATAGCCTTACTTTTGCGAGTTAAGGCCAAATTGGTATTTTTGCTATAAACACCAATTCCTTCAGTCAAAACCAGTTCAAACTCTTTTGTCCTTTATATATATCCATTCTAAGTATGTTCCATGCATAAACCCCTTTAAATGACCTTGTTTGAGAAAGAAAAACAGGAATAGCCTTACTTTTGCGAGTTAAGGCCAAATTGGTATTTTTGCTATAAACACATATTCCTTCAGTCAAAACAAGTTCAAACTCCTTTGTCCTTCATATATATCCATTCTAAGTATGTTCCATGCATAAACCCCTTTAAATGACCTTGTTTGATAAAGAAAAACAGGAATAGCCTTACTTTTGCGAGTTAAGGCCAAATTGGTATTTTTGCTATAAACACCAATTCCTTCAGTCAAAACCAGTTCAAACTCTTTTGTCCTTAATATATATCAATTCTAAGTTGTTTCCATGCATAAACCTCTTTAAATGACCTTGTATGAGAAAGAAAAACAAGAATAGCCTTACTTTGGCGAGATAAGTCGAAATTCGGATTTTTGCTTATAAACACCAATTCCTTCAGTCAAAACCAGTTCAAACTCCTTTGTCCTTTATATATATCCATTCTAAGTATGTTCCATGCATAAACCCCTTTAAATGACCTTGTTTGAGAAAGAAAAACAGGAATAGCCTTACTTTTGCGAGTTAAGGCCAAATTGGTATTTTAGCTATAAACACATATTCCTTCAGTCAAAACCAGTTCAAACTCCTTTGTCCTTCATATATATCGATTCTAAGTATGTTCCATGCATAAACCCCTTGAAATGACCTTGTTTGAGAAAGAAAAACAAGAATAGCCTTACTTTTGCGAGTTAAGGCCAAATTGGTATTTTTGCTATAAACACCAATTCCTTCAGTCAAAACCAGTTCAAACTCTTTTGTCCTTTATATATATCCATTCTAAGTATGTTCCATGCATAAACCCCTTTAAATGACCTTGTTTGAGAAAGAAAAACAGGAATAGCCTTACTTTTGCGAGTTAAGGCCAAATTGGTATTTTTGCTATAAACACCAATTCCTTCAGTCAAAACCAGTTCAAACTCCTTTGTCCTTAATATATATCAATTCTAAGTTGTTTCCATGCATAAACCTCTTTAAATGACCTTGTATGAGAAAGAAAAACAAGAATAGCCTTACTTTGGCGAGATAAGTCGAAATTCGGATTTTTGCTTATAAACACCAATTCCTTCAGTCAAAACCAGTTCAAACTCCTTTGTCCTTCATATATATCCATTCTAAGTATGTTCCATGCATAAACCCCTTTAAATGACCTTGTTTGAGAAAGAAAAACAGGAATAGCCTTACTTTTGCGAGTTAAGGCCAAATTGGTATTTTTGCTATAAACACCAATTCCTTCAGTCAAAACCAGTTCAAACTCCTTTGTCCTTTATATATATCCATTCTAAGTATGTTCCATGCATAAACCCCTTTAAATGACCTTGTTTGAGAAAGAAAAACAGGAATAGCCTTACTTTTGCGAGTTAAGGCCAAATTGGTATTTTTGCTATAAACACCAATTCCTTCAGTCAAAACCAGTTCAAACTCCTTTGTCCTTCATATATATCCATTCTAAGTATGTTCCATGCATAAACCCCTTTAAATGACCTTGTTTGAGAAAGAAAAACAGGAATAGCCTTACTTTTGCGAGTTAAGGCCAAATTGGTATTTTTGCTATAAACACCAATTCCTTCAGTCAAAACCAGTTCAAACTCTTTTGTCCTTAATATATATCAATTCTAAGTTGTTTCCATGCATAAACCTCTTTAAATGACCTTGTATGAGAAAGAAAAACAGGAATAGCCTTACTTTGGCGAGATAAGTCGAAATTCGGATTTTTGCTTATAAACACCAATTCCTTCAGTCAAAACCAGTTCAAACTCCTTTGTCCTTCATATATATCCATTCTAAGTATGTTCCATGCATAAATCCCTTTAAATGACCTTGTTTGAGAAAGAAAAACAGGAATAGCCTTACTTTTGCGAGTTAAGGCCAAATTGGTATTTTTGCTATAAACACATATTCCTTCAATCAAAACAAGTTCAAACTCCTTTGTCCTTCATATATATCCATTCTAAGTATGTTCCATGCATAAACCCCTTTAAATGACCTTGTTTGATAAAGAAAAACAGGAATAGCCTTACTTTTGCGAGTTAAGGCCAAATTGGTATTTTTGCTATAAACACCAATTCCTTCAGTCAAAACCAGTTCAAACTCTTTTGTCCTTAATATATATCAATTCTAAGTTGTTTCCATGCATAAACCTCTTTAAATGACCTTGTATGAGAAAGAAAAACAAGAATAGCCTTACTTTGGCGAGATAAGTCGAAATTCGGATTTTTGCTTATAAACACCAATTCCTTCAGTCAAAACCAGTTCAAACTCCTTTGTCCTTTATATATATCCATTCTAAGTATGTTCCATGCATAAACCCCTTTAAATGACCTTGTTTGAGAAAGAAAAACAGGAATAGCCTTACTTTTGCGAGTTAAGGCCAAATTGGTATTTTAGCTATAAACACATATTCCTTCAGTCAAAACCAGTTCAAACTCCTTTGTCCTTCATATATATCGATTCTAAGTATGTTCCATGCATAAACCCCTTGAAATGACCTTGTTTGAGAAAGAAAAACAAGAATAGCCTTACTTTTGCGAGTTAAGGCCAAATTGGTATTTTTGCTATAAACACCAATTCCTTCAGTCAAAACCAGTTCAAACTCTTTTGTCCTTTATATATATCCATTCTAAGTATGTTCCATGCATAAACCCCTTTAAATGACCTTGTTTGAGAAAGAAAAACAGGAATAGCCTTACTTTTGCGAGTTAAGGCCAAATTGGTATTTTTGCTATAAACACATATTCCTTCAGTCAAAACAAGTTCAAACTCCTTTGTCCTTCATATATATCCATTCTAAGTATGTTCCATGCATAAACCCCTTTAAATGACCTTGTTTGATAAAGAAAAACAGGAATAGCCTTACTTTTGCGAGTTAAGGCCAAATTGGTATTTTTGCTATAAACACCAATTCCTTCAGTCAAAACCAGTTCAAACTCTTTTGTCCTTAATATATATCAATTCTAAGTTGTTTCCATGCATAAACCTCTTTAAATGACCTTGTATGAGAAAGAAAAACAAGAATAGCCTTACTTTGGCGAGATAAGTCGAAATTCGGATTTTTGCTTATAAACACCAATTCCTTCAGTCAAAACCAGTTCAAACTCCTTTGTCCTTTATATATATCCATTCTAAGTATGTTCCATGCATAAACCCCTTTAAATGACCTTGTTTGAGAAAGAAAAACAGGAATAGCCTTACTTTTGCGAGTTAAGGCCAAATTGGTATTTTTGCTATAAACACATATTCCTTCAATCAAAACAAGTTCAAACTCTTTTGTCCTTAATATATATCAATTCTAAGTTGTTTCCATGCATAAACCTCTTTAAATGACCTTGTATGAGAAAGAAAAACAAGAATAGCCTTACTTTGGCGAGATAAGTCGAAATTCGGATTTTTGCTTATAAACACCAATTCCTTCAGTCAAAACCAGTTCAAACTCCTTTGTCGTTTATATATATCCATTCTAAGTATGTTCCATGCATAAACCCCTTTAAATGACCTTGTTTGAGAAAGAAAAACAGGAATAGCCTTACTTTTGCGAGTTAAGGCCAAATTGGTATTTTAGCTATAAACACATATTCCTTCAGTCAAAACCAGTTCAAACTCCTTTGTCCTTTATATATATCCATTCTAAGTATGTTCCATGCATAAACCCCTTGAAATGACCTTGTTTGAGAAAGAAAAACAAGAATAGCCTTACTTTTGCGAGTTAAGGCCAAATTGGTATTTTTGCTATAAACACCAATTCCTTCAGTCAAAACCAGTTCAAACTCTTTTGTCCTTTATATATATCCATTCTAAGTATGTTCCATGCATAAACCCCTTTAAATGACCTTGTTTGAGAAAGAAAAACAGGAATAGCCTTACTTTTGCGAGTTAAGGCCAAATTGGTATTTTTGCTATAAACACCAATTCCTTCAGTCAAAACCAGTTCAAACTCTTTTGTCCTTAATATATATCAATTCTAAGTTGTTTCCATGCATAAACCTCTTTAAATGACCTTGTATGAGAAAGAAAAACAAGAATAGCCTTACTTTGGCGAGATAAGTCGAAATTCGGATTTTTGCTTATAAACACCAATTCCTTCAGTCAAAACCAGTTCAAACTCCTTTGTCCTTCATATATATCCATTCTAAGTATGTTCCATGCATAAACCCCTTTAAATGACCTTGTTTGAGAAAGAAAAACAGGAATAGCCTTACTTTTGCGAGTTAAGGCCAAATTGGTATTTTTGCTATAAACACCAATTCCTTCAGTCAAAACCAGTTCAAACTCCTTTGTCCTTTATATATATCCATTCTAAGTATGTTCCATGCATAAACCCCTTTAAATGACCTTGTTTGAGAAAGAAAAACAGGAATAGCCTTACTTTTGCGAGTTAAGGCCAAATTGGTATTTTAGCTATAAACACATATTCCTTCAGTCAAAACCAGTTCAAACTCCTTTGTCCTTCATATATATCCATTCTAAGTATGTTCCATGCATAAACCCCTTGAAATGACCTTGTTTGAGAAAGAAAAACAGGAATAGCCTTACTTTTGCGAGTTAAGGCCAAATTGGTATTTTTGCTATAAACACCAATTCCTTCAGTCAAAACCAGTTCAAACTCCTTTGTCCTTAATATATATCAATTCTAAGTTGTTTCCATGCATAAACCTCTTTAAATGACCTTGTATGAGAAAGAAAAACAAGAATAGCCTTACTTTGGCGAGATAAGTCGAAATTCGGATTTTTGCTTATAAACACCAATTCCTTCAGTCAAAACCAGTTCAAACTCCTTTGTCCTTCATATATATCCATTCTAAGTATGTTCCATGCATAAACCCCTTTAAATGACCTTGTTTGAGAAAGAAAAACAGGAATAGCCTTACTTTTGCGAGTTAAGGCCAAATTGGTATTTTAGCTATAAACACCAATTCCTTCAGTCAAAACCAGTTCAAACTCCTTTGTCCTTTATATATATCCATTCTAAGTATGTTCCATGCATAAACCCCTTTAAATGACCTTGTTTGAGAAAGAAAAACAGGAATAGCCTTACTTTTGCGAGTTAAGGCCAAATTGGTATTTTTGCTATAAACACCAATTCCTTCAGTCAAAACCAGTTCAAACTCTTTTGTCCTTAATATATATCAATTCTAAGTTGTTTCCATGCATAAACCTCTTTAAATGACCTTGTATGAGAAAGAAAAACAGGAATAGCCTTACTTTGGCGAGATAAGTCGAAATTCGGATTTTTGCTTATAAACACCAATTCCTTCAGTCAAAACCAGTTCAAACTCCTTTGTCCTTCATATATATCCATTCTAAGTATGTTCCATGCATAAATCCCTTTAAATGACCTTGTTTGAGAAAGAAAAACAGGAATAGCCTTACTTTTGCGAGTTAAGGCCAAATTGGTATTTTTGCTATAAACACATATTCCTTCAATCAAAACAAGTTCAAACTCCTTTGTCCTTCATATATATCCATTCTAAGTATGTTCCATGCATAAACCCCTTTAAATGACCTTGTTTGATAAAGAAAAACAGGAATAGCCTTACTTTTGCGAGTTAAGGCCAAATTGGTATTTTTGCTATAAACACCAATTCCTTCAGTCAAAACCAGTTCAAACTCTTTTGTCCTTAATATATATCAATTCTAAGTTGTTTCCATGCATAAACCTCTTTAAATGACCTTGTATGAGAAAGAAAAACAAGAATAGCCTTACTTTGGCGAGATAAGTCGAAATTCGGATTTTTGCTTATAAACACCAATTCCTTCAGTCAAAACCAGTTCAAACTCCTTTGTCCTTCATATATATCCATTCTAAGTATGTTCCATGCATAAACCCCTTTAAATGACCTTGTTTGAGAAAGAAAAACAGGAATAGCCTTACTTTTGCGAGTTAAGGCCAAATTGGTATTTTTGCTATAAACACCAATTCCTTCAGTCAAAACCAGTTCAAACTCCTTTGTCCTTTATATATATCCATTCTAAGTATGTTCCATGCATAAACCCCTTTAAATGACCTTGTTTGAGAAAGAAAAACAGGAATAGCCTTACTTTTGCGAGTTAAGGCCAAATTGGTATTTTAGCTATAAACACATATTCCTTCAGTCAAAACCAGTTCAAACTCCTTTGTCCTTCATATATATCCATTCTAAGTATGTTCCATGCATAAACCCCTTGAAATGACCTTGTTTGAGAAAGAAAAACAGGAATAGCCTTACTTTTGCGAGTTAAGGCCAAATTGGTATTTTTGCTATAAACACCAATTCCTTCAGTCAAAACCAGTTCAAACTCTTTTGTCCTTAATATATATCAATTCTAAGTTGTTTCCATGCATAAACCTCTTTAAATGACCTTGTATGAGAAAGAAAAACAGGAATAGCCTTACTTTGGCGAGATAAGTCGAAATTCGGATTTTTGCTTATAAACACCAATTCCTTCAGTCAAAACCAGTTCAAACTCCTTTGTCCTTCATATATATCCATTCTAAGTATGTTCCATGCATAAATCCCTTTAAATGACCTTGTTTGAGAAAGAAAAACAGGAATAGCCTTACTTTTGCGAGTTAAGGCCAAATTGGTATTTTTGCTATAAACACATATTCCTTCAATCAAAACAAGTTCAAACTCCTTTGTCCTTCATATATATCCATTCTAAGTATGTTCCATGCATAAACCCCTTTAAATGACCTTGTTTGATAAAGAAAAACAGGAATAGCCTTACTTTTGCGAGTTAAGGCCAAATTGGTATTTTTGCTATAAACACCAATTCCTTCAGTCAAAACCAGTTCAAACTCTTTTGTCCTTAATATATATCAATTCTAAGTTGTTTCCATGCATAAACCTCTTTAAATGACCTTGTATGAGAAAGAAAAACAAGAATAGCCTTACTTTGGCGAGATAAGTCGAAATTCGGATTTTTGCTTATAAACACCAATTCCTTCAGTCAAAACCAGTTCAAACTCCTTTGTCCTTTATATATATCCATTCTAAGTATGTTCCATGCATAAACCCCTTTAAATGACCTTGTTTGAGAAAGAAAAACAGGAATAGCCTTACTTTTGCGAGTTAAGGCCAAATTGGTATTTTAGCTATAAACACATATTCCTTCAGTCAAAACCAGTTCAAACTCCTTTGTCCTTCATATATATCGATTCTAAGTATGTTCCATGCATAAACCCCTTGAAATGACCTTGTTTGAGAAAGAAAAACAAGAATAGCCTTACTTTTGCGAGTTAAGGCCAAATTGGTATTTTTGCTATAAACACCAATTCATTCAGTCAAAACCAGTTCAAACTCTTTTGTCCTTTATATATATCCATTCTAAGTATGTTCCATGCATAAACCCCTTTAAATGACCTTGTTTGAGAAAGAAAAACAGGAATAGCCTTACTTTTGCGAGTTAAGGCCAAATTGGTATTTTTGCTATAAACACATATTCCTTCAGTCAAAACAAGTTCAAACTCCTTTGTCCTTCATATATATCCATTCTAAGTATGTTCCATGCATAAACCCCTTTAAATGACCTTGTTTGATAAAGAAAAACAGGAATAGCCTTACTTTTGCGAGTTAAGGCCAAATTGGTATTTTTGCTATAAACACCAATTCCTTCAGTCAAAACCAGTTCAAACTCTTTTGTCCTTAATATATATCAATTCTAAGTTGTTTCCATGCATAAACCTCTTTAAATGACCTTGTATGAGAAAGAAAAACAAGAATAGCCTTACTTTGGCGAGATAAGTCGAAATTCGGATTTTTGCTTATAAACACCAATTCCTTCAGTCAAAACCAGTTCAAACTCCTTTGTCCTTTATATATATCCATTCTAAGTATGTTCCATGCATAAACCCCTTTAAATGACCTTGTTTGAGAAAGAAAAACAGGAATAGCCTTACTTTTGCGAGTTAAGGCCAAATTGGTATTTTTGCTATAAACACATATTCCTTCAATCAAAACAAGTTCAAACTCTTTTGTCCTTAATATATATCAATTCTAAGTTGTTTCCATGCATAAACCTCTTTAAATGACCTTGTATGAGAAAGAAAAACAAGAATAGCCTTACTTTGGCGAGATAAGTCGAAATTCGGATTTTTGCTTATAAACACCAATTCCTTCAGTCAAAACCAGTTCAAACTCCTTTGTCGTTTATATATATCCATTCTAAGTATGTTCCATGCATAAACCCCTTTAAATGACCTTGTTTGAGAAAGAAAAACAGGAATAGCCTTACTTTTGCGAGTTAAGGCCAAATTGGTATTTTAGCTATAAACACATATTCCTTCAGTCAAAACCAGTTCAAACTCCTTTGTCCTTTATATATATCCATTCTAAGTATGTTCCATGCATAAACCCCTTGAAATGACCTTGTTTGAGAAAGAAAAACAAGAATAGCCTTACTTTTGCGAGTTAAGGCCAAATTGGTATTTTTGCTATAAACACCAATTCCTTCAGTCAAAACCAGTTCAAACTCTTTTGTCCTTTATATATATCCATTCTAAGTATGTTCCATGCATAAACCCCTTTAAATGACCTTGTTTGAGAAAGAAAAACAGGAATAGCCTTACTTTTGCGAGTTAAGGCCAAATTGGTATTTTTGCTATAAACACCAATTCCTTCAGTCAAAACCAGTTCAAACTCCTTTGTCCTTTATATATATCCATTCTAAGTATGTTCCATGCATAAACCCCTTTAAATGACCTTGTTTGAGAAAGAAAAACAGGAATAGCCTTACTTTTGCGAGTTAAGGCCAAATTGGTATTTTTGCTATAAACACCAATTCCTTCAGTCAAAACCAGTTCAAACTCTTTTGTCCTTAATATATATCAATTCTAAGTTGTTTCCATGCATAAACCTCTTTAAATGACCTTGTATGAGAAAGAAAAACAAGAATAGCCTTACTTTGGCGAGATAAGTCGAAATTCGGATTTTTGCTTATAAACACCAATTCCTTCAGTCAAAACCAGTTCAAACTCCTTTGTCCTTTATATATATCCATTCTAAGTATGTTCCATGCATAAACCCCTTTAAATGACCTTGTTTGAGAAAGAAAAACAGGAATAGCCTTACTTTTGCGAGTTAAGGCCAAATTGGTATTTTAGCTATAAACACATATTCCTTCAGTCAAAACCAGTTCAAACTCCTTTGTCCTTCATATATATCGATTCTAAGTATGTTCCATGCATAAACCCCTTGAAATGACCTTGTTTGAGAAAGAAAAACAAGAATAGCCTTACTTTTGCGAGTTAAGGCCAAATTGGTATTTTTGCTATAAACACCAATTCCTTCAGTCAAAACCAGTTCAAACTCTTTTGTCCTTTATATATATCCATTCTAAGTATGTTCCATGCATAAACCCCTTTAAATGACCTTGTTTGAGAAAGAAAAACAGGAATAGCCTTACTTTTGCGAGTTAAGGCCAAATTGGTATTTTTGCTATAAACACATATTCCTTCAGTCAAAACAAGTTCAAACTCCTTTGTCCTTCATATATATCCATTCTAAGTATGTTCCATGCATAAACCCCTTTAAATGACCTTGTTTGATAAAGAAAAACAGGAATAGCCTTACTTTTGCGAGTTAAGGCCAAATTGGTATTTTTGCTATAAACACCAATTCCTTCAGTCAAAACCAGTTCAAACTCTTTTGTCCTTAATATATATCAATTCTAAGTTGTTTCCATGCATAAACCTCTTTAAATGACCTTGTATGAGAAAGAAAAACAAGAATAGCCTTACTTTGGCGAGATAAGTCGAAATTCGGATTTTTGCTTATAAACACCAATTCCTTCAGTCAAAACCAGTTCAAACTCCTTTGTCCTTTATATATATCCATTCTAAGTATGTTCCATGCATAAACCCCTTTAAATGACCTTGTTTGAGAAAGAAAAACAGGAATAGCCTTACTTTTGCGAGTTAAGGCCAAATTGGTATTTTTGCTATAAACACATATTCCTTCAATCAAAACAAGTTCAAACTCTTTTGTCCTTAATATATATCAATTCTAAGTTGTTTCCATGCATAAACCTCTTTAAATGACCTTGTATGAGAAAGAAAAACAAGAATAGCCTTACTTTGGCGAGATAAGTCGAAATTCGGATTTTTGCTTATAAACACCAATTCCTTCAGTCAAAACCAGTTCAAACTCCTTTGTCGTTTATATATATCCATTCTAAGTATGTTCCATGCATAAACCCCTTTAAATGACCTTGTTTGAGAAAGAAAAACAGGAATAGCCTTACTTTTGCGAGTTAAGGCCAAATTGGTATTTTAGCTATAAACACATATTCCTTCAGTCAAAACCAGTTCAAACTCCTTTGTCCTTTATATATATCCATTCTAAGTATGTTCCATGCATAAACCCCTTGAAATGACCTTGTTTGAGAAAGAAAAACAAGAATAGCCTTACTTTTGCGAGTTAAGGCCAAATTGGTATTTTTGCTATAAACACCAATTCCTTCAGTCAAAACCAGTTCAAACTCTTTTGTCCTTTATATATATCCATTCTAAGTATGTTCCATGCATAAACCCCTTTAAATGACCTTGTTTGAGAAAGAAAAACAGGAATAGCCTTACTTTTGCGAGTTAAGGCCAAATTGGTATTTTTGCTATAAACACCAATTCCTTCAGTCAAAACCAGTTCAAACTCTTTTGTCCTTAATATATATCAATTCTAAGTTGTTTCCATGCATAAACCTCTTTAAATGACCTTGTATGAGAAAGAAAAACAAGAATAGCCTTACTTTGGCGAGATAAGTCGAAATTCGGATTTTTGCTTATAAACACCAATTCCTTCAGTCAAAACCAGTTCAAACTCCTTTGTCCTTCATATATATCCATTCTAAGTATGTTCCATGCATAAACCCCTTTAAATGACCTTGTTTGAGAAAGAAAAACAGGAATAGCCTTACTTTTGCGAGTTAAGGCCAAATTGGTATTTTTGCTATAAACACCAATTCCTTCAGTCAAAACCAGTTCAAACTCCTTTGTCCTTTATATATATCCATTCTAAGTATGTTCCATGCATAAACCCCTTTAAATGACCTTGTTTGAGAAAGAAAAACAGGAATAGCCTTACTTTTGCGAGTTAAGGCCAAATTGGTATTTTTGCTATAAACACATATTCCTTCAATCAAAACAAGTTCAAACTCTTTTGTCCTTAATATATATCAATTCTAAGTTGTTTCCATGCATAAACCTCTTTAAATGACCTTGTATGAGAAAGAAAAACAAGAATAGCCTTACTTTGGCGAGATAAGTCGAAATTCGGATTTTTGCTTATAAACACCAATTCCTTCAGTCAAAACCAGTTCAAACTCCTTTGTCGTTTATATATATCCATTCTAAGTATGTTCCATGCATAAACCCCTTTAAATGACCTTGTTTGAGAAAGAAAAACAGGAATAGCCTTACTTTTGCGAGTTAAGGCCAAATTGGTATTTTAGCTATAAACACATATTCCTTCAGTCAAAACCAGTTCAAACTCCTTTGTCCTTTATATATATCCATTCTAAGTATGTTCCATGCATAAACCCCTTGAAATGACCTTGTTTGAGAAAGAAAAACAAGAATAGCCTTACTTTTGCGAGTTAAGGCCAAATTGGTATTTTTGCTATAAACACCAATTCCTTCAGTCAAAACCAGTTCAAACTCTTTTGTCCTTTATATATATCCATTCTAAGTATGTTCCATGCATAAACCCCTTTAAATGACCTTGTTTGAGAAAGAAAAACAGGAATAGCCTTACTTTTGCGAGTTAAGGCCAAATTGGTATTTTTGCTATAAACACCAATTCCTTCAGTCAAAACCAGTTCAAACTCCTTTGTCCTTTATATATATCCATTCTAAGTATGTTCCATGCATAAACCCCTTTAAATGACCTTGTTTGAGAAAGAAAAACAGGAATAGCCTTACTTTTGCGAGTTAAGGCCAAATTGGTATTTTTGCTATAAACACCAATTCCTTCAGTCAAAACCAGTTCAAACTCTTTTGTCCTTAATATATATCAATTCTAAGTTGTTTCCATGCATAAACCTCTTTAAATGACCTTGTATGAGAAAGAAAAACAAGAATAGCCTTACTTTGGCGAGATAAGTCGAAATTCGGATTTTTGCTTATAAACACCAATTCCTTCAGTCAAAACCAGTTCAAACTCCTTTGTCCTTTATATATATCCATTCTAAGTATGTTCCATGCATAAACCCCTTTAAATGACCTTGTTTGAGAAAGAAAAACAGGAATAGCCTTACTTTTGCGAGTTAAGGCCAAATTGGTATTTTAGCTATAAACACATATTCCTTCAGTCAAAACCAGTTCAAACTCCTTTGTCCTTCATATATATCGATTCTAAGTATGTTCCATGCATAAACCCCTTGAAATGACCTTGTTTGAGAAAGAAAAACAAGAATAGCCTTACTTTTGCGAGTTAAGGCCAAATTGGTATTTTTGCTATAAACACCAATTCCTTCAGTCAAAACCAGTTCAAACTCTTTTGTCCTTTATATATATCCATTCTAAGTATGTTCCATGCATAAACCCCTTTAAATGACCTTGTTTGAGAAAGAAAAACAGGAATAGCCTTACTTTTGCGAGTTAAGGCCAAATTGGTATTTTTGCTATAAACACATATTCCTTCAGTCAAAACAAGTTCAAACTCCTTTGTCCTTCATATATATCCATTCTAAGTATGTTCCATGCATAAACCCCTTTAAATGACCTTGTTTGATAAAGAAAAACAGGAATAGCCTTACTTTTGCGAGTTAAGGCCAAATTGGTATTTTTGCTATAAACACCAATTCCTTCAGTCAAAACCAGTTCAAACTCTTTTGTCCTTAATATATATCAATTCTAAGTTGTTTCCATGCATAAACCTCTTTAAATGACCTTGTATGAGAAAGAAAAACAAGAATAGCCTTACTTTGGCGAGATAAGTCGAAATTCGGATTTTTGCTTATAAACACCAATTCCTTCAGTCAAAACCAGTTCAAACTCCTTTGTCCTTTATATATATCCATTCTAAGTATGTTCCATGCATAAACCCCTTTAAATGACCTTGTTTGAGAAAGAAAAACAGGAATAGCCTTACTTTTGCGAGTTAAGGCCAAATTGGTATTTTTGCTATAAACACATATTCCTTCAATCAAAACAAGTTCAAACTCTTTTGTCCTTAATATATATCAATTCTAAGTTGTTTCCATGCATAAACCTCTTTAAATGACCTTGTATGAGAAAGAAAAACAAGAATAGCCTTACTTTGGCGAGATAAGTCGAAATTCGGATTTTTGCTTATAAACACCAATTCCTTCAGTCAAAACCAGTTCAAACTCCTTTGTCGTTTATATATATCCATTCTAAGTATGTTCCATGCATAAACCCCTTTAAATGACCTTGTTTGAGAAAGAAAAACAGGAATAGCCTTACTTTTGCGAGTTAAGGCCAAATTGGTATTTTAGCTATAAACACATATTCCTTCAGTCAAAACCAGTTCAAACTCCTTTGTCCTTTATATATATCCATTCTAAGTATGTTCCATGCATAAACCCCTTGAAATGACCTTGTTTGAGAAAGAAAAACAAGAATAGCCTTACTTTTGCGAGTTAAGGCCAAATTGGTATTTTTGCTATAAACACCAATTCCTTCAGTCAAAACCAGTTCAAACTCTTTTGTCCTTTATATATATCCATTCTAAGTATGTTCCATGCATAAACCCCTTTAAATGACCTTGTTTGAGAAAGAAAAACAGGAATAGCCTTACTTTTGCGAGTTAAGGCCAAATTGGTATTTTTGCTATAAACACCAATTCCTTCAGTCAAAACCAGTTCAAACTCTTTTGTCCTTAATATATATCAATTCTAAGTTGTTTCCATGCATAAACCTCTTTAAATGACCTTGTATGAGAAAGAAAAACAAGAATAGCCTTACTTTGGCGAGATAAGTCGAAATTCGGATTTTTGCTTATAAACACCAATTCCTTCAGTCAAAACCAGTTCAAACTCCTTTGTCCTTCATATATATCCATTCTAAGTATGTTCCATGCATAAACCCCTTTAAATGACCTTGTTTGAGAAAGAAAAACAGGAATAGCCTTACTTTTGCGAGTTAAGGCCAAATTGGTATTTTTGCTATAAACACCAATTCCTTCAGTCAAAACCAGTTCAAACTCCTTTGTCCTTTATATATATCCATTCTAAGTATGTTCCATGCATAAACCCCTTTAAATGACCTTGTTTGAGAAAGAAAAACAGGAATAGCCTTACTTTTGCGAGTTAAGGCCAAATTGGTATTTTTGCTATAAACACCAATTCCTTCAGTCAAAACCAGTTCAAACTCCTTTGTCCTTAATATATATCAATTCTAAGTTGTTTCCATGCATAAACCTCTTTAAATGACCTTGTATGAGAAAGAAAAACAAGAATAGCCTTACTTTGGCGAGATAAGTCGAAATTCGGATTTTTGCTTATAAACACCAATTCCTTCAGTCAAAACCAGTTCAAACTCCTTTGTCCTTCATATATATCCATTCTAAGTATGTTCCATGCATAAACCCCTTTAAATGACCTTGTTTGAGAAAGAAAAACAGGAATAGCCTTACTTTTGCGAGTTAAGGCCAAATTGGTATTTTTGCTATAAACACCAATTCCTTCAGTCAAAACCAGTTCAAACTCCTTTGTCCTTTATATATATCCATTCTAAGTATGTTCCATGCATAAACCCCTTTAAATGACCTTGTTTGAGAAAGAAAAACAGGAATAGCCTTACTTTTGCGAGTTAAGGCCAAATTGGTATTTTTGCTATAAACACCAATTCCTTCAGTCAAAACCAGTTCAAACTCCTTTGTCCTTCATATATATCCATTCTAAGTATGTTCCATGCATAAACCCCTTTAAATGACCTTGTTTGAGAAAGAAAAACAGGAATAGCCTTACTTTTGCGAGTTAAGGCCAAATTGGTATTTTTGCTATAAACACCAATTCCTTCAGTCAAAACCAGTTCAAACTCTTTTGTCCTTAATATATATCAATTCTAAGTTGTTTCCATGCATAAACCTCTTTAAATGACCTTGTATGAGAAAGAAAAACAGGAATAGCCTTACTTTGGCGAGATAAGTCGAAATTCGGATTTTTGCTTATAAACACCAATTCCTTCAGTCAAAACCAGTTCAAACTCCTTTGTCCTTCATATATATCCATTCTAAGTATGTTCCATGCATAAATCCCTTTAAATGACCTTGTTTGAGAAAGAAAAACAGGAATAGCCTTACTTTTGCGAGTTAAGGCCAAATTGGTATTTTTGCTATAAACACATATTCCTTCAATCAAAACAAGTTCAAACTCCTTTGTCCTTCATATATATCCATTCTAAGTATGTTCCATGCATAAACCCCTTTAAATGACCTTGTTTGATAAAGAAAAACAGGAATAGCCTTACTTTTGCGAGTTAAGGCCAAATTGGTATTTTTGCTATAAACACCAATTCCTTCAGTCAAAACCAGTTCAAACTCTTTTGTCCTTAATATATATCAATTCTAAGTTGTTTCCATGCATAAACCTCTTTAAATGACCTTGTATGAGAAAGAAAAACAAGAATAGCCTTACTTTGGCGAGATAAGTCGAAATTCGGATTTTTGCTTATAAACACCAATTCCTTCAGTCAAAACCAGTTCAAACTCCTTTGTCCTTTATATATATCCATTCTAAGTATGTTCCATGCATAAACCCCTTTAAATGACCTTGTTTGAGAAAGAAAAACAGGAATAGCCTTACTTTTGCGAGTTAAGGCCAAATTGGTATTTTAGCTATAAACACATATTCCTTCAGTCAAAACCAGTTCAAACTCCTTTGTCCTTCATATATATCGATTCTAAGTATGTTCCATGCATAAACCCCTTGAAATGACCTTGTTTGAGAAAGAAAAACAAGAATAGCCTTACTTTTGCGAGTTAAGGCCAAATTGGTATTTTTGCTATAAACACCAATTCCTTCAGTCAAAACCAGTTCAAACTCTTTTGTCCTTTATATATATCCATTCTAAGTATGTTCCATGCATAAACCCCTTTAAATGACCTTGTTTGAGAAAGAAAAACAGGAATAGCCTTACTTTTGCGAGTTAAGGCCAAATTGGTATTTTTGCTATAAACACATATTCCTTCAGTCAAAACAAGTTCAAACTCCTTTGTCCTTCATATATATCCATTCTAAGTATGTTCCATGCATAAACCCCTTTAAATGACCTTGTTTGATAAAGAAAAACAGGAATAGCCTTACTTTTGCGAGTTAAGGCCAAATTGGTATTTTTGCTATAAACACCAATTCCTTCAGTCAAAACCAGTTCAAACTCTTTTGTCCTTAATATATATCAATTCTAAGTTGTTTCCATGCATAAACCTCTTTAAATGACCTTGTATGAGAAAGAAAAACAAGAATAGCCTTACTTTGGCGAGATAAGTCGAAATTCGGATTTTTGCTTATAAACACCAATTCCTTCAGTCAAAACCAGTTCAAACTCCTTTGTCCTTTATATATATCCATTCTAAGTATGTTCCATGCATAAACCCCTTTAAATGACCTTGTTTGAGAAAGAAAAACAGGAATAGCCTTACTTTTGCGAGTTAAGGCCAAATTGGTATTTTTGCTATAAACACATATTCCTTCAATCAAAACAAGTTCAAACTCTTTTGTCCTTAATATATATCAATTCTAAGTTGTTTCCATGCATAAACCTCTTTAAATGACCTTGTATGAGAAAGAAAAACAAGAATAGCCTTACTTTGGCGAGATAAGTCGAAATTCGGATTTTTGCTTATAAACACCAATTCCTTCAGTCAAAACCAGTTCAAACTCCTTTGTCGTTTATATATATCCATTCTAAGTATGTTCCATGCATAAACCCCTTTAAATGACCTTGTTTGAGAAAGAAAAACAGGAATAGCCTTACTTTTGCGAGTTAAGGCCAAATTGGTATTTTAGCTATAAACACATATTCCGTCAGTCAAAACCAGTTCAAACTCCTTTGTCCTTTATATATATCCATTCTAAGTATGTTCCATGCATAAACCCCTTGAAATGACCTTGTTTGAGAAAGAAAAACAAGAATAGCCTTACTTTTGCGAGTTAAGGCCAAATTGGTATTTTTGCTATAAACACCAATTCCTTCAGTCAAAACCAGTTCAAACTCTTTTGTCCTTTATATATATCCATTCTAAGTATGTTCCATGCATAAACCCCTTTAAATGACCTTGTTTGAGAAAGAAAAACAGGAATAGCCTTACTTTTGCGAGTTAAGGCCAAATTGGTATTTTTGCTATAAACACCAATTCCTTCAGTCAAAACCAGTTCAAACTCTTTTGTCCTTAATATATATCAATTCTAAGTTGTTTCCATGCATAAACCTCTTTAAATGACCTTGTATGAGAAAGAAAAACAAGAATAGCCTTACTTTGGCGAGATAAGTCGAAATTCGGATTTTTGCTTATAAACACCAATTCCTTCAGTCAAAACCAGTTCAAACTCCTTTGTCCTTCATATATATCCATTCTAAGTATGTTCCATGCATAAACCCCTTTAAATGACCTTGTTTGAGAAAGAAAAACAGGAATAGCCTTACTTTTGCGAGTTAAGGCCAAATTGGTATTTTAGCTATAAACACATATTCCTTCAGTCAAAACCAGTTCAAACTCCTTTGTCCTTCATATATATCCATTCTAAGTATGTTCCATGCATAAACCCCTTGAAATGACCTTGTTTGAGAAAGAAAAACAGGAATAGCCTTACTTTTGCGAGTTAAGGCCAAATTGGTATTTTTGCTATAAACACCAATTCCTTCAGTCAAAACCAGTTCAAACTCCTTTTTCCTTCATATATATCCATTCTAAGTATGTTCCATGCATAAACCCCTTTAAATGACCTTGTTTGAGAAAGAAAAACAGGAATAGCCTTACTTTTGCGAGTTAAGGCCAAATTGGTATTTTTGCTATAAACACCAATTCCTTCAGTCAAAACCAGTTCAAACTCCTTTGTCCTTTATATATATCCATTCTAAGTATGTTCCATGCATAAACCCCTTTAAATGACCTTGTTTGAGAAAGAAAAACAGGAATAGCCTTACTTTTGCGAGTTAAGGCCAAATTGGTATTTTTGCTATAAACACCAATTCCTTCAGTCAAAACCAGTTCAAACTCTTTTGTCCTTAATATATATCAATTCTAAGTTGTTTCCATGCATAAACCTCTTTAAATGACCTTGTATGAGAAAGAAAAACAGGAATAGCCTTACTTTGGCGAGATAAGTCGAAATTCGGATTTTTGCTTATAAACACCAATTCCTTCAGTCAAAACCAGTTCAAACTCCTTTGTCCTTCATATATATCCATTCTAAGTATGTTCCATGCATAAATCCCTTTAAATGACCTTGTTTGAGAAAGAAAAACAGGAATAGCCTTACTTTTGCGAGTTAAGGCCAAATTGGTATTTTTGCTATAAACACATATTCCTTCAGTCAAAACAAGTTCAAACTCCTTTGTCCTTCATATATATCCATTCTAAGTATGTTCCATGCATAAACCCCTTTAAATGACCTTGTTTGATAAAGAAAAACAGGAATAGCCTTACTTTTGCGAGTTAAGGCCAAATTGGTATTTTAGCTATAAACACATATTCCTTCAGTCAAAACCAGTTCAAACTCCTTTGTCCTTCATATATATCGATTCTAAGTATGTTCCATGCATAAACCCCTTGAAATGACCTTGTTTGAGAAAGAAAAACAGGAATAGCCTTACTTTTGCGAGTTAAGGCCAAATTGGTATTTTTGCTATAAACACCAATTCCTTCAGTCAAAACCAGTTCAAACTCTTTTGTCCTTAATATATATCAATTCTAAGTTGTTTCCATGCATAAACCTCTTTAAATGACCTTGTATGAGAAAGAAAAACAGGAATAGCCTTACTTTGGCGAGTTAAGGCCAAATTGGTATTTTTGCTATAAACACATATTCCTTCAGTCAAAACAAGTTCAAACTCCTTTGTCCTTCATATATATCCATTCTAAGTATGTTCCATGCATAAACCCCTTTAAATGACCTTGTTTGATAAAGAAAAACAGGAATAGCCTTACTTTTGCGAGTTAAGGCCAAATTGGTATTTTTGCTATAAACACCAATTCCTTCAGTCAAAACCAGTTCAAACTCTTTTGTCCTTAATATATATCAATTCTAAGTTGTTTCCATGCATAAACCTCTTTAAATGACCTTGTATGAGAAAGAAAAACAAGAATAGCCTTACTTTGGCGAGATAAGTCGAAATTCGGATTTTTGCTTATAAACACCAATTCCTTCAGTCAAAACCAGTTCAAACTCCTTTGTCCTTTATATATATCCATTCTAAGTATGTTCCATGCATAAACCCCTTTAAATGACCTTGTTTGAGAAAGAAAAACAGGAATAGCCTTACTTTTGCGAGTTAAGGCCAAATTGGTATTTTAGCTATAAACACATATTCCGTCAGTCAAAACCAGTTCAAACTCCTTTGTCCTTTATATATATCCATTCTAAGTATGTTCCATGCATAAACCCCTTGAAATGACCTTGTTTGAGAAAGAAAAACAAGAATAGCCTTACTTTTGCGAGTTAAGGCCAAATTGGTATTTTTGCTATAAACACCAATTCCTTCAGTCAAAACCAGTTCAAACTCTTTTGTCCTTTATATATATCCATTCTAAGTATGTTCCATGCATAAACCCCTTTAAATGACCTTGTTTGAGAAAGAAAAACAGGAATAGCCTTACTTTTGCGAGTTAAGGCCAAATTGGTATTTTTGCTATAAACACCAATTCCTTCAGTCAAAACCAGTTCAAACTCTTTTGTCCTTAATATATATCAATTCTAAGTTGTTTCCATGCATAAACCTCTTTAAATGACCTTGTATGAGAAAGAAAAACAAGAATAGCCTTACTTTGGCGAGATAAGTCGAAATTCGGATTTTTGCTTATAAACACCAATTCCTTCAGTCAAAACCAGTTCAAACTCCTTTGTCCTTCATATATATCCATTCTAAGTATGTTCCATGCATAAACCCCTTTAAATGACCTTGTTTGAGAAAGAAAAACAGGAATAGCCTTACTTTTGCGAGTTAAGGCCAAATTGGTATTTTAGCTATAAACACATATTCCTTCAGTCAAAACCAGTTCAAACTCCTTTGTCCTTCATATATATCCATTCTAAGTATGTTCCATGCATAAACCCCTTGAAATGACCTTGTTTGAGAAAGAAAAACAGGAATAGCCTTACTTTTGCGAGTTAAGGCCAAATTGGTATTTTTGCTATAAACACCAATTCCTTCAGTCAAAACCAGTTCAAACTCCTTTTTCCTTCATATATATCCATTCTAAGTATGTTCCATGCATAAACCCCTTTAAATGACCTTGTTTGAGAAAGAAAAACAGGAATAGCCTTACTTTTGCGAGTTAAGGCCAAATTGGTATTTTTGCTATAAACACCAATTCCTTCAGTCAAAACCAGTTCAAACTCCTTTGTCCTTTATATATATCCATTCTAAGTATGTTCCATGCATAAACCCCTTTAAATGACCTTGTTTGAGAAAGAAAAACAGGAATAGCCTTACTTTTGCGAGTTAAGGCCAAATTGGTATTTTTGCTATAAACACCAATTCCTTCAGTCAAAACCAGTTCAAACTCTTTTGTCCTTAATATATATCAATTCTAAGTTGTTTCCATGCATAAACCTCTTTAAATGACCTTGTATGAGAAAGAAAAACAGGAATAGCCTTACTTTGGCGAGATAAGTCGAAATTCGGATTTTTGCTTATAAACACCAATTCCTTCAGTCAAAACCAGTTCAAACTCCTTTGTCCTTCATATATATCCATTCTAAGTATGTTCCATGCATAAATCCCTTTAAATGACCTTGTTTGAGAAAGAAAAACAGGAATAGCCTTACTTTTGCGAGTTAAGGCCAAATTGGTATTTTTGCTATAAACACATATTCCTTCAGTCAAAACAAGTTCAAACTCCTTTGTCCTTCATATATATCCATTCTAAGTATGTTCCATGCATAAACCCCTTTAAATGACCTTGTTTGATAAAGAAAAACAGGAATAGCCTTACTTTTGCGAGTTAAGGCCAAATTGGTATTTTAGCTATAAACACATATTCCTTCAGTCAAAACCAGTTCAAACTCCTTTGTCCTTCATATATATCGATTCTAAGTATGTTCCATGCATAAACCCCTTGAAATGACCTTGTTTGAGAAAGAAAAACAGGAATAGCCTTACTTTTGCGAGTTAAGGCCAAATTGGTATTTTTGCTATAAACACCAATTCCTTCAGTCAAAACCAGTTCAAACTCTTTTGTCCTTAATATATATCAATTCTAAGTTGTTTCCATGCATAAACCTCTTTAAATGACCTTGTATGAGAAAGAAAAACAGGAATAGCCTTACTTTGGCGAGATAAGTCGAAATTCGGATTTTTGCTTATAAACACCAATTCCTTCAGTCAAAACCAGTTCAAACTCCTTTGTCCTTCATATATATCCATTCTAAGTATGTTCCATGCATAAACCCCTTTAAATGACCTTGTTTGATAAAGAAAAACAGGAATAGCCTTACTTTTGCGAGTTAAGGCCAAATTGGTATTTTTGCTATAAACACCAATTCCTTCAGTCAAAACCAGTTCAAACTCCTTTGTCCTTAATATATATCAATTCTAAGTTGTTTCCATGCATAAACCTCTTTAAATGACCTTGTATGAGAAAGAAAAACAAGAATAGCCTTACTTTGGCGAGATAAGTCGAAATTCGGATTTTTGCTTATAAACACCAATTCCTTCAGTCAAAACCAGTTCAAACTCCTTTGTCCTTCATATATATCCATTCTAAGTATGTTCCATGCATAAACCCCTTTAAATGACCTTGTTTGAGAAAGAAAAACAGGAATAGCCTTACTTTTGCGAGTTAAGGCCAAATTGGTATTTTTGCTATAAACACCAATTCCTTCAGTCAAAACCAGTTCAAACTCCTTTGTCCTTTATATATATCCATTCTAAGTATGTTCCATGCATAAACCCCTTTAAATGACCTTGTTTGAGAAAGAAAAACAGGAATAGCCTTACTTTTGCGAGTTAAGGCCAAATTGGTATTTTTGCTATAAACACCAATTCCTTCAGTCAAAACCAGTTCAAACTCCTTTGTCCTTCATATATATCCATTCTAAGTATGTTCCATGCATAAACCCCTTTAAATGACCTTGTTTGAGAAAGAAAAACAGGAATAGCCTTACTTTTGCGAGTTAAGGCCAAATTGGTATTTTTGCTATCAACACCAATTCCTTCAGTCAAAACCAGTTCAAACTCTTTTGTCCTTAATATATATCAATTCTAAGTTGTTTCCATGCATAAACCTCTTTAAATGACCTTGTTTGAGAAAGAAAAACAGGAATAGCCTTACTTTGGCGAGATAAGTCGAAATTCGGATTTTTGCTTATAAACACCAATTCCTTCAGTCAAAACCAGTTCAAACTCCTTTGTCCTTCATATATATCCATTCTAAGTATGTTCCATGCATAAATCCCTTTAAATGACCTTGTTTGAGAAAGAAAAACAGGAATAGCCTTACTTTTGGGAGTTAAGGCCAAATTGGTATTTTTGCTATAAACACATATTCCTTCAATCAAAACAAGTTCAAACTCCTTTGTCCTTCATATATATCCATTCTAAGTATGTTCCATGCATAAACCCCTTTAAATGACCTTGTTTGATAAAGAAAAACAGGAATAGCCTTACTTTTGCGAGTTAAGGCCAAATTGGTATTTTTGCTATAAACACCAATTCCTTCAGTCAAAACCAGTTCAAACTCTTTTGTCCTTAATATATATCAATTCTAAGTTGTTTCCATGCATAAACCTCTTTAAATGACCTTGTATGAGAAAGAAAAACAAGAATAGCCTTACTTTGGCGAGATAAGTCGAAATTCGGATTTTTGCTTATAAACACCAATTCCTTCAGTCAAAACCAGTTCAAACTCCTTTGTCCTTTATATATATCCATTCTAAGTATGTTCCATGCATAAACCCCTTTAAATGACCTTGTTTGAGAAAGAAAAACAGGAATAGCCTTACTTTTGCGAGTTAAGGCCAAATTGGTATTTTAGCTATAAACACATATTCCTTCAGTCAAAACCAGTTCAAACTCCTTTGTCCTTCATATATATCGATTCTAAGTATGTTCCATGCATAAACCCCTTGAAATGACCTTGTTTGAGAAAGAAAAACAGGAATAGCTTTACTTTTGCGAGTTAAGGCCAAATTGGTATTTTTGCTATAAACACCAATTCCTTCAGTCAAAACCAGTTCAAACTCTTTTGTCCTTAATATATATCAATTCTAAGTTGTTTCCATGCATAAACCTCTTTAAATGACCTTGTATGAGAAAGAAAAACAGGAATAGCCTTACTTTGGCGAGATAAGTCGAAATTCGGATTTTTGCTTATAAACACCAATTCCTTCAGTCAAAACCAGTTCAAACTCCTTTGTCCTTCATATATATCCATTCTAAGTATGTTCCATGCATAAATCCCTTTAAATGACCTTGTTTGAGAAAGAAAAACAGGAATAGCCTTACTTTTGCGAGTTAAGGCCAAATTGGTATTTTTGCTATAAACACATATTCCTTCAGTCAAAACAACTTCAAACTCCTTTGTCCTTCATATATATCCATTCTAAGTATGTTCCATGCATAAACCCCTTTAAATGACCTTGTTTGATAAAGAAAAACAGGAATAGCCTTACTTTTGCGAGTTAAGGCCAAATTGGTATTTTTGCTATAAACACCAATTCCTTCAGTCAAAACCAGTTCAAACTCCTTTGTCCTTAATATATATAAATTCTAAGTTGTTTCCATGCATAAACCTCTTTAAATGACCTTGTATGAGAAAGAAAAACAAGAATAGCCTTACTTTGGCGAGATAAGTCGAAATTCGGATTTTTGCTTATAAACACCAATTCCTTCAGTCAAAACCAGTTCAAACTCCTTTGTCCTTCATATATATCCATTCTAAGTATGTTCCATGCATAAACCCCTTTAAATGACCTTGTTTGAGAAAGAAAAACAGGAATAGCCTTACTTTTGCGAGTTAAGGCCAAATTGGTATTTTTGCTATAAACACCAATTCCTTCAGTCAAAACCAGTTCAAACTCCTTTGTCCTTCATATATATCCATTCTAAGTATGTTCCATGCATAAACCCCTTTAAATGACCTTGTTTGAGAAAGAAAAACAGGAATAGCCTTACTTTTGCGAGTTAAGGCCAAATTGGTATTTTTGCTATAAACACCAATTCCTTCAGTCAAAACCAGTTCAAACTCTTTTGTCCTTAATATATATCAATTCTAAGTTGTTTCCATGCATAAACCTCTTTAAATGACCTTGTTTGAGAAAGAAAAACAGGAATAGCCTTACTTTGGCGAGATAAGTCGAAATTCGGATTTTTGCTTATAAACACCAATTCCTTCAGTCAAAACCAGTTCAAACTCCTTTGTCCTTCATATATATCCATTCTAAGTATGTTCCATGCATAAATCCCTTTAAATGACCTTGTTTGAGAAAGAAAAACAGGAATAGCCTTACTTTTGGGAGTTAAGGCCAAATTGGTATTTTTGCTATAAACACATATTCCTTCAATCAAAACAAGTTCAAACTCCTTTGTCCTTCATATATATCCATTCTAAGTATGTTCCATGCATAAACCCCTTTAAATGACCTTGTTTGATAAAGAAAAACAGGAATAGCCTTACTTTTGCGAGTTAAGGCCAAATTGGTATTTTTGCTATAAACACCAATTCCTTCAGTCAAAACCAGTTCAAACTCTTTTGTCCTTAATATATATCAATTCTAAGTTGTTTCCATGCATAAACCTCTTTAAATGACCTTGTATGAGAAAGAAAAACAAGAATAGCCTTACTTTGGCGAGATAAGTCGAAATTCGGATTTTTGCTTATAAACACCAATTCCTTCAGTCAAAACCAGTTCAAACTCCTTTGTCCTTTATATATATCCATTCTAAGTATGTTCCATGCATAAACCCCTTTAAATGACCTTGTTTGAGAAAGAAAAACAGGAATAGCCTTACTTTTGCGAGTTAAGGCCAAATTGGTATTTTTGCTATAAACACCAATTCCTTCAGTCAAAACCAGTTCAAACTCCTTTGTCCTTAATATATATCCATTCTAAGTATGTTCCATGCATAAACCCCTTTAAATGACCTTGTTTGAGAAAGAAAAACAGGAATAGCCTTACTTTTGCGAGTTAAGGCCAAATTGGTATTTTTGCTATAAACACCAATTCCTTCAGTCAAAACCAGTTCAAACTCTTTTGTCCTTAATATATATCAATTCTAAGTTGTTTCCATGCATAAACCTCTTTAAATGACCTTGTATGAGAAAGAAAAACAGGAATAGCCTTACTTTGGCGAGATAAGTCGAAATTCGGATTTTTGCTTATAAACACCAATTCCTTCAGTCAAAACCAGTTCAAACTCCTTTGTCCTTCATATATATCCATTCTAAGTATGTTCCATGCATAAATCCCTTTAAATGACCTTGTTTGAGAAAGAAAAACAGGAATAGCCTTACTTTTGCGAGTTAAGGCCAAATTGGTATTTTTGCTATAAACACATATTCCTTCAATCAAAACAAGTTCAAACTCCTTTGTCCTTCATATATATCCATTCTAAGTATGTTCCATGCATAAACCCCTTTAAATGACCTTGTTTGATAAAGAAAAACAGGAATAGCCTTACTTTTGCGAGTTAAGGCCAAATTGGTATTTTTGCTATAAACACCAATTCCTTCAGTCAAAACCAGTTCAAACTCTTTTGTCCTTAATATATATCAATTCTAAGTTGTTTCCATGCATAAACCTCTTTAAATGACCTTGTTTGAGAAAGAAAAACAGGAATAGCCTTACTTTTGCGAGTTAAGGCCAAATTGGTATTTTAGCTATAAACACATATTCCTTCAGTCAAAACCAGTTCAAACTCCTTTGTCCTTCATATATATCGATTCTAAGTATGTTCCATGCATAAACCCCTTGAAATGACCTTGTTTGAGAAAGAAAAACAAGAATAGCCTTACTTTTGCGAGTTAAGGCCAAATTGGTATTTTTGCTATAAACACCAATTCCTTCAGTCAAAACCAGTTCAAACTCTTTTGTCCTTTATATATATCCATTCTAAGTATGTTCCATGCATAAACCCCTTTAAATGACCTTGTTTGAGAAAGAAAAACAGGAATAGCCTTACTTTTGCGAGTTAAGGCCAAATTGGTATTTTTGCTATAAACACATATTCCTTCAGTCAAAACAAGTTCAAACTCCTTTGTCCTTCATATATATCCATTCTAAGTATGTTCCATGCATAAACCCCTTTAAATGACCTTGTTTGATAAAGAAAAACAGGAATAGCCTTACTTTTGCGAGTTAAGGCCAAATTGGTATTTTTGCTATAAACACCAATTCCTTCAGTCAAAACCAGTTCAAACTCTTTTGTCCTTAATATATATCAATTCTAAGTTGTTTCCATGCATAAACCTCTTTAAATGACCTTGTATGAGAAAGAAAAACAAGAATAGCCTTACTTTGGCGAGATAAGTCGAAATTCGGATTTTTGCTTATAAACACCAATTCCTTCAGTCAAAACCAGTTCAAACTCCTTTGTCCTTTATATATATCCATTCTAAGTATGTTCCATGCATAAACCCCTTTAAATGACCTTGTTTGAGAAAGAAAAACAGGAATAGCCTTACTTTTGCGAGTTAAGGCCAAATTGGTATTTTTGCTATAAACACATATTCCTTCAATCAAAACAAGTTCAAACTCTTTTGTCCTTAATATATATCAATTCTAAGTTGTTTCCATGCATAAACCTCTTTAAATGACCTTGTATGAGAAAGAAAAACAAGAATAGCCTTACTTTGGCGAGATAAGTCGAAATTCGGATTTTTGCTTATAAACACCAATTCCTTCAGTCAAAACCAGTTCAAACTCCTTTGTCGTTTATATATATCCATTCTAAGTATGTTCCATGCATAAACCCCTTTAAATGACCTTGTTTGAGAAAGAAAAACAGGAATAGCCTTACTTTTGCGAGTTAAGGCCAAATTGGTATTTTAGCTATAAACACATATTCCTTCAGTCAAAACCAGTTCAAACTCCTTTGTCCTTTATATATATCCATTCTAAGTATGTTCCATGCATAAACCCCTTGAAATGACCTTGTTTGAGAAAGAAAAACAAGAATAGCCTTACTTTTGCGAGTTAAGGCCAAATTGGTATTTTTGCTATAAACACCAATTCCTTCAGTCAAAACCAGTTCAAACTCTTTTGTCCTTTATATATATCCATTCTAAGTATGTTCCATGCATAAACCCCTTTAAATGACCTTGTTTGAGAAAGAAAAACAGGAATAGCCTTACTTTTGCGAGTTAAGGCCAAATTGGTATTTTTGCTATAAACACCAATTCCTTCAGTCAAAACCAGTTCAAACTCTTTTGTCCTTAATATATATCAATTCTAAGTTGTTTCCATGCATAAACCTCTTTAAATGACCTTGTATGAGAAAGAAAAACAAGAATAGCCTTACTTTGGCGAGATAAGTCGAAATTCGGATTTTTGCTTATAAACACCAATTCCTTCAGTCAAAACCAGTTCAAACTCCTTTGTCCTTCATATATATCCATTCTAAGTATGTTCCATGCATAAACCCCTTTAAATGACCTTGTTTGAGAAAGAAAAACAGGAATAGCCTTACTTTTGCGAGTTAAGGCCAAATTGGTATTTTTGCTATAAACACCAATTCCTTCAGTCAAAACCAGTTCAAACTCCTTTGTCCTTTATATATATCCATTCTAAGTATGTTCCATGCATAAACCCCTTTAAATGACCTTGTTTGAGAAAGAAAAACAGGAATAGCCTTACTTTTGCGAGTTAAGGCCAAATTGGTATTTTTGCTATAAACACCAATTCCTTCAGTCAAAACCAGTTCAAACTCTTTTGTCCTTAATATATATCAATTCTAAGTTGTTTCCATGCATAAACCTCTTTAAATGACCTTGTATGAGAAAGAAAAACAAGAATAGCCTTACTTTGGCGAGATAAGTCGAAATTCGGATTTTTGCTTATAAACACCAATTCCTTCAGTCAAAACCAGTTCAAACTCCTTTGTCGTTTATATATATCCATTCTAAGTATGTTCCATGCATAAACCCCTTTAAATGACCTTGTTTGAGAAAGAAAAACAGGAATAGCCTTACTTTTGCGAGTTAAGGCCAAATTGGTATTTTTGCTATAAACACCAATTCCTTCAGTCAAAACCAGTTCAAACTCCTTTTTCCTTCATATATATCCATTCTAAGTATGTTCCATGCATAAACCCCTTTAAATGACCTTGTTTGAGAAAGAAAAACAGGAATAGCCTTACTTTTGCGAGTTAAGGCCAAATTGGTATTTTAGCTATAAACACATATTCCTTCAGTCAAAACCAGTTCAAACTCCTTTGTCCTTCATATATATCGATTCTAAGTATGTTCCATGCATAAACCCCTTGAAATGACCTTGTTTGAGAAAGAAAAACAAGAATAGCCTTACTTTTGCGAGTTAAGGCCAAATTGGTATTTTTGCTATAAACACCAATTCCTTCAGTCAAAACCAGTTCAAACTCCTTTGTCCTTTATATATATCCATTCTAAGTATGTTCCATGCATAAACCCCTTTAAATGACCTTGTTTGAGAAAGAAAAACAGGAATAGCCTTACTTTTGCGAGTTAAGGCCAAATTGGTATTTTAGCTATAAACACCAATTCCTTCAGTCAAAACCAGTTCAAACTCTTTTGTCCTTAATATATATCAATTCTAAGTTGTTTCCATGCATAAACCTCTTTAAATGACCTTGTATGAGAAAGAAAAACAGGAATAGCCTTACTTTGGCGAGATAAGTCGAAATTCGGATTTTTGCTTATAAACACCAATTCCTTCAGTCAAAACCAGTTCAAACTCCTTTGTCCTTCATATATATCCATTCTAAGTATGTTCCATGCATAAATCCCTTTAAATGACCTTGTTTGAGAAAGAAAAACAGGAATAGCCTTACTTTTGCGAGTTAAGGCCAAATTGGTATTTTTGCTATAAACACATATTCCTTCAGTCAAAACAAGTTCAAACTCCTTTGTCCTTCATATATATCCATTCTAAGTATGTTCCATGCATAAACCCCTTTAAATGACCTTGTTTGATAAAGAAAAACAGGAATAGCCTTACTTTTGCGAGTTAAGGCCAAATTGGTATTTTAGCTATAAACACATATTCCTTCAGTCAAAACCAGTTCAAACTCCTTTGTCCTTCATATATATCGATTCTAAGTATGTTCCATGCATAAACCCCTTGAAATGACCTTGTTTGAGAAAGAAAAACAGGAATAGCCTTACTTTTGCGAGTTAAGGCCAAATTGGTATTTTTGCTATAAACACCAATTCCTTCAGTCAAAACCAGTTCAAACTCTTTTGTCCTTAATATATATCAATTCTAAGTTGTTTCCATGCATAAACCTCTTTAAATGACCTTGTATGAGAAAGAAAAACAGGAATAGCCTTACTTTGGCGAGATAAGTCGAAATTCGGATTTTTGCTTATAAACACCAATTCCTTCAGTCAAAACCAGTTCAAACTCCTTTGTCCTTCATATATATCCATTCTAAGTATGTTCCATGCATAAATCCCTTTAAATGACCTTGTTTGAGAAAGAAAAACAGGAATAGCCTTACTTTTGCGAGTTAAGGCCAAATTGGTATTTTTGCTATAAACACATATTCCTTCAGTCAAAACAACTTCAAACTCCTTTGTCCTTCATATATATCCATTCTAAGTATGTTCCATGCATAAACCCCTTTAAATGACCTTGTTTGATAAAGAAAAACAGGAATAGCCTTACTTTTGCGAGTTAAGGCCAAATTGGTATTTTTGCTATAAACACCAATTCCTTCAGTCAAAACCAGTTCAAACTCCTTTGTCCTTAATATATATCAATTCTAAGTTGTTTCCATGCATAAACCTCTTTAAATGACCTTGTATGAGAAAGAAAAACAAGAATAGCCTTACTTTGGCGAGATAAGTCGAAATTCGGATTTTTGCTTATAAACACCAATTCCTTCAGTCAAAACCAGTTCAAACTCCTTTGTCCTTCATATATATCCATTCTAAGTATGTTCCATGCATAAACCCCTTTAAATGACCTTGTTTGAGAAAGAAAAACAGGAATAGCCTTACTTTTGCGAGTTAAGGCCAAATTGGTATTTTTGCTATAAACACCAATTCCTTCAGTCAAAACCAGTTCAAACTCCTTTGTCCTTTATATATATCCATTCTAAGTATGTTCCATGCATAAACCCCTTTAAATGACCTTGTTTGAGAAAGAAAAACAGGAATAGCCTTACTTTTGCGAGTTAAGGCCAAATTGGTATTTTAGCTATAAACACATATTCCTTCAGTCAAAACCAGTTCAAACTCCTTTGTCCTTCATATATATCCATTCTAAGTATGTTCCATGCATAAACCCCTTGAAATGACCTTGTTTGAGAAAGAAAAACAGGAATAGCCTTACTTTTGCGAGTTAAGGCCAAATTGGTATTTTTGCTATAAACACCAATTCCTTCAGTCAAAACCAGTTCAAACTCCTTTTTCCTTCATATATATCCATTCTAAGTATGTTCCATGCATAAACCTCTTTAAATGACCTTGTTTGAGAAAGAAAAACAGGAATAGCCTTACTTTGGCGAGATAAGTCGAAATTCGGATTTTTGCTTATAAACACCAATTCCTTCAGTCAAAACCAGTTCAAACTCCTTTGTCCTTCATATATATCCATTCTAAGTATGTTCCATGCATAAATCCCTTTAAATGACCTTGTTTGAGAAAGAAAAACAGGAATAGCCTTACTTTTGGGAGTTAAGGCCAAATTGGTATTTTTGCTATAAACACATATTCCTTCAATCAAAACAAGTTCAAACTCCTTTGTCCTTCATATATATCCATTCTAAGTATGTTCCATGCATAAACCCCTTTAAATGACCTTGTTTGATAAAGAAAAACAGGAATAGCCTTACTTTTGCGAGTTAAGGCCAAATTGGTATTTTTGCTATAAACACCAATTCCTTCAGTCAAAACCAGTTCAAACTCTTTTGTCCTTAATATATATCAATTCTAAGTTGTTTCCATGCATAAACCTCTTTAAATGACCTTGTATGAGAAAGAAAAACAAGAATAGCCTTACTTTGGCGAGATAAGTCGAAATTCGGATTTTTGCTTATAAACACCAATTCCTTCAGTCAAAACCAGTTCAAACTCCTTTGTCCTTTATATATATCCATTCTAAGTATGTTCCATGCATAAACCCCTTTAAATGACCTTGTTTGAGAAAAAAAAACAGGAATAGCCTTACTTTTGCGAGTTAAGGCCAAATTGGTATTTTAGCTATAAACACATATTCCTTCAGTCAAAACCAGTTCAAACTCCTTTGTCCTTCATATATATCGATTCTAAGTATGTTCCATGCATAAACCCCTTGAAATGACCTTGTTTGAGAAAGAAAAACAGGAATAGCCTTACTTTTGCGAGTTAAGGCCAAATTGGTATTTTTGCTATAAACACCAATTCCTTCAGTCAAAACCAGTTCAAACTCTTTTGTCCTTAATATATATCAATTCTAAGTTGTTTCCATGCATAAACCTCTTTAAATGACCTTGTATGAGAAAGAAAAACAGGAATAGCCTTACTTTGGCGAGATAAGTCGAAATTCGGATTTTTGCTTATAAACACCAATTCCTTCAGTCAAAACCAGTTCAAACTCCTTTGTCCTTCATATATATCCATTCTAAGTATGTTCCATGCATAAATCCCTTTAAATGACCTTGTTTGAGAAAGAAAAACAGGAATAGCCTTACTTTTGCGAGTTAAGGCCAAATTGGTATTTTTGCTATAAACACATATTCCTTCAGTCAAAACAACTTCAAACTCCTTTGTCCTTCATATATATCCATTCTAAGTATGTTCCATGCATAAACCCCTTTAAATGACCTTGTTTGAGAAAGAAAAACAGGAATAGCCTTACTTTTGCGAGTTAAGGCCAAATTGGTATTTTTGCTATAAACACCAATTCCTTCAGTCAAAACCAGTTCAAACTCCTTTGTCCTTTATATATATCCATTCTAAGTATGTTCCATGCATAAACCCCTTTAAATGACCTTGTTTGAGAAAGAAAAACAGGAATAGCCTTACTTTTGCGAGTTAAGGCCAAATTGGTATTTTTGCTATAAACACCAATTCCTTCAGTCAAAACCAGTTCAAACTCCTTTGTCCTTCATATATATCCATTCTAAGTATGTTCCATGCATAAACCCCTTTAAATGACCTTGTTTGAGAAAGAAAAACAGGAATAGCCTTACTTTTGCGAGTTAAGGCCAAATTGGTATTTTTGCTATAAACACCAATTCCTTCAGTCAAAACCAGTTCAAACTCTTTTGTCCTTAATATATATCAATTCTAAGTTGTTTCCATGCATAAACCTCTTTAAATGACCTTGTTTGAGAAAGAAAAACAGGAATAGCCTTACTTTGGCGAGATAAGTCGAAATTCGGATTTTTGCTTATAAACACCAATTCCTTCAGTCAAAACCAGTTCAAACTCCTTTGTCCTTCATATATATCCATTCTAAGTATGTTCCATGCATAAATCCCTTTAAATGACCTTGTTTGAGAAAGAAAAACAGGAATAGCCTTACTTTTGGGAGTTAAGGCCAAATTGGTATTTTTGCTATAAACACATATTCCTTCAATCAAAACAAGTTCAAACTCCTTTGTCCTTCATATATATCCATTCTAAGTATGTTCCATGCATAAACCCCTTTAAATGACCTTGTTTGATAAAGAAAAACAGGAATAGCCTTACTTTTGCGAGTTAAGGCCAAATTGGTATTTTTGCTATAAACACCAATTCCTTCAGTCAAAACCAGTTCAAACTCTTTTGTCCTTAATATATATCAATTCTAAGTTGTTTCCATGCATAAACCTCTTTAAATGACCTTGTATGAGAAAGAAAAACAAGAATAGCCTTACTTTGGCGAGATAAGTCGAAATTCGGATTTTTGCTTATAAACACCAATTCCTTCAGTCAAAACCAGTTCAAACTCCTTTGTCCTTTATATATATCCATTCTAAGTATGTTCCATGCATAAACCCCTTTAAATGACCTTGTTTGAGAAAGAAAAACAGGAATAGCCTTACTTTTGCGAGTTAAGGCCAAATTGGTATTTTAGCTATAAACACATATTCCTTCAGTCAAAACCAGTTCAAACTCCTTTGTCCTTCATATATATCGATTCTAAGTATGTTCCATGCATAAACCCCTTGAAATGACCTTGTTTGAGAAAGAAAAACAAGAATAGCCTTACTTTTGCGAGTTAAGGCCAAATTGGTATTTTTGCTATAAACACCAATTCCTTCAGTCAAAACCAGTTCAAACTCTTTTGTCCTTTATATATATCCATTCTAAGTATGTTCCATGCATAAACCCCTTTAAATGACCTTGTTTGAGAAAGAAAAACAGGAATAGCCTTACTTTTGCGAGTTAAGGCCAAATTGGTATTTTTGCTATAAACACATATTCCTTCAGTCAAAACAAGTTCAAACTCCTTTGTCCTTCATATATATCCATTCTAAGTATGTTCCATGCATAAACCCCTTTAAATGACCTTGTTTGATAAAGAAAAACAGGAATAGCCTTACTTTTGCGAGTTAAGGCCAAATTGGTATTTTTGCTATAAACACCAATTCCTTCAGTCAAAACCAGTTCAAACTCTTTTGTCCTTATATCAATTCTAAGTTGTTTCCATGCATAAACCTCTTTAAATGACCTTGTATGAGAAAGAAAAACAAGAATAGCCTTACTTTGGCGAGATAAGTCGAAATTCGGATTTTTGCTTATAAACACCAATTCCTTCAGTCAAAACCAGTTCAAACTCCTTTGTCCTTTATATATATCCATTCTAAGTATGTTCCATGCATAAACCCCTTTAAATGACCTTGTTTGAGAAAGAAAAACAGGAATAGCCTTACTTTTGCGAGTTAAGGCCAAATTGGTATTTTTGCTATAAACACATATTCCTTCAATCAAAACAAGTTCAAACTCTTTTGTCCTTAATATATATCAATTCTAAGTTGTTTCCATGCATAAACCTCTTTAAATGACCTTGTATGAGAAAGAAAAACAAGAATAGCCTTACTTTGGCGAGATAAGTCGAAATTCGGATTTTTGCTTATAAACACCAATTCCTTCAGTCAAAACCAGTTCAAACTCCTTTGTCCTTTATATATATCCATTCTAAGTATGTTCCATGCATAAACCCCTTTAAATGACCTTGTTTGAGAAAGAAAAACAGGAATAGCCTTACTTTTGCGAGTTAAGGCCAAATTGGTATTTTAGCTATAAACACCAATTCCTTCAGTCAAAACCAGTTCAAACTCCTTTGTCCTTTATATATATCCATTCTAAGTATGTTCCATGCATAAACCCCTTTAAATGACCTTGTTTGAGAAAGAAAAACAGGAATAGCCTTACTTTTGCGAGTTAAGGCCAAATTGGTATTTTTGCTATAAACACCAATTCCTTTAGTCAAAACCAGTTCAAACTCTTTTGTCCTTAATATATATCAATTCTAAGTTGTTTCCATGCATAAACCTCTTTAAATGACCTTGTATGAGAAAGAAAAACAAGAATAGCCTTAATTTGGTGAGTTAAGTCGAAATTCGGATTTTTGCTTATAAACACCAATTCCTTCAGTCAAAACCAGTTCAAACTCCTTTGTCCTTCATATATATCGATTCTAAGTATGTTCCATGCATAAACCCCTTGAAATGACCTTGTTTGAGAAAGAAAAACAGGAATAGCCTTACTTTTGCGAGTTAAGGCCAAATTGGTATTTTTGCTATAAACACCAATTCCTTCAGTCAAAACCAGTTCAAACTCCTTTGTCCTTTATATATATCCATTCTAAGTATGTTCCATGCATAAACCCCTTTAAATGACCTTGTTTGAGAAAGAAAAACAGGAATAGCCTTACTTTTGCGAGTTAAGGCCAAATTGGTATTTTTGCTATAAACACATATTCCTTCAGTCAAACCAAGTTCAAACTCATTTGTCCTTCATATATAGCCATTCTAAGTATGTTCCATGCATAAACCCCTTTAAATGACCTTGTTTGAGAAAGAAAAACAGGAATAGCCTTACTTTTGCGAGTTAAGGCCAAATTGGTATTTTTGCTATAAACACATATTCCTTCAGTCAAAACAAGTTCAAACTCCTTTGTCCTTCATATATATCCATTCTAAGTATGTTCCATGCATAAACCCCTTTAAATGACCTTGTTTGAGAAAGAAAAACAGGAATAGCCTTACTTTTGCGAGTTAAGGCAAAATTGGTATTTTTGCTATAAACACATATTCCTTCAGTCAAACCAAGTTCAAACTCATTTGTCCTTCATATATATCCATTCTAAGTATGTTCCATGCATAAATCCCTTTAAATGACCTTGTATGAGAAAGAAAAACAAGAATAGCCTTACTTTGGCGAGTTAAGTCGAAATTCGGATTTTTGCTTATAAACACCAATTCCTTCAGTCAAAACCAGTTCAAACTCCTTTGTCCTTTATATATATCCATTCTAAGTATGTTCCATGCATAAACCCCTTTAAATGACCTTGTTTGAGAAAGAAAAACAGGAATAGCCTTACTTTTGCGAGTTAAGGCCAAATTGGTATTTTTGCTATAAACACATATTCCTTCAGTCAAACCAAGTTCAAACTCATTTGTCCTTCATATATAGCCATTCTAAGTATGTTCCATGCATAAACCTCTTTAAATGACCTTGTATGAGAAAGAAAAACAAGAATAGCCTTACTTTGGCGAGTTAAGTCGAAATTCGGATTTTTGCTTATAAACACCAATTCTTTCAGTCAAAACCAGTTCAAACTCCTTTGTCCTTCATATATATCCATTCTAAGTATGTTCCATGCATAAATCCCTTTAAATGACCTTGTTTGAGAAAGAAAAACAGGAATATTCTTACTTTTGCGAGTTAAGGCCAAATTGGTATTTTTGCTATAAACACATATTCCTTCAGTCAAAACAAGTTCAAACTCCTTTGTCCTTCATATATATCCATTCTAAGTATGTTCCATGCATAAACCTCTTTAAATGACCTTGTATGAGAAAGAAAAACAAGAATAGCCTTACTTTGGCGAGTTAAGTCGAAATTCGGATTTTTGCTTATAAACACCAATTCTTTCAGTCAAAACCAGTTCAAACTCCTTGGTCCTTCATATATATCCATTCTAAGTATGTTCCATGCATAAACCCCTTTAAATGACCTTGTTTGAGAAAGAAAAACAGGAATATTCTTACTTTTGCGAGTTAAGGCCAAATTGGTATTTTTGCTATAAACACCAATTCCTTCAGTCAAAACCAGTTCAAACTCCTTTGTCCTTCATATATATCCATTCTAAGTATGTTCCATGCATAAACCCCTTTAAATGACCTTGTTTGAGAAAGAAAAACAGGAATAGCCTTACTTTTGCGAGTTAAGGCCAAATTGGTATTTTTGCTATAAACACATATTCCTTCAGTCAAACCAAGTTCAAACTCATTTGTCCTTCATATATAGCCATTCTAAGTATGTTCCATGCATAAACCTCTTTAAATGACCTTGTATGAGAAAGAAAAACAAGAATAGCCTTACTTTGGCGAGTTAAGTCGAAATTCGGATTTTTGCTTATAAACACCAATTCTTTCAGTCAAAACCAGTTCAAACTCCTTTGTCCTTCATATATATCCATTCTAAGTATGTTCCATGCATAAATCCCTTTAAATGACCTTGTTTGAGAAAGAAAAACAGGAATATTCTTACTTTTGCGAGTTAAGGCCAAATTGGTATTTTTGCTATAAACACATATTCCTTCAGTCAAAACAAGTTCAAACTCCTTTGTCCTTCATATATATCCATTCTAAGTATGTTTCATGCATAAACCCCTTTAAATGACTTTGTTTAAGAAAGAAAAACAGGAATAGCCTTACTTTTGCGAGTTAAGGCCAAATTGGTATTTTTGCTATAAACACCAATTCCTTCAGTCAAAACCAGTTCAAACTCCTTTGTCCTTTATACATATCCATTCTAAGTATGTTCCATGCATAAACCCCTTTAAATGACCTTGTTTGAGAAAGAAAAACAGGAATAGCCTTACTTTTGCGAGTTAAGGCCAAATTGGTATTTTTGCTATAAACACCAATTCCTTCAGTCAAAACCAGTTCAAACTCTTTTGTCCTTAATATATATCAATTCTAAGTTGTTTCCATGAATAAACCTCTTTAAATGACCTTGTATGAGAAAGAAAAACAAGAATAGCCTTACTTTGGCGATTTAAGTCGAAATTCGGAATTTTGCTTATAAACACCAATTCCTTCAGTCAAAACCAGTTCAAACTCCTTTGTCCTTCATATATATCGATTCTAAGTATGTTCCATGCATAAACCCCTTGAAATGACCTTGTTTGAGAAAGAAAAACAGGAATAGCCTTACTTTTGCGAGTTAAGGCCAAATTGGTATTTTTGCTATAAACACCAATTCCTTCAGTCAAAACCAGTTCAAACTCTTTTGTCATTAATATATATCAATTCTAAGTTGTTTCCATGCATAAACCTCTTTAAATGACCTTGTATGAGAAAGAAAAACAGGAAATGCCTTACTTTTGCGAGTTAAGGCCAAATTGGTATTTTTGCTATAAAATGAATTCCTTCAGGCAAAACAAGTTCAAACTCCTTTGTCCTTCATATATATCCATTCTAAGTATGTTCCATGCATAAACCTCTTTAAATGACCTTGTATGAGAAAGAAAAACAGGAAATGCCTTACTTTTGCGAGTTAAGGCCAAATTGGTATTTTTGCTATAAACACCATTTCCTTCAGTCAAAACAAGTTCAAACTCCTTTGTCCTTCATATATATCCATTCAAAGTAGGTTCCATGCATAAACCTCTTTAAATGACCTTATATGAGAAAGAAAAACAGGAATTGCCTTACTTTTGCGAGTTAAGGCCAAATTGGTATTTTTGCTATAAAATGAATTCCTTCAGGCAAAACAAGTTCAAACTCCTTTGTCCGTCATATATATCCATTCTAAGTAGGTTTCATGCATAAACCTCTTTAAATGACCTTGTTTGAGAAAGAAAAACAGGAATAGCCTTATTTTGCGGAATTAAGACGAATTTCGGATTTTTGCTTATAAACACCAATTCCTTCAGGCAAAACAAGTTCAAACTCCTTTGTCCTTCATATATATCCATTCCAAGTAGGTTCCATGCATAAACCCCTTTAAATGACCTTGTTTGAGAAAGAAAAGCAGGAATAGCTTTACTTTTGCGAGTTAAGGCCAAATTGGTATTTTTGCTATAAACACCAATTCCTTCAGTCCAAACAAGTTCAAACTCCTTTGTCCTTCTTATATATCCATTCTAAGTAGGTTCCGTGCATAAACCTCTTTAAATTACCTTGTATGAGAAAGAAAAACAGGAATAGCCTTACTTTTGCGAGTTAAGGCCAAATTGGTATTTTTGCTATAAAAACTAATTCCTTCAGTCAAAACAAGTTCAAACTCATTTGTCATTCATATATATCAATTCTAAGTAGGTTCCATGCATAAACCTCTTTAAATGACCTTGTATGAGAAAGAGACACAGGAATAGCCTTAATTTGGCGAGTTAAGGCCAAATTGGTATTTTCGCTATACAATGAATTCCTTCAGGCAAAACAAGTTCAAACTCCTTTGTCCTTCATATATATCCATTCTAAGTAGGTTCTATGCATAAACCTCTTTAAATGACCTTGTTTGAGAAAGAAAAACAGGAATAGCCTTACTTTTGCGAGTTAAGGCCAAATTGGTATTTTTGCTATAAACACCATTTCCTTCAGTCAAAACAAGTTCAAACTCCTTTGTCCTTCATATATATCCATTCTAAGTAGGTTCCATGCATAAACCCCTTTAAATGACCTTGTTTGAGAAAGAAAAACAGGAATAGCTTTACTTTGGCGAGTTAAGGCCAAATTGGTATTTTTGCTATAAACACCAATTCCTTCAGTCAAAACAAGTTCAAACTCCTTTGTCCTTCTTATATATCCATTCTAAGTAGGTTCCGTGCATAAACCTCTTTAAATTACCTTGTATGAGAAAGAAAAACAGGAATAGCCTTACTTTTGCGAGTTAAGGCCAAATTGGTATTTTTGCTATAAAAACTAATTCCTTCAGTCAAAACAAGTTCAAACTCATTTGTCATTCATATATATCAATTCTAAGTAGGTTCCATGCATAAACCTCTTTAAATGACCTTGTATGAGAAAGAGACACAGGAATAGCCTTAATTTGGCGAGTTAAGGCCAAATTGGTATTTTCGCTATACAATGAATTCCTTCAGTCAAAACAAGTTCAAACTCCTTTGTCCGTCATATATATCCAGGGGTGGAGCAGTGGTTTTAAATGTGGGGGTGTTCCAGGGGTGGCACATGAGCACCACATCAAGTCGAAAGACTTAATATAAAAAGGTCAAGCCTCACAATAGAGATACGGTATCATAATTTACACATTTTTAATCACAAAATGTAACATTTAATCACTATCACGGAGTTATCACCGTAGATTTACTGTAGGCTACGAAGTTCCTGAAAAAAACTTTGCACTTCATGGCTTGATTGAAAACTCTCCAAACGATATAATTGCCCTCTTAAGAGTAAGATTCTGATCACTATATTTTTTTCCCCCATTAAGTTCCGATGTATTGCTTGGGGGGGGGGGGGGGGTGTGTGTCTCACTAATACAAAATTATTATGACTTGATCAGGTGCAGTGACAATGCATCCTTGTTCATATTTTACAAAAAGCATTCCCTTCCAAACATCAAAACCAATCAGATAAATTCAAAAGTCCACTGTCGTAACATTTAAACAAACTATACACTTCTCAATAGCTGAACACTATTCTAGCATATTGTGTTAGATATACAGTATATAAATATCACTGCAAATATTGAATATCATTTTTTTGAATGAATGTTATTTTAAATCATTCAACAAAACTTGGATTTAAATTATTCTTTTTGTTTGACAGTCCACAGGTCTGGCCAGTGACTACTGATGTCTTCAGAAAAAAAACTAAAATGATGCATGCATATCTCTCACACACTCACATATTGTGATCACAATATTCACAAGCAGGACATACGCATCCCCCTCTTTACATTAACAATATGGGCAAAGTGAGGCTACACTTCTATAAACTGGATATGCATTTAGCTGCCTTTGAATACTCTGACCTGGTGGTGGTAGTCTGGCTCCTTGTGTCTGCCCACACTGACTTGCTTCAGGTTGGGAGCTGCCAGGGCTGCTGGTTTCATGGCTGGGGTCTGTCTGGGCCTGATCTGGGTCTGACGTGCTTCTTTACAAAGAAGTATTTTCATTGTTATCTGTCCCTACACAAAATAAGACAGCCTGGTTAAACCTCAATATTGTGTTAATCTTAAACCATTTGTCTCCTTTCTTGTGCTTTAACTTACTTTAAAACCAACTCCAAGCCTAGCTGCTATAAAATTAAACCAGATCATGTAGGTTAGTCAAGTGAAGTAGCTTGGCTAAAGTTATACTTTTAGACCTTTATAATAACAAACAAGCTTCATGGACATTGTAACAAATGACCAAAGATTATATTGGTTTCATCTAACGTTACAGTTATGAAATCCTTATGAACTGTGTTGATTACACACTTACTGAAAACCAACAATGATATGGTCTCTAAACAAGTGCACAAAAGGAGCCCAAAACACGAGATGCGGGATGCTGGCTGGATTCACTCACCAAGCCAACTAGCTGCGGTGTTTCTGAAGATTCATAACAAGTAACTTAAATTTCTGCTCGTAAACCAAAGCAAAAATTAAAAAAAATAAATAATTAAAAGAAAATAGACAGAATAACGGCTCTTTAAAAAACTCGTATGTCGGGACACTCTTAACTCAAGGTAGCCTACCACTTGAAAGTGCTACATAGCTTCATGCTAACGTGACATTAGCCTTTCATAACTTTGCCTAACAATTGGCAACAAAATCTCTTCTCTAAATGTGCAGTCTTTAAAAACAATGACTCATTTGGAAATCACATTAAAACTTAACTCAAAATGATGTATTCCACGAAAGTAGATTCACTCTGACAGTACAACAGCACACTCTCTATGCCTGCCACTCATTTCAAAGACGCCGCGTTTCTCACTCATCTTTCAACGAGACTTGCCTGTCAATCAACTGGAGTGACACCTGAGGTATCCAATCAGGTTCAAGATGTGGCCGTTCGGGAGCCGTCTTTTCTTTGGGAGCCGAGTCAAGAGCCGAGCTTCCCATCATTAGCTCCGGCTGTTCGTCTCTGACATAATATCAAATTTCCCGGGCCGTGTCGCGGACAACAGTCTGTGATTGAGTGAATGTCCGTTCAGTTTGACCAATGCCTTTTCGTGCAGCGTAAGGGAGCTGAGGTGCGCTCCTTTTTATGTATGTTGGTGCACTAGGCGGGTGGGCAAAAGGGTTTACCTTTGGAAAATTAGGGGGGGGGGGGTGAAATCACCTTGCTGTAAAACTGGGGGTGTCGAAACACCCCCATCCCCCACAGGTGCGACAACCCTGTACATATCCATTCTAAGTAGGTTCCAAGCATAAACCTCTTTAAATTACCTTGTATGAGAAAGAAGAACAGGAATAGCCTTACTTTTGAGAGTTAAGGCCAAATTGGTATTTTTGCTATAAAATGAATTCCTTCAGTCAAAACAAGTTCAAACTCCTTTGTCCTTCATATATATCCATTTCTAAGTAGGTTCCATGCATAAACCTCTTTAAATGACCTTGTTTGAGGAGGAAAAACAGGAATAGTCTTACTGTTGGGAGTTAAGGCCAAATTGGTATTTTTGCTATAAACACCAATTCCTTCAGTCAAAACAAGTTCAAACTCCTTTGTCCTTCATATATATCAATTCTAAGTAGGTTCCATGTATAAACCTCTTTAAATGACCTTATATGAGAAAGAAACACAGGAATAGCTTTATTTTGCGGAGTTAAGACGAATTTCGGATTTTTGCTCATAAACACCAATTCCTTCAGTCAAAGCAAGTTCAAACTCATTTGTCCTTCATATATATCCATTCTAAGTAGGTTCCATGCATAAATCTCTTTAAATGACCTTGTATGAGAAAGAAAAACAGGAATAGCCTTACTTTTGCGAATTAAGGCCAAATTAGTATTTTTGCTATAAACACATATTCCTTCAGTCAAAACAAGTTCAAACTCTTTTGTCCTTCATATATAATCATTCTAAGTTCCAACCAAAGACACCTTTAAATTACCTTGTTTGAGATAGAAATACAGAAATAGCCTTGTTTTGAGTAGTAAAGACCAAATTCGGATTTTTGCTATAAAAGGAATTCCTTCAGTCAAAACAAGTTCAAACTCTTTTATCCTTCATATATAGCCATTCTAAGTAAGTTACAAACAAAAACCTCTTTAGATTACCTTGTTTGAGAAAGAAATACAGCAAAAGCTTTCCTTTGCAGAGACAAGGCCAAATTGGTATTTTTGCTATAAAAGGAATTCATTCAGTCAAAACTAGTACAAACTAATTTGTCCTTCATATATAGCCATTCTAAGTAAGTTCCAACATAAAAACCTCTTTAGATTACCTTGTTTGAGAAAGAAATACAGGAATAGCCTTCTTTTGAGGAGTAAAGACCAAATTCGGATTTTTACTTATAAAAACAAATTCCTTCAGTCAAAACTAGTTCAAACTCTTTTGTCCTTCATATATAGCCATTCTAAGTAGGTTCCAACCAAAATTCTCTTTAGATTACATTGTTTGAGAAAGAAATACAGGAATAGCCTTCTTTTGAGGAGTAAAGACCAAATTCGGATTTTTGCTTATAAAAACAAATTCCTTCAGTCAAATCAAGTTCAAACTCTTTTGTCCTTCATATATCGCCATTCTAAGTAAGTTCCAACCAAAATCCTCGTTAGAATACCTTTTTTGAGAAAGAAATACAGGAATAGCCTTATTTTGAGGAGTAAAGACCAAATTCGCATTTTTGCTTATAAAATCAAATTCCTTCAGTCAAATCAAGTTCAAACTCTTTTGTCCTTCATATATCGCCATTCTAAGTAAGTTCCAACCAAAATCCTCTTTAGAATACCTTTTTTGAGAAAGAAATACAGGAATAGCCTTATTTTGAGGAGTAAAGACCAAATTCGGAATTTTGCTTATAAACACAAATTCCTTAAGTCAAAACAAGTTCATACTCTTTTGTCCTTAATATAGAGCCATTCTAAGTAAGTTCCAACCAAAAACCTCTTTAGATGACCTTTTTGAAGGAATTCCTTTTATAGCAAAAATACCAATTTGGACTTATCTCCGAAAAGGAAAGCTTTTGCTGTATTTCTTAATCAAACAAGGTAATCTAAAGAGGTTTTTCGTTGGAACTTACTTAGAATTGCTATATATGAAGGACAAAAGAGTTTGAACTTGTTTTGACTGAAGGATTTCCTTTTATAGCAAAAATACCAATTTGGCCTTATATCTCCGCAAAGGAAAGCTTTTGCTGTATTTCTTTCTCAAACAAGGTAATTTAAAGAGGTTTTTGGTTGGAACTTACTTAGAATGGCTATATATGAAGTACAAAAGAGTTTGAACTAGTTTTGACTGAAGGAATTCCTTTTACAGCAAAAATACCAATTTGGCCTTATATCTCCGCAAAGGAAAGCTTTTGCTGTATTTCTTTCTCAAACAAGGTAATCTAAAGATGTTTTTGGTTGGAACTTACTTAGAATGGCTATATATGAAGGACAAAAGATTTTGAACTTGTTTTGACTGAAGGAATTTGTGTTTATAAGCAAAAATCCGAATTTGGTCTTTACTCCTCAAAAGAAGGCTATTCCTGTATTTCTTTCTCAAACAAGGTAATCTAAAGAGGTTTTTGGTTGGAACTTACTTAGAATGGCTATATATGAAGGACAAAAGAGTTTGAACTTGTTTTGACTGAAGGAATTTGTGTTTATTAGCAAAAATCAGTATTTTGTCTTTACTCCTCAAAAAAAGGCTATTCCTGAATTTCTTTCTCAAACAAGGTAATCTAAAGAGGTTTTTGGTTGGAACTTACTTAGAATGGCTATATATGAAGTACAAAAGAGTTTGAACTTGTTTTGACTGAAGGAATCCCTTTTATAGCAAAAATACCAACTTGGCCTTATCTCCGCAAACGAAAGCTTTTGCTGTATTTCTTAATCAAACAAGGTAATCTAAAGAGGTTTTTGGTTGGAACTTACTTAGAATGGCTATATATGAAGGACAAAAGATTTTGAACCTGTTTTGACTGAAGAAATTTGTGTTTATAAGCCAAAATACAAATTTGGCCTTATCTCCGCAAAGGAAAGCTTTTGCTGTATTTCTTAATCAAACAAGGTAATCTAAAGAGGTTTTTGGTTGGAACTTACTTAGAATGGCTATATATGAAGGACAAAAGAGTTTGAACTTGTTTTGACTGAAGGAATTTGTGTTTATTAGCAAAAATCAGTATTTGGTCTTTACTCCTCAAAAAAAGGCTATTCCTGAATTTCTTTCTCAAACAAGGTAATCTAAAGAGGTTTTTGGTTGGAACTTACTTAGAATGGCTATATATGAAGGAAAAAAGAGTTTGAACTTGTTTTGACTGAAGGAATTTGTGTTTATAAGCAAAAATCCGAATTTGGTCTTTACTCCTCAAGAAAAGGCTATTCCTGTATTTCTTACTCAAACAAGGTCATCTAAAGAGGTTTTTTGTTGGAACTTACTTAGAATGGCAATATATGAAGGAAAAAAGAGTTTGAACTTGTTTTGACTGAAGGAATTCCTTTTATAGCAAAAATACCAATTTGGCCTTATCTCCGCAAAGGAAAGCTTTTCCTGTATTTCTTTCTAAAACAAGGTAATCTAAAGAGGGTTTTGGTTGGAACTTACTTAGAATGGCTATATATGAAGTACAAAAGAGTTTGAACTAGTTTTGACTGAAGGAATTCCTTTTACAGCAAAAATACCAATTTGGCCTTATATCTCCGCAAAGGAAAGCTTTTGCTGTATTTCTTTCTCAAACAAGGTAATCTAAAGAGGTTTTTGGTTGGAACTTACTTAGAATGGCTATATATGAAGGACAAAAGAGTTTGAACTAGTTTTGACTGAAGGAATTCCTTTTACAGCAACAATACCAATTTGGCCTTATATCTCCGCAAAGGAAAGCTTTTGCTGTATTTCTTTCTCAAACAAGGTAATCTAAAGAGGTTTTTGGTTGGAACTTACTTAGAATGGCTATATATGAAGGACAAAAGAGTTTGAACTTGTTTTGACTGAAGGAATTTGTGTTTATAAGCAAAAATCCGAATTTGGTCTTTACTCCTCAAGAAAAGGCTATTCCTGTATTTCTTACTCAAACAAGATCATCTAAAGAGGTTTTTTGTTGGAACTTACTTAGAATGGCAATATATGAAGGAAAAAAGAGTTTGAACTTGTTTTGACTCAAGGAATTTGTGTTTATTAGCAAAAATCAGTATTTGGTCTTTACTCCTCAAAAAAAGGCTATTCCCGAATTTCTTTCTCAAACAAGGTAATCTAACGAGGTTTTTGGTTGGAACTTACTTAGAATGGCTATATATGAAGTACAAAAGAGTTTGAACTTGTTTTGACTGAAGGAATCCCTTTTATAGCAAAAATACCAATTTGGCCTTATCTCCGCAAACGAAAGCTTTTGCTGTATTTCTTAATCAAACAAGGTAATCTAAAGAGGTTTTTGGTTGGAACTTACTTAGAATGGCTATATATGAAGGACAAAAGAGTTTGAACTTGTTTTGACTGAAGGAATTTGTGTTTATAAGCAAAAATCCGAATTTGGTCTTTACTCCTCAAAAAAAGGCTATTCCTGTATTTCTTACTCAAACAAGGTAATCTAAAGAGGTTTTTTGTTGGAACTTACTTAGAATGGCAATATATGAAGGAAAAAAGAGTTTGAACTTGTTTTGACTGAAGGAATTCCTTTTATAGCAAAAATACCAATTTGGCCTTATCTCCGCAAAGAAAAGCTTTTCCTGTATTTCTTTCTAAAACAAGGTAATCTAAAGAGGTTTTTTTGTTGTAACTTACTTAGAATGGCTATATATGAAGGACAAAAGAGTTTGAACTTGTTTTGACTGAAGGAATTTGTGTTTATAAGCAAAAATCCCAATTTGGTCTTTACTCCTCAAAAGAAGGCTATTCCTGTATTTCTATCTCAAACAAGGTAATCTAAAGAGGTTTTTTGTTGGAACTTACTTAGAATGGCAATATATGAAGGAGAAAAGAGTTTGAACTGGTTTTGACTGAAGGATTTCCTTTTATAGCAAAAATACCAATTTGGCCTTATATCTCCGCAAAGGAAAGCTTTTGCTGTATTTCTTTCTCAAAAAAGGTAATTTAAAGAGGTTTTTGGTTGGAACTTACTTAAAATGGCTATATATGAAGGACAAAAGATTTTGAACTTGTTTTGACTGAAGGAATTTGTGTTTATAAGCAAAAATCCGAATTTGGTCTTTGCTCCTCAAAAGAAGGCTATTCCTGTATTTCTTTCTCAAACAAGGTAATCTAAAGAGGTTTTTGGTTGGAACTTACTTAGAATGGCTATATATGAAGGACAAAAGATTTTGAACCTGTTTTGACTGAAGAAATTTGTGTTTATAAGCCAAAATACAAATTTGGCCTTATCTCCGCAAAGGAAAGCTTTTGCTGTATTTCTTTCTCAAACAAGGTAATCTAAAGAGGTTTTTGGTTGGAACTTACTTAGAATGGCTATATATGAAGGACAAAAGAGTTTGAACTTGTTTTGACTGAAGGAATTTGTGTTTATAAGCAAAAATCCGAATTTGGTCTTTACTCCTCAAAAAAAGGCTATTCCTGTATTTCTTTCTCAAACAAGGTAATCTAAAGAGTTTTTTTGTTGGAACTTACTTAGAATGGCAATATATGAAGGACAAAAGAGTTTGAACTTGTTTTGACTGAAGGAATTCCTTTTATAGCAAAAATACCAATTTGGCCTTATCTCCGCAAAGGAAAGCTTTTGCTGTATTTCTTTCTCAAACAAGGTAATCTAAAGAGGTTTTTGGTTGGAACTTACTTAGAATGGCAATATATGAAGGACAAAAGAGTTTGAACTTGTTTTGACTGAAGGAATTCCTTTTAGGGTAAGGCTATTTGCACCCCTGGTACAATTAGCACTGTATGCTGATTGTACCCTGGTGCAAATAGAAGTGAATGCTATTCGCACCCCGGTGCACTCAGCAATGTGTTCTATTGATACCCTGTCTGGTGCAAATAGCAGTGAATGCTATTCGTACCCCGGTGCACTCAGCAATGTGTTCTATTGATACCCCGTCTGGTGCAATTAGAAGTGTATGGTATTTGTACCCCGGTGCAATTAGAAGTGTATGCTATTTGTACCCCTTTGCAATTAGAAGTGTATGCTATTTGTACCCCGGTGCAATTAGAAGTGTATGCTATTTGTACCCCGGTGCAATTAGAAGTGTATGCTATTTGAACCTTGGTGCAATCAGAAGTGAATGCAATTCGTACCCCGGTGCACATGGCGATGTGTTCCATTACTGTAATACCCCCTCTGGTACAAAATGCAATGTATGCTATTTACACCCCTGTGCATTTACACTGGCATATTGATCACATAATTCAATTTTAATGCAAAATCTGCAATGGAAATGCCTCTTTTATGATACTCGCATTCTCATTTACAGAGCTATGATCTACTAATTATAAGACATTTTTTACATGACCATGTAGAAGCTTTCTACTCAGAACTGCGTCTTGTCATGAGAAAGATTTCAATTCCTCAACCAATCTGTTATGTTAAACTCCATTTATTAAAATGCAAACATGAGACCATGGAGAACTGAAATAAAAACACTGTCTTAAAGAAAAACTCATTTTAGTGCTGCCTCGATCAGCCGCTTCTTAATGAACATCCTGAGGTCCCTGATTTGTTCCTGCTGTATTTTGGTCGGGTCAGCATCTTTGAGCAGGGCTTCTGCATTCTGAAAGAAAATAACACAGGATTTGGTATTACAATTTGAACACACACAAAACAAATCTATCACCATGTTTATGTGCTGCAAGATTAATGAATAATCTATATAGCCCATCTCTGGTCTTTACTTCCACAAAAGACAATACTTTCCATCAGGACAAATACGCCACAGCTCGACCCATCCCTCTGTTGAGTTACAGGGATTTTCTGACAGGTCCATCCATCAAGTCTCTCCCCTGTTGTGGACCCTCTCTCCTTCATGAATTTTCTAAGGAAGACAATACAATTAAAATAATATTAAAAATCAAAACAGTGAAATGGATCATTGACCCTAATTTATCCCAAAGAAATTAGCAATAGTGTTGCCACTGGTCTCACACCTCTCAGACCTTGTTTCAGTTCAAGTTCACTTTATCTTTAAAAAAGGAAATTTGGTGTGCAGTAGGCATTAAAAGAATATTAAAGAACATACAAAGGAGTTAAAAGGACAAGACATAGACATGGACCAAACAAACACATTGATGACAATATTTGCACGCAGGCACATTACTCAAGTGGACATACCCCCTTCCACCTAAACTCATGACAGGACCACTAAAAAAAAAGGGGGCTATTGTAATTACTTGGTATCCCACTGCCTGTCACTCAATAAATTAATAAATAAATAATCTAAATAAGTAATCTACATGTCACTAGATGAGTTGAGGCTCCTGATGGCAACTGGAATAAAAGAATCTCTGGCACGCTTTGTCCTTACAGTAGGGGCTCTGAAGCGATGGCCTGAAGGGATCAGACTAAATTCCTTAAAAAGAGGATGGTCAGGGTATTTCAAGATTTGTTTTGCCTTACTCATGACCCGTTTTGCATACACCACATGTAGCTGAGTAAGATGAACCCCAACCACCTTAGCTGCCACATTAACTAGCCTTGATAGTCTACCCTTACTGGTCAGTAGCAGACACCATACCACACAACAATGCAAAGAGACAAAACAAATTCAATAAAAGTTTGATCAAATAAAGTCATTAAGGTCCAACACATTAAAGGATTTCATCTTCCTCAAAAAGAAAAGGCGTTGTTGTGCCTTTTTACACATGGCAGTGTTGTTCTCAAATGACAAATTGTTGTCAATAATGGTTCCCAAATATTTATAATCTGTGACCACATCCACATTCTGAATCACAGTATGAATAAAAGATTTCTGAGACTTGCGGAAATCAATTAACATATCTTTGGTCTTTGCTACATTAATTGATAGATAGAACTCATTACACCATGCAATAAAATCAACCACACTGCCATGACCATACTCACCATTGTTTAAAAGGCTAACTATGACTGTATCATCAGCAAACTTAAAAAAAAAAATTGTCTATTAGGATAATTACTCCTACAGTCATTTGTATAAAGCAGGAAAAGCTGTGGGGAGAGCACACAGCCTTGAGGTTAGCCAGTATGTGAGACTAACCTAGAGGAGAGGGTACCATTAACTCTGACACATTGTGTCCATACAGCCAGAAAATCAACTTTCCAACCTATGAGGTTAGGCTCAAAATGTTTACAACATGAGGCTCCAGAGGTACAAAGAGTTTTTGGGTAAATTGCCCATCATATACCACGTGAGGCCTGACAACACTATTCCTAGTCAAAATGTGCAAAGAAGAAAGTGTATGTGCTGTTTGCTTGGTTGCATCTGGAAGAAAAGCAGTCACCATAAATCAAAAGTGTCGATGTCGCTTGTCGGTACTCCCTTTAAATTCTTATTCTGCAGCAGATAGCGACACTTTTTTTTTTAAGAGAAAACTGAATGTAGGGGTGAGTTATCTCTCTTCTGTGTCTTGAGTTATCAGGCCACATTTAAAATTAGTTATGTGGCAGCCGAGCAGACTAAGTTAAGCTCAAATGGTTTTCGGTGTGATCCAACAACGCCACTCCAGGAATTTCACCCAGAGAATTATTAAGTTTAGGTTCAAGGACACGCAGGTTTAAGATACGATGAATGAGACGTAGTTCGATGTTTATACAAAAAGATAAAGCTTTTATTACAATAGTTGCTCTTATATCATGATTTAAAACATTCATACAGAAAAAGAGAAGACCTTAACAGTGCTGAGCGTGACTGGGGAAACAGGGGCTAGTGAGAAGGGGGGCAGAATCCTAACCAAAAAATATAAAGAAACAACAAACCCTCTAGAGCAGGGGTCTCCAACCTTTTTCCCTCTGAGAGCTACTTTCACAAAATATAAATGGCCGAGAGCTACTTGTGTTTTGTAACATTTATTATCATCGCTCATTTTGAACAAACAAACTCAATAAGCCTTCTTTTCCTGAACATTTACAATATGTTACTGTCCACATCTCACATTCTGTATTAAAACATCACAAAAATAAAGAACAAAAATTGCATTCACAATAAAAACCATTTAGTTCAGTTCAATATTGAGCAGTGAAGGTGTGAGTGTGTGTGTGTGAATGTGTTCAGAAGTTCAGCCTTTTTAGCTAGTGAGATGACTGACACTGCAAGGAGTCAACAAGAGAGGTGTATGCTGGAGTGTATCCACTTAAGTTCACTCTTATGGAGTCATTTAAATGTTCAGTCAGTCTCGTTCTGAGCTTTGATTTCAGGACATTCATGTCAGAAAAAGCTGACTCACAGAGGTATGTAGACCCAAACAAAGCAGACTTTTTCAGAGCTGCTTGGTGAAGATTTTCATAATCATATGGCTCTACCAAGCTCCAGAAATGCTGTGAATGCTGCTGAGACTTTAACTGCACATTGTTTTGAAGGTTTATAACCTCCATTTCCATAGGATCGACACAGAAAAGTTCAGCCATCTGTCCTGAAATCTCACTTATGTCCACAATCATGAAAGGGTTGGCCATAATTGTCACACAGGGCTCAAGTTTCTCAAAGTCACTGAATCTGTCAGCAAACTCCTGTCCAAGCCTTGATAAGAGGTCACAATACTTGGACACATTTAAAATGCTGGCTGCACCTGTGTGACTGTCCAGCATCTTTGAGATAGAGGGGAAGTGCTGAAATCTTCTGCTTTTCACTTGCTGAATGTACAATGACAGTTTTGCACTGAACGACAACACTGATCATGTTGTCGCCATCGTAAACTCCTTCTCACTGGCCTAGCAAGCCAGACCTGTACAGCTTTTATTGACGCTGGATAGTAGTGTGGGCGGGATAAACAGTTGTCTGTCAAGTTGCCTCTGCACTCAACGCCACGCAATAGGATGGCGCAACAACCAATCAGAGCGTCGTCCCACCAACAGAGCAAGCTGGTAAATTAAACTTTTACCGTACCCGGTGAGCAAAACTCCGAAAACTCCAAGATTTGCAGAGAGACCAATTAATGTATGATTCATTGGCCGTTTGGCGAGCTACTTGGAAAGGGGCGGCGAGCTACTGGTAGCTCGCGAGCGACGTGTTGGAGACCCCTGCTCTAGAGGCACCCAAATGTGAGAACTCAAATCCCAAGGAAACACAGCAAAAAGGGGGGAAGACCACCACCCGGACCACCAGCACCCAGCCACCAGACTCCAGCACTGAGAAGGAGATAAAATAAATATTAGTAAGGGTCACACTCAAACCAAAAATACACAAATTAACATAACTCAACAAAATTAATGAAGTCAAATTAGCAACTGAGAAAGAAAGAAAACCAAAATACAAATGTACTCCAAAAGAAAACAGTATACAAATTATCTTAAAGTAGCTAACGGAAACTAACAAAGAAACAAAACAGAAACTAAGGGAGTGTAACCTCGAAATCAATTAAAACTACCAGAGACCCTCCATGCTGAGGCACAGCGTAACGACCGCCGTTCGTCGGCGCCGGGCGCAGCCGTTAAGGCTAGGCGTCCACTATTCCGGCACGTCAACGTAACTCGCCGGATTGGATGCCTAGTGTCGCCGTGTTGCTGCTGCAGTGGGCGTGTACAGAGGGGCCTGTATACGAAGTTGTAGATAGAACATACGGGCTCCGGGGGAAAGTAAATAACTTGTGATTTTAACCAACCGAAGTTTCTCCCTCTAAAAATTTGAGTTTTGGAGGGAAATTAATGTGTATAAATCGTCAGCAATGGAAAATTATTTCGTATTTCACCATGGCTGTGGATCTGCGAGCGAGGAGAGCTGCTGCTGCTGCTGAGCCGACACAGGAGATCACATGATCTACAGTCATTGGATAACGCACTACGGCTGCCGTGGCAAATTTGCATAAACTTCGAGCGAGCCCAACTTTTTGACGTGCCGCAAGTCCCCCGCTCGCCGTGCCGGAATCCCAGCATACTTTGCGAGGACGGCGACAACGATCGGCCGGATTTCATTGAAAATGAATTGAATGCGTTGGATACGGCTTGACGTGCCGGAATAGTGGACGCCTAGCGTAAGGCTGAAGCACTAGACGATAACAATAAAACAGTGAATCACAAGCAAGGCCTTTTTCAGGCAATAAGTCTCGGCGCAGCAGGCTGATAATTTAACAGTTCTCAAGTTGAGCCGCATGGATAAAAACGCAGAGCAGGTTGGATGAACTGTCAGTCAGTAAAGCAGGATAAGAAGCTCCGTGCAGAGCAGCAGTGTCTCCAGCCTACCGGTCAGTGCGACCGTAATTACAACGGCACCTTATGATGACACGCACAGACACACGCTCCGGAGGAGGAGAGGAGGAGAGCGACCCAGGCGGCAGTCCACCTGTTAACTGAGCATACTAGCGTTAGCCCTAAAATGTAGCGTATAGAGACACAGAGAGAGATCAAACACTCACCACCGCGAGGGGAGACAGCACCCCGAGAGCCACTGGAGCCAGGGATGCAAAACGGCCACCGCTGCAGCAACAACAAACAAATCAGCACACCGGAGAGACCAAAATGTGGACATGCCGCGGCAGCAGCAAAACATACCTTGTCGGGAAAATGACCCCTAACCCGGAAGCACACAATTCGATGGAAGCAGACAGGGAAAGCAGGAGGGAGGGCTCCTTTTATACTGCCACTCCTCTGATAGAATAATTGACAGCATGCCCTACAGGCAGGTGAGGGAACTGTTCATGCATCTATGCTGCTACAGTTACATTGGAAAAAGCGTCTGCTAAGAAATTTGAACATAAACACAATAACAAATGCAATACTGACCAGGGGGGTATTCCTAGAAAGTAGCTAAAGAAAGCCAGGCTATAGCCGGAAAGCGTCGCTTGAACTAGCGCCATCTCCCATTTAAAGCTGCAGTCTGCAAGATTTGTTGTTGTCATACGTAAAGTCCTAATTTTTGGCATTTTAAGAGTTTACATGATCTATCAGAACGCTTGAAGTTGAAAACGGTGACCTCCATAGTCGCAAAATGCAAGAAATGCTTATTTTTTAACCGAAAAATAAAAAGTTATTCAACTTCCTGTCCCGCCCCTTCAAAACACATGAGAACTCGTGCACGTAGACGTGCACGCCAGATGCGCCTACACGACTCCTCATTCATCAACTCACCTGTCATTTGCGATCATGGAAGACACAGTAAGTAGACTAGCCCGTAATGAAGTTCAATAGTCCAGATAAATAAGCGTGGGGACGAGCCTACCTTGTATCGCGCGTGCACAATCGGTGATTGACAGGCAGCAGAGCCCAGCTCGTAAACCTGATTGGTTACCTTTTACCGGTCCGGTCTGCAATTTTGTAAACAAACCGTCTGGCTTTGGAGGGACCTAGCGGGACATATAGGGGACCTAGAGAACTCATTTTTTTTTGTATTGGGGTATTTAATGTACTACTTTCAGAATCCCCGGACAGTTCCAGGCATTATGCTTGAAAAAGAGTTGCAGACTGCAGCTTTAAGCCTCAAGTCGTTCCTCGAAGATATTTTAGCTGCATCTCGGTGAGGCTAATCCAAGCGAGGTTTACATAGCCTAGCTTAGTGCGAGTGCACGAGGAACGTAAGAAGCCCTGACGAGTGGATGGTGGAAAAACGGAGATCTGTGTGAAAAGGAGAGCGAGACAAGAGCTGTTATTTTTTTCGGCAGCTGAACAAATAATGCTGATGGAGCTGTTTGAGGATTTTAAAAGTGTCATCACCAGAAATGGTAATACAGCTGCGATCAATAAAGCGAAGAAACGGCATGACTAACAACTGCCGACAGACTAAATGCGTAAGTTATGAAAGTTTCATACCATTGACATTCATTTTACTGTCCTCATGTACTTATGCTCTCCCCTTTGTGTTATAATTTGTTTACATAAAACGTGCTGAATTGACTCTGTATGAGATGTACAGCACAAATATACTGGCCCTGCTCACTTTATTAATAACCCAATAATCGACACGCATCATCATACTTTGTGACTATATTATCGTGAGTGTGTGACCCACATTTTAATTTTTCACTGTTACATCTCAGCAGGAGCTATCTTAACAGCCAAAAGCGTACCTGGAGGCAGGTGAAGGTAAATTACAGGAAAATATTTCAGAGTGGTAAGTAGCCTTTGAAGAAATGTGTTTGTCCAATAAAGAGAGCACCTAACTAGATATAACACAAGAAACTGAAAATTAAAAAGATCAAGCTAGAGATTATGAAACTGGAGATGGATGTTAGTATAAATTCAGATAAAGGAGAATTTCGTGTTGTGAACTGTATTTAATTCTGTTTTCTCTCCACAGCTTGAGAAACATGTAATAATAATTAAACAATTCAACACAACTTGAACTCAAACTTGTCATTATTGTACGGTTCATGCAAAGTGTTAGAAATGTGTTTTTTACATTTATATTCACAGTGGGGTGCCATGACCTAAACGTGTGGAAAGTTATAAATCATCTCTGTCCATTTAGCCTTCTTACACTTGCTCTGACTTAAACTGCTACTGTGTCAATGCTAAATTATGAAAATAAGTTCTAACTCAAAGATCACAACAATAAGGATCAAAGGAAATATGTGTCCCTGTACAGGTCCCTCACTGTGTCAGGAGAAACTGAGTCCTTTCAGGCACTAGAACTCAACGAAGAAAAGACTTGAGCCTGAAAAGTTGTCCACAAGACAAAATGTATAAAATATGAAGTATACTATTAATTTAAGATGGCTCTGTCAGAAGTCAGCTGAGGTGTATGGACCCACAGGCAAAATGGAGGAACAGGCCTTACTGAGTTCATTTGAGTACACAGCTGGTTAGTTTCATCAAGTGCATAATTGTTGCGTGCGCCCCCCGCGCGTCTCCGTGCAAGGCACTGAGATACACTGGAAAATAAACACTTAACATGACCAAATAAGGTAGATTGGATAGGAGACATCCTTAAAGTCAGACCATATCTCTTGGCTAGATGCCCGGACATGACAGAGGCTGGGGAGTGAATCCCTTGAAAAGGCTTGCTCTTCTCTCTACAAGGCAGAGAGGATTTCATAGGGCTATTGGACACAGACTTTCTCCAGAAAGATGCATCTTTTCTGTAAATTTGAGACGGACATGACGACAGACAAAGATTTCTTGGTTCGATTAAGTTCGTGTCAGCAGACTCCTTCATCACTCATTTCTACCTCGGCACGGCGATCCTCTCCCATATACTACACAGCCATGGTGCCTGAGAACTTTAAGCAATGAACCTGTATTTAAATTGGCCAAAGGTAATTTCTATCCGTGCCCTTGTTTCAGCATGTGCATGGTGGAATGCCCTCTCCGCCCTTGTTCCTGGATCAGGATATGGCGTGAGGAGGTACGGCCAGCATGCATAGCCTCTGTCCCCAAGCAGGACACCATTGAACTCTCCTGCAGAATAAGAGAAATGTTGGATGGATATACATGTGTTAAGACTTTAGGCAATTTGATGCAATATGTGCCTTATATGGCTATCTATAATAAAGTATGACGAGCACTTTAAATTCCTTAAGATGACCTCTTAACACCTGACCTCTCATTACATTACCAAAATTCTCCCTATGCTACACCTTACTTCAAAAGTACACTCCTTCAGGTAAGTAAAATTCTTGCGCCTTGTGCAAACCTCTGTGCCAGTGAGGATGCTCGGAAGAGCCTAGAATCATGAACTGATCCCGGATATTTAACCTCAGTGTTGGAAATGAAATGACCTCCATCACAGATCATCTGTATGCTCGGAGGATATGGGTTAAAGATGAGGTTTCACAGGGCATAAATGTAACATTGCTCAGCATTACTCAAAGGGGTTGATGTGGTGTTTTTCAAAATGAGAATTCCAGTTCAGAGTCTATGGACAATTATCCCCAAGTGTACCTGAACATTTAGGATATGGAAAAATGTTCGGTTTACATAGTCAGCCTCCACGGGTCCAGCAGGGGCCTGGACAATGTGACAATGTTTAAATCCAGACTGAAAACAGTTCTATTTAGATGTGCATATGACACCTGAAAGTATTTATCTGCACTCTTCACTTTTAAATTAAATAATTAATGATTTTTTTGTTTTTTGGAATGATTTTATTGCCTTCTTGTGATTTTATGTAGCTGTAAAGCACTTTGAATTGCCTTGTGTACGAATTGTGATCTACAAATTGCCTTGCCTTGCGTACATGGGTACAGTGTAGTGTACCGATAACATTAGGGAAGCCTGAGGGAGATGATGAACTTAATGCAAATACTTCAGCCAGTAGGTTGTTTTACATTATCGGCTACTGTAAATGCAGGGCCGGCCCAAGCCTTTATGGGGCCCTAAGCAAAATTTCATTAGGGGGCCCCCATATCATCATCAGATGTGTCATCCTATAGGCTACACAATGCGTGTAACATATCCACTTTCATTACCATAATGGTTCATGCATAATGCCTTATGCTTCATTGCTTAAAACATACCAGTGTCATTCTGACTGGTTTTAATCTTACTTGTGGAATTGACTAAAACAAAAATGTACACTGGAGTGAACATGCGTGGCATATTAATTTCACCATTTGAAAGTAAAAATCAGCAGACAAGACACTGTATTTAAACGTTTACCCGTTTAATTTCTTTTAAATTCACAACAAATGTGCAAAATGTGCAATTTCTCACAACTTAAATAACCCAAATGACATTGACATTGTGTTGTTGCATAATAATAGTTAAAATAAAAATAAATAAAATGCTTAAAACAAATAGATAAGGTAATGTCACAAAATCAATCGAGTTGCACAACAGAACAGCATTTTAACAAGTGCAATGAACAATGCTTTTCTGAAAACTATGTGTAGCATATACGCTAGTAAAATATGTATTGTATTAATAACGTATGGCTGATATGTATACACAGGCTAGTATCAGAAGGTTAGATTCTACTCTAGGAGAGAGGAGACGGAGACTGGAGACGGGTTGCAAAATAAAAAGGTACCATGTATTGAGACAACACAAGACAAACAACATTAAACATTTAGAATAATTGCGTAAATGAATGAAATGACCATTCGGGATAGACAATCAGTTCACTAGACAAAACAAGATCCAACATATAATTGCGAATGAAATAATGGTGTAAATGTTCAACAACATGTGGCTGTGGCGTGAAACCACATGCCAAAAAGTCCAGCCTTTGCACAGCTCTGAATGAGCAAAACAGTTCATACGAGCCCCAAAATCAAGGGAAGGGTTCGTGAGGGAAGTGTGTGTTTGTGTGTTGGGGCTGTAGAACGGAGTGTAAGGTGTGAGAGGGGACAAGTTTGCTGCAAGAGCCTCCTACCAGCCCATGGAGGTAGGTGCAAGTCGGTTGAGCTCAGAGGCTAGTTCAGGTTTCTTTTAGCTCGCCATCAGGGACCTGGTCTGTATAATAGAAACAGAACCACTCAATACAAATTGTCTGTCTATATATAAATTACAATAATAAATAACTTGTAATCTATCATAATCAATCCATGTGTACACAAAATAAAGTTAGTCAATATGCAAGTCATAATGTAATAAATAATTTGTATAAATTACTATTGCACATAAGATTCTGCATTAAATTAAGACATTGACTAAATGCTTAATAAAATCATTTACATTCAATTAGAAAGTGCATAGTGCTAATACACATTCAATACATTTAAAAGTTTGATAGCAGACAGCATCTAAAGTGCTAATGCTTGGAAACAGTCAATATGACACAATGTTAAGGCTAAAAATGCCAGATGTACCTAGAAATAGTTAAACAGTATTAGATCGATGTATTGTCCAAATCAACATGATCGGGATTAAGTTTAGATCATAATAAGTGCAAAAACAAGTGTAGAAAGTTGGCATAAGTGTTAACAATGCTAACCGGACCCATTAAAACACAGGGAGCGGCTAATGCTAAACTAAGATGCAAACAAATGCAAAGCTTACCAATTCCACGCGTTTTGTTAAACCAACACTCCTATACAGCACTTTGGGACATGGTAGCTCGGCTCCTACGATTAGGTAATGCATAGTATAAGAGATCAGTGCTCAATAAAGGCGAAGAACAAAGTAAAACAAGTTAATAGCCGTACCTGCAGCAAACGAATCAAGGCTTCTCTCGTATTTCCCGGCACTTCCAGATTGACGGTAATAAAGCCAGCTAATTGGCTGGCTACGGTCACGTGACCGGTACGCAGAGCATGGGGGAAAACAAAGATTGTGTAGACAGGATGAATCACTCGGTTGAAAAATATAGGTCACTGAGAAGTCAGATACAGATGGCGTTCTTCATCGCGGTCGGTGCTCACCCTGTAGGGAGTCCTCCCGGGGGGCCCCCATGAAAGTTTGGGGGCCCCAAGCCACCGCATAGTTCGCTTATGCCTCGGGCCGGCCCTGTGTAAATGTGCAGCAGCAGTCTGAGAGGACAAACCCCCCCCCGACATTCACAATACTGACACTCTCCCTCTTTTCAAGTCTTAACTCAAAACCCATCCGTTTAACTTTGCTTACCTCCATTGATTGCTCCGTTCTGTGTATTTTTAATATGGCATGATTTTTTATCTAATGTCTTGTTTGTACAATCCTTGACTGTTTTGAAAGGAGCTTTCAATAATTTGTATCATTAACATTATTACCTGTCCCCCATTTTTCTGAGTCTGGTCCTACGTGGGTGTAGATCGGATGTTTGTTAGGTATTGATTAGTTTTAATGAATACCATGTTCTCTCTCATTTAATTTCATGCTCAATACGTGTGTATAGTTGCGTTTCTTTAGTTGCACTGGCACCGACTGATTGATTTTTCGAGACAGTGAAAGTGGTGATATGATAACCACAGTTTTTGTTTCGTTTTTTAGACAAGACATGAGTTGCGGGAGTGCAGAATTCTAGGTGAACATTTCTTTCGGGAGTCTGTTTCAGCCGGTCGGACATTTTTTGAGTTGCAGCTAAGCTAAGCTTCAACTTTAGCCTGCCCGGGACCAGGCTAGTTCAGCAGCATAAATTACCATGGTTACTCAGCGGGCATTCAAATAAGCCACGTTTATGGAACGGAACTCTCGCTAAATTTAGCCAGAAGTAGCGAAATAAGCCAGGCTTTCCGCTAAGCCAGCTTCTAGGAATACCCCCCAGGATTGCTGATACAACTTTAAGTTTAAGTTTGATTTTCTAATACATGGCGGTAAATATTTGATGAGTAAACATACTGCCAGTGTAAGAAGTATTGTCGCTCCCTTGCGACACTCGGTATGGAGTCCAAGATGTAAATCTGTCGGAGTTGAACTCCAGCTGCCACGAGGAACCAGTGTCCATGTCTGCATACCGGCAGAAGGAGCCATTCATATTCCTCAAAACACACCTACTCACCAAAACAAACAAAATAGTCTCAGTAAGGACACAACAACAGTATTAAGTCTGGCTAAGTTATTGTGCAATTGTTTTATTGACCTTTTTGTAGTCCCACGTAGTCTATTTGCCCTGTACCCAGAAGTTCACAACAGCGCACTGGAGAACAAAGACCTTTTTTGGAGATTCCTCTGACAGGAATCCGAGATATGCCTGTACGATCTAACCCCCCCCCCCCCCCCCTTAGTGTAACAGATTACAAAATGAGATATTAAAATGGGTAAAAACTTCAGTTATATTTAGTATTGAAAAACATGATTCATTGGACGTTCCATAACACACAAAGACAATAAAATGTGTGATAAATACAATCTCATTGCCATAATAGAATTACAACAAAAAATCACTCACATTATCATTGAGCCATGCTCCAGGTGCAAGAGTCTCAAGGTCCACTTTATGTACAGTGATTCCACCCACACTGAAGCTTTCACGGTGGTGGCAAGGTGATGGCAAGGGACTGGTAGGGGATTCGTTAGAACGAGGTGCTAGGATACAGAGTAAAAGCAGAAAGAAATGACAATGACAAGACGCTACACCCATGTCTATTTTCGCTCACTGGTGTTATTACCTCTGCCAAGGAGGTTATGTGTTCATCTGGGTTTGTTTGTATGTCTGTTTGTTAGCAAGATAACTCAAAGTTATGGATGGATTTCGATGAAATTTTCAGGAAAGATCTGAAATGACCCAAGGAAGAAACCATTAAGTTTTGGGAGTCATCCGTAAAACCGTCTCGATCCAGGAGGCGGTTATGTTTCCGCTTGGTGGAGGTCTGCGCTCTCTGAGTGCTTTTCTAGTTTGTAGTGAAGTTACCTTTGCTTTGGTCATCACTGGAGCCGACTTTCGGGGGTTTGGTTGGGGATTCATCACAACAACGTCTCTTGGCTAGAATAAGAGTAAAATTGATTCTTAAAAACTTACAGCATAGTGAGTTAAATCATATTTAACCATATTCCCTGCTGTCTTTTCTATGCCTAACACAATACATAACAGCTGACATTCAGGGGCGCCGACTTATGTTTATGGGTGCTCGTGGTTCCCAACTGGGGGTCGCGACCCACAGAAAGACCCGTTTGCATAAAACCTTGCTTTCCAATAATATAACCGTTTCATGAGTTGGTCACTTTATTTGTATGTGTAATAAATGTATCCTATTTATTTTCCCTGCGGATGTCACATCAATATTTTACAATAAAATAGCCTATATTTGAATTGAAATTGATAATGGAATTAAGCCTACATTACAGTTGGCAAACGCTTTTCTACAAAGCGACTTAAAAACCGATGACATAATCACAACATGCACTGAATTGAACTGAAAATATATTTATACAAACTGAAACTAGTACTGAAACTTATACTCACGACTCGGAGACCGCATCCACTCAGATTCTTATACTTCTTTATTGGTCATACATAGTACGTCTTCTTAAAATGCACGCGTGCTGGAGCAGGAGCCCCGGGTGCAGTATGTGCATTGCACCGCACATTTGCTGAATTTAATGGTATATGACGTCGTCCAAAGCATCCCTACATGTAGAAACTTCATGTCCCTCATCCGCGAGTTGATCACACTGATCAGAAATTCACCAAAACGACTCGCTTGGTTCAAGGAGTTTCAGGGTACAGACGCACCATCGCTGAGACCTCTCTGCCCCACTCGCTGGACTGTGAAGGCGGCCTCTTTACAATCCATTGCTGCAAACTACAGTGGTTTGATGGACTTTCTAGAGGACTTGAGCGCAAATGAAAAAGGTGATGCAGGGGGTAAAGCCAGTGGCCTGCTCGTGCACTTGCAGAAGTTTGGAACTTTTTTTTCTTTGCGGCTCATGCTCACTTTCTTCTTTCGGGTGGAGGCGGTCAACGCCGCTCTCCAAAAGCGCCAGCTACACACACAGAGCGCAAGAGAAATGATTGACACACTGAGAGGCGATCTGAAGGCTATTCGGGAAGGATTCGGTGAATTTTGGGAAAACACTACAGCAGCAGCAGATGACATGGCTTTGGAAAGCCCGGTTTTGCCCCGACCAAGAAAAATTCCCCGCCGGTTGGAAAACGCAATTGCGCAATTGAGCTTCTAGACACCTGACGAGCTATACTATATAATGGTTGATTGTGTCACTTCAATGCTCGGATTTTTCCGTGGGTGCTCATTAATCCCCGTGGGTGCCCGGGCTCCGAAGCACCCACGCAGACGGCGCCTATGCTGACATTTACTCTTTAAAGGGAAGTTTCATTGTTTTTTTTTTACCTTCTACCTCTACTTTTCATTGGTGTTAGTTGTAGGCCAGAGTTACCTTTGCATTGTTCATCATTGGAGACGACAGGGGATTCATCATGACGTCTCTTGGCTAGAATACGAGTAAAATTGTTATTGAAATCATATTTGACCATCCTCCCTGGCTACTATAGTCTTTTCTATTACTTTTTTATGAACATAATAGATAACTGACCCTTTGTGTTGAAACTGAAGTTTCTTTGTTTTTTCGGCCTTCCACGCCTACTTTTCACTGGAGTTATTTTGACTCCAGAGCTGACTTCAGTTGGCTGACAATTTGTTTCACCATTCAACTGGTTATCACAGGTTGTCATAGGTGTTGTTGGACTGCACGTGTCTTCATTGATGAATTGGTCATCAGGTACCGTCTCAAGCACTAGTATTTGGTTATTTAAATTCCAGGAAGTAAGCAAATTCTTTAATGTTTGCAGATGATGTAAATATTCTTGACCTCCACAAATGGCAATAAAGGATGCAACCTCCATTGCAACCTGGTGAACTGTGTTAAATCTGTCATTGCCACTGTCTTTAGATTTGGGAACTGTAATTAATTTGAATGGTCTTGAGTCATTATTTAGGACATTTTCTAGAACATCCTCAGTGTGCTTTATCCATCTCGGATGTATGTTCGATGGGTCTATTCCACCAGCACCTTTGCATTCCCTACAGTAAAGAATATGGGCACAGGGCAATCCATATGAAATCGAAAAAGAGCAGGAACAGTTTGTCATGCTTAGGTTGACCATATACGTCTTGCAACCATGTTTCCCTTCTTGTTTGACAGAGTACCATTCCTCCTCCTCCTCCTCAATGGTGAAGCAACCACTTTCCAACTTAGTTTGCTCTTCAATTACCATTCTGTACGCCTTGTTCGTAACGATGTCAGACAGCTCCACAGCTGTTTTTGAATTTGTACAGGCGTAATTGAAGTGACTCGTTGCTTCACAATGTTCCTGAAAATTTCTTTCGCTCGCTTGTATTTCATTGAATGAAATAAGATCTCTGAGGGCTTCGGAAATGGACAGGTTATGATGCAGGACCTTCTTCACTTTTGAAAAGTGACTCTCAATGATGTTGTTGGTATTAGTGCCCATAGTGGCTGAAGTACTTCTGAACATGTGTGCCCAAGCTGGTTTCTCAGCATCCCAATGTGTCATGAAGTAGTTGAGAAATCTTTCATCTTTGCACTCACATTTGAAATGTTCAAGAGCTTTCAGATACTGTGCATCTGTACCGCTGTACAGAATAGATCTCAGCAAGGTCAGTAGTTCTTTTTTTTCTGACGTTGGTAGTACCAACTCAGCAATTTTTTTTTTCCAGTGTTTGACAACAGGGAAAGAGCATAGCAAGACGTTTGCAGCTTCAAAATTCTTCCGAAGAACTTTGATCTGAGTCTTGTCTTTGTCTACCATAAACATTTTTATCCTTTCCCAATCACTGTTTTGCTGCTTGAATAGGTCACACATTTGAGAGAGGCTTTTTTTATTTTCGGAACGAAGGAAGGCATAAGCCACTGGCTCTCCACAACCTTGGTCATTCATTGCTGCAAGGCATTGCAGGGTATAGCCTTGTTTGTTTGTTCTGTACATGGCATCCATAAAGATGATGTCAGGATTTTGTTTGAAAGTTTGTTTCATTCTCAATGTCTGGATATAAATCATCTGGATGTTTCCTTCCTCATCTGCAACAATATCTGCACTGTCCCCTCTGGCTTTCAAGTCTTTTACTGTATTCACAATCTGATCGGCATCTGAGAGGTTATTTTTGCTTTTTATTTTCTGCCTAATGTTATGCAGATCTTTCAATTTCATTTCTTTTCCGTATCTGTTTTTGACCACTGCTTTCAGTATGGGAGCACTGACCTGGCAATGTCAAATTAACATAATTAGCATAGTGGCAAGCGTATGACACCCTAGTCCTTACACCCACAAACCTAAAAACACATTAAAATCACACTTACCTTCAACTCCAACTGCTTCTCAATTTCTTCTCTTTCCTTCACATTTGGTCGTCTGTTGTGGGCATACTTTGCAAACAGCTCAGCAGATACAGGATGGTTGTGTTCTTCAACCACATTGGTGACAACCAGCTTGTTGACTTTTTTATCAAAGTGGATCTTAATGACCACAGGACAGCCCATCCGCAAAGAGTGCTGAAAAGGTCTTTCGTTTTTGCCTGTAAGAATATGATATATGTCTCTTAGTCATAGTTAAGGTGTTAAATGCAAGTCGGCCATCTTCACTTACCGACTAGTGGTTTCACACTGCATGCACATCAGTGGCGGCAGGGGGTTTGACAGTAGTGGTAAGCATAAATACATAAACCCAGCCCTACTAGGGGGGCACGCCCTCCGGTAAGATTACTTTTTTAAATACACCCTAAAATGGTGACTTATAATGACGTTTGAAGGAAGAAAATAAACATTGTGTGTTGTGTTTACTATACAAAACAACCAACAGTGTAATCAATTAGCAAGAGGATTCCCAGTTAACCATGGATGGCTCTGATACCAGTTCTCGCATAAACGCCCGGGTTGCAGACTTCGTTTTTTGAATAAAATTGACCATATCTGGTGTTGGTCTACCCTCATTTTTATACAGTATCCTACCTTCTCCTCGTAGGTCAGCGAACGGGAGGACGCAAGGATCCTGTCAACTACGTTGACGTTTTCTGCGAGACATTTTATTTCACAATTCAAAGCTCTGAGTAACGCTGGTTATGCTGCGCTGGTTCAGCAGTTTTTGGTGCGATCCTGCATATCATTAGCCAACCCTACTGTCAATCATCTTTACATGAACGCACAAGTACGCGCCCCATTGAGTATTAATGGTGAGGCCGTGCTTCAAAAGAGGCTGGCCAGCGTACATTTCTCCAATTAAAAAATAGATTGCCTCTCATAGACAGCCATTCATTTGCTTCAAATGCACTTTGCTTGCGTACAAAGGGGGGGGGCGCTGTTTACCGGTTTACTTTGTCAATTCTTACCGTCAATACAGGAAAGTCACTGATGCTCACCATGTCATTAAATCAACGTAATATAACCGACAAACGCCAAAGCCACACAATCTCAAAGCCACACACACAATCACAGTGTCCACAACCCCAAGCACACCGCCATTAAATGTTGTTTTCTAAACGTAGTTCGGGAGGACCCCGCACCATGATTGACAGACAATCAACTCACCCTATCTCCCGCCTTCTCCTAGATTTAAACCCGCCAGCTCATCCTCACATTCACGCGCCCCGGCAAGGCGAAGCATCCTCCCCCCTCCACCTCCATTTCACTAGTGGCTCTACTCTTCCTTTTCCCTCCACCTCCGGGGGGTGCAAGCGGACATCGTTCCCGACGATCTCCGCTTCTACCATCCCAGGACCAAGGCCGGCTGCCATGCCAATCACGCACGCTATAGCCTACGCTATAATATATTTTGTCTATACTCTTAGACATACAGAGATTGTGGGTAATGTGCAAATAGGCCGGGGAGGCTTGGGGCTTGGCCCAGGCAAACCAGTGTGGAGTAGAGCAGGTCCCAAGGAGAAGAGAAAGCTAGTTGTTGAGCAGGTTCGTAGACAGGAGGAAATGTTAAGGGGTGCAAAGGCAGTGGCTCAGGCTAAGCAGGGACGGTGGGTGAATTGGGAAGGTGTAGAAAAGAAAAAGCTTAGTTGGAAAGAACTGTGGAGTATGGAGGAAAGGAGTGTTAGATTTTTGATAGGGGCAACATATGATGTTTTGCCAACTCCCCAGAACTTAAAACTCTGGGTAAATGGAGACCCGTTATGTTCGTTATGTTCAGGTACTGCAACTCTAAAGCATATTTTGTCAGGTTGTAAGGTTAGTCTGTCACAAGGCCGGTATACATGGCGACATGACCAAGTATTAAGAAGCTTAGCTGCAGGTATTGAAGATAAACTAAAGCAGGTAAACTTAGGAGGGTCCAAGGTGAAGAGAGTTGCAATTCAGTTTGTTCAAGAGGGGGAGAAAGTTAAAAAGACGATAAGGAGGCACGGCAGCTTGGAGGATGCTTGTGATTGGGAGATGCAGGTAGATTTAGGAAATAAGCTTGTTGTTCCCCAGGAAATAGCCTCTACAAACCTAAGGCCTGATATAGTCTTGTGGTCTAGGAGTAGAATGAGAGTCTATTTCATAGAGCTGACTGTTCCTTGGGAGGAATTAGTAGCGGAAGCATATGAAAGGAAAAAGCTTAGATATGTGGAGTTGGGGGCAGAAGCAGAGCAGCGAGGATGGAAGGTTAGAATTTGTCCAGTGGAAGTAGGATGTAGAGGATTTGTTGCAAAGTCTGTTGTCTCATTGTTGAGGGAGCTGGGTGTAACTGGACAGAGTGTGAGAAAAATAGTGCAGGAGGTTTCAGATAAAGCATTACAATCCAGCCAGTGGATTTGGATTAGAAGATACAATAGCAGCTGGGGGCCCAGCAGGGGGAGCACTTAGGGTAAACAGACTTTTGAAAAAGCAAAGAAGAAGTTCAAGCTATTTAAGTGGAGGGTTTGGCACATGTGATCCTTTTGAAACCAGGCGGCCATTTTGGGTGAGTTGGCTTGGAGTGAGTTGTATGGATTTGTTTTTGATGGCATTATTAGTGATTGTAGGACTGTTTAGGTGAGTTTGTCTGCTGAATCTGCTAGTGTGTCTTGTCCTTCCTCCACCTCTGGCACCCTCTATATTTTCACTACCCCTACCCGAACCAGGGTTTGAATCCCATTCCTGCTTTTCTTACCTCTTTTATTTCTTCCCCCTACCCGAACCAGGGTTTGCATCCCCACCCCGCTGTGACTGGTGTGCAGTTGGTGAGAGTGAGTTGTATGGATTTGTTTTTGCTGGTATTTTAGTGATTGTAGGACTGTTTAGGTGAGTTTGTCTGCTGAATCTGCTAGTGTGTCTTGTCCTTCCTCCACCTCTGGCACCCTCTATATTTTCACTACCCCTACCCGAACCAGGGTTTGAATCCCATTCCTGCTTTTCTTACCTCTTTTATTTCTTCCCCCTACCCGAACCAGGGTTTGCATCCCCACCCCGCTGTGACTGGTGTGCAGTTGGTGAGAGGCTGAGGTAGATTATGGTCGTTGTGGTGTGAGGGGCAGTGTTGGCTGGCATTAGGGGGGTGACTCTGGGACGCCAGTGGTCATTGTCTAGCCTCCTGGAGGTGTCGTGGGCCCAACTAGACGAAACACTGATGAAAGGAGGTTCCCACCTGATGACCCCAATGATATGTTGGTCAGCACTGCTCATTGATCTATATAATACAGAGTGTAGGGAATTATTCACTGAGTCTGGTCCTTTATTTATTCTATTTTTATTTTCTTTAGCACAAGTTTCTTGTGTTTATATTGAATGAATTTTGTCTATGCGCAAAACTATCAAGAAGCATAAGGGCGAACTAGTGAAACGAAATGGCATAAACTAGAATAGATATGGAATCTTGTACGCAGCCAATTTAAACAATAGCCCATGTTAATAAATCATTTTCTTTCCAAATATAATTTGATTGCATTGGATCAAACATGACTAATCTTTTTGTGTCCTCCTAACTCCATGATGGACACACGAAAGCGTCAGTTTTGAGTACTTAAAAGTACTTAAGAGAGTTGTATCTGAAAGTTTTTCAGATCTCTCTTTATGGAGAGGATGGAAGCCATCTTCACTCCATGCCTCCCTTGCTAGCTGGAACTCATTGTAATTGTCAAAGGTCTGCCCCAAGTGCAGTTTCCCTGGATGGTGTTCCTTTAAAGAAGAAAAAAAAGATTGTAGTCGAAAAGAATTATGATAAAATCTATAAAACTTTGAGGAAGTTAATTAATCTAATTTGCTACATGCAGTCTACCAGGGACTACTACTATCTAAAACAAAATCCAAGTAAACATCACCAATGACCTATGTTAATATCGACTAACCCTTTTTGTTTGCTAAGTTCCCCCCCAAAAAACCTTTAGACTAACTTTATCCGATGTCAGATAGCAATTAACCAGAAAACCTACCACTGGTTGACTTGTATAAAGTGCTGTAATGCTAATTATGTTTAACAAAAATGGCAAGTTTATGGCAAAAGCTTACCTCTGAATTCCATTTCAGAATTGCTTTCTTCATTCTGCTGCTACAACCATAGACAGTAAGGCTACAACAGGTGGTGATGATGGAAATTGCGCGAAATTGTGCCTTCTATCCGGGGACGTTGACACACATGCGCACTTCGAGATGCAACGAACTTCAAATAGTTTAGCCTCTCCAAAACCGGCGCCAAAATGCCTCTGACCAGGGCTCTACGCTAACTTTTTTTCCAGGAGCACTCGTGCACCTAAATAAAAAAAAAATGCCTCTCTTCCTCTACACATATTTGATCTTGATCGCGAAAATGGAAACATTTCTCAAAACATGGACTTAGTATCCAAACGTGAGGTGATCTATAAAGGGATACCAATGCTGGAGGTCAAAGGTATATGCTTCAAGCAACAGGGCATAAGATACCTCGATCTACTACTCGCATTCAAATTGAACCCAAGGATGATTAAGAAAAAATAAACTGAAATGGCAGCTAAAGTTTTGTTTCATGGTTGCTTTGGTTATATAGCTAATAATCATAACGAAAAATGGGAGAGGTGATTTAGCATGAAATGATAGCTAGTTGAACCACTGTCTCCCGTATGGAGGATTACGTCGCTATCCATTAGGCCAGAGATGTCCTCAGCTAAGAGTTAAGAAAGACCTCTATATTTCAATTTAAAAAGATATTAGTGCCATCAGAATTCTTCGCTTTCTGATGAAGAAAAAACGAATGTCCGCAATGGCCTTTGTTTTGTTTGCCTTTGCCAAGGTGTTTTTGGTGGTAATTCACGGGGTGTGAAGAATCACAGATCTATAAAGAACCTTCTTTATAGATCAGTGGTGTGAATAGTGTAAGACTATTGTACCAGGGGTGCTAATAGACATTCAGAATAATGTATGCTATTTATAGCAAAGTGTGCTATTTACACCCTGGTGCACTAGCTAATTGTTGCAATCAAAACTTCCGTTTGAGAACTGAATTGTTTTTCAAATTGCGCGCCTTCTCTGCAGAGACGTTGGTATGCGCACTATCACTTCTCACTGCCAAAAGGCATCGGGCAAGAATCAAACCCGGGACTCCTGCATCTTTACCCAAATCGCTTACCACTACGCTAGTTGATCCTATAACATATCTGTGGTGTGCAGGTAATTTTATAGTTAATATGGCTGAACGTCATGATCGCGAAATTTCTAAAAACTAACAAACTGACGGTTGTAATGTGTTCACTGAACATCGATTATGAAAATAAAACACAATGTTTCCATCTAGTTTTTAATTGGAACAGATATTAGTGCCGAAACCTAGCAGTATTCTTCACTTTCTGATGACGAAAAAACGGATGTCCGCCATGTTTTTTTGTGCAAGCCAGCAGCTTTTATTTTGGTGTTACGTCACGTGGTGTGAATAGCTCAGCTGTGTGGCCAAGGCTATTTGTACCAGGGGTGCAAATAGACAACTCCGTTAATATTTTTATTCTTTCTAAAGGAGGCCTGCTGAATAATATAACCACTCAAGAAAGCCTTCAGTGACAAGAAATCCCTGTAATATTCATCTAACATGGAAGGAGTTTTCTTGAATATAAAGCATTCTGCTCCAAAATTATTGTATACAAACGCAGAAGACTTTTTTTTTTGTTTACCTGAATGATAAGTATTACTAAAACGTATTGTACAGTATAACAGAACAGAAGATTTATTCATTTTTGACCTTAATGTAAAGTACTGTTCACCAAAAGTTTTGCTCAGGATACTTATTTTACCTGAATGTAAAGTATAGTTTAAAAAAAGGATTGCACAACGAAACTTAAGTGTCATTTTCTATTTTACACCTAATTGTTTCTCTCTTTAAAAGGATGTGACGATATATTCCGTACTTATTACCGAAGGTCGCATTCGCACGGGATTAGTATTACCTATGGTAGATACTCCGGACCGTTTCACAGGAGGTAGAATTCTCGGCAAAGTTTACCCACATACTCCGCTATCTTTACTGACATGGCGCGTTCGGACGGGACTAGATTTCCCGGTTATTATTACTTTACCCCAGGTCCCCCCATTAAACTAGTCCCGTCCGAATAGGGCTTAAGTGAGTAGCTACCTTTTGTTGTGCGAGTCAGACTTTTGCTTCGGTCCAATGTCCCATCCATCACCTCATTATAATCACCCACCAACAGCACCGGATGATCCCCCAGATCTGAAATTTTCTTTTTTAACTGGCCAAAAAAGGACGGATCATAAATGTTAGGAGCATAAATATTAGCTAAAATAATATTTGTGCCTTGGATTTCACACAACATAATTAACATCCTACCTGCCTCATCTCTACTTAGTTTTAGGCATTTAAATTTTAAATTCATGTTAATTAATGTTGCCACGCCTCTACTTTTGCTGGTTCCGCTGCATGAGCCAACATAACCTACCCAACCAAAACCAAGTTTTTGAGATCCTTGTCGAGATAGATGTGTCTCTTGGACAAAGACAATATCACATTTTTTAGATTTAATGAAAGACAAAATTTTCCTCTTCTTTATGGCATTATTGAGACCCTTGACATTCCAGCTCATTAGACTTAAATTATTAGGTGCCATTGATCACATGGACAATCAACAAGTGGTACTGTGAGTAAAACTGTATTGGCATCATAATTAAGAAAAGAAGTAAAACAAAACTTAATAAAAAATTTAAAAAAAATCAAGACAGAATGAAACAACCCCTCCCCCGTCCCCCCAAACCCACCCTTATCAAGGTCCGCGGACATGCACTCAACTGACGCTGCTCACGGCATCCCACCCACTCCCCACGCACATTTGCAGGTTGGCTTATAGTAAGTATTATAAAATGATCAGTAATATTACACATTCCAACTTATGATAACTTTAGCTGCAACAACAAGCTTTGAATTTCTCAAAATAACTGTTAAAGAACAACAACCAAAAAATGTAACATTTTCTCTCACCCAAAAGTCCTCATACCATCATAGTGACCAACCTTCTTGGTAGAAGTGTCCAGTGAAAAGTCAGAGTTCGCACATCAGTGTATCTTCATGGAGTTCGTGTGCCAGTAGCACCTCAGTTGAGTAAGTGGATAAACGACATGGCTTTTTTGTGGTCTTCAAAACGCCTGGGTCCCTGCGCAGTCTTCACAACAAGCACAGCTGGGTAGTTTAGTGCAAAACGAATGTTCTTGTCGTGTAGAAGTTTCTTACATTCCTTAAACATTCCCCGTTTTTCATTCAGCATCTTGGAGTAATCCGGAAAGACCATAATGCGCCGTCCTTCCCAAATTATATTCCCCTTCTTTCGCGCAGCTTCGGCGATGCGCTCACGATCTTGAAACCTAAAAAATTGAGCTATTATGGCTCTGGGACGAGTGGATTGCGCACCATCCTGGCTTCTGTGCATGACTCCAAGTCCATGTGCTCTCTCAATTTCTAACCCTTTGGCAAAGTTGATGTCAAATAGCGTAGGAATAATCCCCTCCAGGAAAGAGACTGCGTCATTATTCTCGAGTAATTCCGCAAAGCCAACGAAACGTAAATTACATCTGCGTTCACGGTTTTCAACATCATCTAGTTTCTCCCTGAGGGCCTCGACCTCCTTGCTGGTGGCCAGAGGGTTAGCCTCTAGCCTTCCTTGTGCGTCTTCCAGAAACCCCAGGCGGCTCTCAACGTTGCTAATTCGGTTAGCGATGTCGGCTAGCCTACTCTCTGTGGCGCTTGTTGTAATGCAAATCTCTTCAAGTTTTTATCATGGTTTCTTATCATTTCTCCAGTATAAGCGCAGTGAGCTTAGCCAGCTCCCGTGCTACCTCACCAGGTACACCGGGAGGCTCCACCGCGGGCGTCGCCTCCATCTCGAAACGTGGTGGAGAAGGGGGAGGCTTTTGGTTAGCATTAGCCTTAGCTTGACTCGTGCCAGCGACCTCGGAGCATTTAGTGCTCCCAGTTCCCGTATTTGCGGCCGGTTTGGTTGTGCTTCTTGTGTTGTTTGGCATAGTAGCAATAAAAAAGGGTACCATGTGTATTATGGTCGCTCCTCGTTGCATCAAAATGTAGAATCAGGTGCGGGGAAGGCGCAGAGCGCTCTCAAGCAGCCATACTTGCCAAGCGCGTCACGTGACTCATCACGTGACCGCACTTGAGAATACTTCTGAATGTGGTACTCTGAGTTGTACCTGAAGTCCGATGTGTACAGGCTGAAAAGAAAAGGAGCAAAAACAGTACCCTGCACAGCACTAGTACTGCATTCCAGTGTTCCAGAAACACATTTCCCCATCCTGACATACTGTGGTCTGGCAGACAAATAGTCTATAATCCATGATGTCCGGGAGGGGGCCAAACCCATACCTAGCAGCTTGTCTTTCAGTATGGGAGGCTGTATGGTGTTGAAGGCACTGGATAAGTCAAAGAACATGATTCTCACATGTGAACCAGGCACATCCAGATAAGCATATGCCCGATGCAACATGTACAGAATCGCGTCTATGTGTTTCTGGTAGGCAAACTGGAGGGGATCAAGAGCCTCAGCAACCTGCAATCTCATGCAACGAACAAGGAGTCTCTCCAAGGTCTTCATGATATGAGATGTCAAAGCCACCGGTCTGTAGTCATTCAGCTCCACCGGTTGCCCTAATTTGGGCACCGGTATAAGACAAGAAGTTTTCCACAGTACCGGGACTTTTTCCATCTGAATGCTCATATTGAAGAGCCTCTGAAGAGGGACTGCTAGTTGACCAGCACAGTCCCTCAGAAGCCTTGGACAGACTTACTCTGGGCCTGAAGCTCTCCCTGACTTAAAGGGATAGTTCGCCTCTTTTGACGTGAAGCTGTACGACATCCCATACTAGTAATATTATTTATGAACATTTTCCTACCCCCAGCTGTGTCCTGTGAGCCGAGTTACAGCCTCTTTTTGGCGGTGACGTAAGTAGTCTGGCTAGTTGGCTGGGACTTTTAAAATAAAGCGTTTTGCTTCTGAAAAGAATATGCATTCAAAAGAGTAATACATTTGCATCACAAAATCGTATTTTCCGAAAAAGTTACACCTCACAATCACTTGGTACTAGGTTGCAGTATCATTGCGCGCTGCCGCCTGCCGACAGCTGCGCCTGTTTCACGGTGTTTACTGCTTGGAAAGTTAACGTAATCATGTCTGATTACGACACCAATGATGAAGACATCCCTTTTACTACAGAGCTAAAGGGATATATTTATGAACCAGAATATACAGATGCTGAACTTCACCAGATGGAATTAGAACGGGCAGAGAGAGAGAGAGGAGGGGCAGAGAAGTGGTCCCAGCTGAAGTTGGAGCCACAGTTGCAGCTGTGAGAGACAGGGTGACCGCCAAATGGTGGTGCACTTGTTCGAAGTGCCCAGTAATGCCAACGGAGGTGGAGAGCTGACCTGGGTCGCTTCTTCCAGTTAATTTTGGGAACGTGGAAAAAGGTCTTCAAGACCCCAGCATTCAGGATTGCGGGGAAGTCTTTATGATTTGTGATGCAGACAGAAGCTGGTACACTGGCCTCTTCATCAATTGAAAGGTCTTGCATCTGTGGCATGATGAGTTCCCATTCGTGGCAGCATTAGCTCTCCACCTCCGTTGCATTACTGGGCACTTCGAACAAGTGCACCACCATTTGGCGGTCAGCTTCAGCTGGGACCACTTCTCTGTCCCTCCTCTCTCTCTGCCTGTTCTAACTCCATCTGGTGAAGTTCGGCATCTGTATATTCTGGTTCATAAAGATATCCCTTTAGCTCTGTGGTAAAAGGGATGTCTTCATCATTGGTGTCGTAGTCAGGCACGAGCAGTAAACATAGTGAAACAGGCGCGGCTGTCAGCAGGCGGCAACTTTTTTTGTAACTTTTTCGGAAAATACTCTTTTGAACGCATATTCTTTTCAGAAGCAAAATGCTTTATTTTAAAAGCCCCAGCCAACTAGCCGGACTACTTACGTCACAGCCTAAAAGAGGCTGTAACTCAGCTCACAGGACGCAGCGGGGGGTAAGAAAATGTTCATAAATAATATTACTAGTATGGGATGTCGTACAGCTTCATGTAAAAAGAGGCAAACTATCCCTTTAAGTGTCCTGAGCTCAGCTCCAACCTCCTCTATAGTTAGATACAGAGGTTGTAGCGGAGGGATGGCGACAGGAGTGATGTTGCTATCAACTATAGAGATGGGGGTGGGGGTGCAGCTGGACAGGGGAGGGCTAGTGGTGGGAGTTGCTGCAGAGGTGGAGGTGCAGCTGGACTGAGGAGGCCAGGCGGTGGGAGCAGCCACAAATGCAGCTGTGCTCAGGATGCCTGGAGGTAGAAGCTGCCGCAGAGGTGGATGTGCAGCTGGGCTTAGGAGGCCTGGTGGTGAAAGCTGCCACAGAGGTGGAGGTGTGGCTGGGTTCAGAAGGCCTGGCAGTGGAAACTGCCGCAGAGGTGGAGGTGTGGCTGGGTTCAGAAGGCCTGGTGGTGGAAGCTGCCGCAGAGGTGGAGGTGCAGCTGGGCTCAGGATGCCCGGTGGTGGAAGCTGCCGCACTGGTGGAGGTGTAGCTTGGCTCAGGAGACCAGCTGGAACAGCTGGACAGAAGAAGCCTGTTGGTGACAGTTGCTGCAGAGGTGGAGGTGCAGTCAAGCGGAGGAGGAGGCTTGGCGATGCAGGTTGCCATTGAGGTGGAAGTACAGTAGGGCAGTGGAAGCAGTATAGAGGAAGCAGCTGTAGTGGTGGGGGTGGAGGGAGCAGCAGCTGTAGTGGTGGGGGTGGAGGGAGCAGCAGCAGAGGTGGGAAAAGCCACACTATCAAACCTGTTGTAATATTGGTTGAAAGTATTGGCTCTGTCCACATCACCTTCCACAGACTGAGAGTTCTTCAGTCTGTATCCAGTGATGGTCCTCATGCCCCTCCACACCTCCTTGGTGTTATTGTTCTCCAGCTATCTCTCTACCTTTTTCTTGTGGCTGTGACGCTTTGCTTTGCGGTAAGACGTATTGCATCACTTCCTGTTACCTTGCTTGTGCACAGTGGACTACTGATAATCACTTTATTTCTATCTATAACTTACACAATTTTGCATAGTTAAACTCTATAGCTTACCGTTCTGTTCTAACACACTCCTACAGATCTTTAATCTTTATTCTCACTTTTAACGGTGTGTCTGGTTCTCTAGCGTAGCATGGCTACCGGTTCTCTTCCTCCATCTCCTGCTTTCACCTGCTCCGTGTGTCAGATGTTTAGTTACTCCTCTGCCTCCTTTAGCGATAATGGTACATGTAACAAATATAGTCTTTTTGTAGTTTTGGAGGCGAGGTTATCTGAATTGGAAGCTCGGCTCTGCACTGTTGAAAATCAACCGATAGCGATCCAGGTCCCTTTAGCCAGTGTGGAGCCACCTAGCGTAGCTAGCTCAATTAGCCTCCCCCTAGCAGAACCTGAGTCCCCCTTGTGCTGCTACCTTGTCGTGGTGGGGAACCTTGCGTGTCTCTGTGACCCGGATAGCTATACCGGCGGGGGCTCTGCCCCTAGTAGGTTCAACCATGTCGGGCAGGTATTCCAGGTAGAGTCCAGACAAAAAACAGCACCTGGTCCTCCAGGTTGGGGGTTGGGCGTGGGGCCAACAACCCCACCCCGTAAAAAGACTACCGTTACGGAAACTTCTACGAACTATACTACTATTATGGATCTCACAGGGGAAATTCCAGTTTTGGTCATGACAGACAACACAGAAACAGACAGGGAGAGAGAGTGTGACCAAGGCATCACAGCCCGCGGGCTCACGGCCACGCAGGCGCCGCCCGATAATAAGGAAGGGAACAACATTGGGTGAGGGGAGGGAAAAAAATCATACTTCACACTATACCCTTATCAGGATACGGTCTGAGATCGCAAAAAACCTCAGCACAGAAAAAAGCATCACATACACATAACAACACCTTAAGCAATGGGACAGTAAAGAGGTGAGGAGTTGCATGTGTTATCAATGAGCTTGTATGTGTGTGTGCGCGTGTGTTTGTTCAATAAGTCTGCACAGAGTGTTGGATCAGGCAAATTGTCCTTGATAAGTTCGAATATGTCAGCCAGTTCAACAACAAATCTCACAGGAGTGTCAGGAAGGGAGGGGGGAGCACATGGGAAAGAGCATCATGTTATCATAACAAGCGTGGAGAATGATTTTGCAGCTGGCCACAAGGCCAGTGTGGGGCGCCGGATTGGAATAACAATTAATTTAGGTCAGACAGACAACTGATTGCGCTCTCTGTCTTTTTGTCCATTGCTGGTATCTCATGGCGAAGTCCCGAATTCAGCCGAATTGTGGGATGTGGACCCTTTCTGCCCGGTCCAAGTGATCAATCAACCATTCTCCCAGGTCAATCCATTTCTCTTCTGAGTCCAGGAATCTCAGCCAGCCTGCGAACCTGCGCAAGGATCGCCTCCAGCTTCCGATTCTGCTCACGTAGCATCTCAGTCTGAGCGTTGATTGCTCTTGTGACCCCATCGAATGCCTTCCACGATCTCTTAATTTCACAAAATACCAGGTATCCTCCAACTCCAAACAGCAGGAACCCGAGTATCATAAATCCGAATATGTAGACATCTTCCGCGTCCTCGACAGCCAGCATCGCTAAACACACGGTACGCCACTTCCCCCATGCGTCCTCCGAGTATCCAGCGAAGAATGTCCCATCGGGGCATGAGGCTACTCCTTTCCTCATCTTCGCGTTTGAGAAAATTTGATCAATAGCATTTAAAGACCAGCTCACCAAATCCATCTTACTTGAATTCGTCTGATATGTAAAAAGATGCTCCAAAGACACAGACACGCTGAGCAGGGCAAAAAAAAGGGAGGGAGGAGCAGAGATAAGTGCGACCTCTTCCACCGAGAGCCAAGAAAACAAGCGGAGTCAACATAGGAAACATCTTGACGTAGCCAAACTAAGATGCCCCAAGACCAACAAAGAGTTCTGCCTGGAACTGAAGAACCGCTTCAGTGCTCTCGCTAAACCTGTAGACGAAGACTTGGACACCCAAGACAAGTGGGAGAACATCAAAAATTCTTACGTAGGGGCAGCCACCAAAGTCTTGGGCTATAGAAAGAGAGGGAACAAAGAATGGCTAACACCTGGCACCTGGCAAAGAATTGAAGAAAGAAAACAGCTGAAAGCCAAGATGCTTAGCACAAAATCACCAAGGCTCCATGAGCAGGTCCAGAAAGCCTACAAGGAAAAGGACAGAGGTAAAGAAGAGTGCAAGGAGCGACAAAAGGGCTTTTGTTGAGGATCTAGCAGAGAAAGCGGAGTGTGCAGCTGCATGGGGTGAGTTGAGCACAATTTAAAAGATCACCAAGCAACTCACGGGCAAGTACATCAGCCAGCCGGCCCCTGTCAAAGATAAACTAGGCAACATCCTCACCACTGAGAGTGACCAGATCTTGAGATGGGTTGAGCATTTCCGTGAGGTACTCAACTGCCCTGAGCCAGATGATCCTGCTAACCCCTCATCAGCAGAACGTGTCCTTGACATCGAGACCACTCCCCCAAGTAAGGAAGAGGTCAAACTTGCCATCAAAGCCTTGAAGAATGGGAAAGCTGCCGGCATAGACTCTGTTCATGCAGAGATGCTTAAAGCTGACCTTAACACCTCTGCCAATGTGCTTACTGATCTCTTTAAAGACATCTGGGAGAAGGAAGTAATACCTCAAGACTGGGACAAGGGCCTGATTGTCAAACTCCCCAAGAAAGGAAACCTCCAAAATTGTGACAACTGGAGGGGCATCACGCTGCTATCAGTACCATCTAAGGTCTTTTGTAGGATTTTACTCGCAAGAATCGAATCCGCTATTGATCAGGAGCTACGGCAGGAACAAGCAGGGTTCAGGAGAGGAAGGGGCTGCATAGACCAGATCTTCGCTCTGAGGAACATCATCGAGCAGTGTGTAGAATGGAACACTCCCCTGCACATCAACTTCATCGACTTCCGCAAAGCCTTTGACAGCCTACATCGTGACACCCTATTGAAGATCGTTAGGGCCTATGGAGTTCCTCCGAAACTGGTCACTCTCATAGGGACGTTCTACCGTCACTTTGAATGCAGCGTCATTGTTAGTGGTGAGCCATCTACATGGTTCACTGTGGAGTCAGGTGTGCGGCAAGGGTGCACTATTTCACCCATTCTCTTCCTGATTGCCATAGACTGGGTCATGCGGAATACAACTGACAGACCCAGGGGTATTCAGTGGACTTTGTTCTCCCAACTGGAAGATCTAGACTTTGCCGATGATCTTGCTGTCCTTGCATCAAAGCACATCCATCTGCAGGAGAAAACTGACAGACTGAACAAATTCGCCCAACAGGTAGGGCTGAACATCAATACGTCCAAAACCCAAGTGATGTGCATTAATGCCACTCCAGACGCACCAATCACAGTGAATGGGCACGCTCTCGATTATGTGGAGGACTTTACCTATCTGGGAAGTCTCGTCAGTAAGGACAATTCTGCACAAAAGGACATTAGAGCAAGACTCGGTAAGGCACAGGGTGCTTTTGCTAGGCTACACACAATCTGGAAGTCCAAGCAATACAGCTTAAGAACCAAGGTCCGACTTTACAACAGTAATGTAAAATCTGTATTGTTGTACGGCTCGGAGTGCTGGCGAGTAACATCAAACGACATGAAAAAAGTCGAAGCCTTCCACAATGGTTGCCTCAGGAAACTCTGTCGAATCTTCTGGCCTGAGAAAATATCCAATGCACATCTATACAAGAAGACCAAGAGCAACAGTGTGGTGCTACAGATCAAACACCGCCGATTCCAATGGCTTGGGCATGTTCTTAGGATGGACCAAGACCGCATCCCCAAGATCGCACTACGATGGACTCCACCTGGGAAGAGGAAGCAAGGCCGGCCCAAGAACACCTGGCGGCGTACGGTGACAGCTGAGCTAAAGGAGATGAATCTAACCTGGGGCGAGGCACAGCATGCTGCTCAAGACAGGTCCAGATGGAGGCAGATCGTCGAAGCCTTATGTCCCATCAGGGACGAAGAGGATTAGTAGTAGTAGTAGTAGTAGCAGAACCTGAGCAGCAAGGAGTACAACGTGGCTGGGTGACTGTCAGGAAGAGGCATAGCTCTAAAGTCAAGCCCATTGTTCACCATCGACCTGTCCACGCTTCAAACAGATTTTCCCTACTCAGCGACACACCTGCTGAGGAAAAAACCCTGGTAATTGGCAGTTCTATAGTCAGAAACGTGGCATTAGAGACACCAGCGGCCATAGTCAAATGCATTCCAGGGGCCAGAGCGGGCGACATAGAATCCTATTTAAAAATGCTGGCTAAGGATAATTCAATTCAATTCAAAAAACGTAAATATGGTAAAATAGTAATTCACGTCGGCGTTAATGACACCCGGTTACGCCAATCGGAGGTCACTAAAATTAATGTTGCATCGGTGTGCAATTTTGCCAAAACAATGTCGGACTCCGTAGTTTTCTCTGGACCCCTGCCAAATCTGACCAGTGATGACATGTTTAGCCGCATGTCGTCCTACAATCGCTGGTTGTCTAGATGGTGTCCAGCAAACAACGTGGGCTACATAGATAATTGGCAATCTTTCTGGAGAAAACCTGGTCTGATGAGGAGAGACGGCATCCATCCCACTTTGGAAGGAGCAGCTCTCATTTCTAGAAATATGGACAAATTTATTTGCCACCCTAAAACATGACAACCCAGGGCTCAGACCAGGATGCAGAGTTGTAGTCTTACACACTTCTCTGCAGCTTCCCACCTGCTGCTACCCACCCAATCAATTAACACATAAGGAGCAAATCCTCTTGTGCAAAAAGAAATTATTAAAACAAAAACTTTAACTGAACAAAAACATCCAACTATTAAATGTGGTTTGCTGAATATCAGATCTCTCCTTTCGAAGTCTCTGTTAGTGAATGAGTTGATTTGTGATCATCATGTTGATATATTTTGTCTTACAGTAACCTGGCTGCAGCAGGAGGATCATGTTAGCATTAATGAAGCAACTCCCTCTGACTGTTTAAATGTTCACGTTCCTCGAACCACAGGCAGAGGAGGAGGAGTGGCAGCTATTTTCAGATCAGGGTTACTAATCAGTCCCAGACCCAAGATTAGTTTGAGCTCTTTTGAATCTCTGATTCTCAGTTTTTCCCACGCAAAGTGGAAATCCCAGAAACCTCTTGTGTTTGTTGTTGTGTATCGTCCACCTGGCCCTTATTCTGAGTTTCTGTCTGAATTCTCAGAGTTTTTATCCCAGTTAGTGCTGAGTACAGATAAAGTCATTGTAGTGGGTGACTTTAATATTCATGTAGATGTTGAAAATGACAGCCTAAATATTAACTTTAATTCTATATTAGATATTGGATTTTCTCAGAGTGTTCACAGACCGACTCACTGCCTTAATCACACCCTTGATCTTGTGCTGACTTATGGCATTGAGAGTGAACAGTTAACAGTGTTCCGTCATAACCCTGTCTTATCTGACCATTTTCTGATAACCTTTGAGTTTACATTACTTGACTATACAGTTTCTGAGAAGAAATTCACATATAGAAGGTGTCTATCAGAGGATGCTGTAACCAGATTTAAAGACTTAATTCCATCATCCTTCTCTTCACTGCCATGTGCAGATATGACAGAGGACGACTACCTAAACTTTACTCCAGCAACACTCGACTCTCTTGTTGACAGCACTATAGTTTCAATGCGTACAGCACTGGACAATGTTGCCCCTCTGAAAAGGAAGGTAATCAGTCAGAAGAGGTTGGCTCCTTGGTATAATTCACAGCTGCGTGCTTTAAAGCAGACTGCAAGAAAGCTTGAGAGACAGTGGCGTTCCTCTAATTTAGAAGAGTCTCAATTAGTCTGGAAAGATAGTTTAATAACGTATAAGAAAGCCCTTCGTAAAGCTAGAACTGCTTATTATTCATCATTGATAGAAGAGAATAAGAACAATCCCAGGTTTCTTTTCAGCACTGTAGCCAGGCTGACAAAGAGTCCGAGCTCTGTTGAGCCAGGTATTCCTTTAACTCTCAGCAGTGATGATTTCATGAGCTTCTTTATTAATAAAATTGCTTCTATCAGAGAGAAGATTGATGGAGTCCTTCCCACTATTATCAGTGATGTATCATCAAGTACAGCAGCTTTAGAGGTATCTTTAGAACCTGTATTTAGACGGCTTCTGTCCAGTTGATCTCTCTGAACTAATGACAGTAGTAGTCTCTTCTAAACCATCAACTTGTGTTTTAGACCCAAGCCCAACCAGACTGTTCAAGGAGGTTTTCCCCTTAATTGACACTTCCATATTGGATTTGATCAATCTGTCTTTGTTGACAGGATATGTACCTCAGACTTTTAAGGTTGTGATCATTTACACAGAAATAATCTGTTTGAAGAGTTTCAGTCAGGATTCAGAGTGCATCATAGCACAGAAACAGCACTGCTGAAAGTTACCAATGATCTCCTCTTAGCCTCTGATAGCGGACTTGTGTCTGTGCTTGTCCTGTTGGATCTCAGTGCTGCATTTGATACGGTCGATCACAGTATCTTATTACAGAGACTTGAACATGTTATTGGGATTAAAGGAACCGCATTAGGCTGGTTTAAGTCATATTTATCTGATAGATTTCAGTTTGTTCTTGTAAATGAAGAATCTTCCACACACACCAGAGTAAGTCATGGGTTCTGTGCTTGGACCGATTCTTTTCACTTTATACATGCTTCCATTAGGTAACATTATTAGACAGCATGGCATAAATTTCCATTGCTATGCTGATGATACTCAGCTGTACTTATCTATAAAACCAGATGAACCCAATAGGTTGGTCAGACTCCAAGCATGTCTTAAAGACATAAAGACCTGGATGACTAAGGAACTGTCTGCTTCTAAATTCAGACAAAACTGAAGTCGTTATCTTTGGACCTGAGCGGTTCAGGGAGAAATTGTCTAGCTATATAGTTACTCTAGATGGTATTTCCTTGGCTTCTAGTTCTACAGTGAGGAACCTTGGAGTTATTTTTGACCAGAATTTATCATTTGACTCGCATATAAAACAGATTTCTAGGACTGCCTTCTTTCATCTTCGTAATATTGTTAAAATCAGGAACATCTTGTCTCAGAGTGATGCAGAAAAACTAGTCCATGCATTTGTTACTTCAAGATTGGACTACTGTAATTCTTTATTTATGGGCTGTCCCACATATTCTCTGAAAAGCCTTCAGCTGATCCAAAATGCTGCAGCCAGAGTTTTGATGAGAACTAACAGGAGAGATCATATTTCTCCAGTTTTAGCTTCTCTTCATTGCCTCCCTGTTAAATTCAGAATAGAATTTAAGATTCTTCTCCTAACATATAAAGCTCTTAATGACCGAGCTCCATCATATCTTAATGATCTCATTGTAAGATGTTTTCCTAACAGAGCACTTCGTTCCCAAACTGCAGGTTTACTTGAGGTTCCCAGAGTTTCTAAAAGTAGAATGGGAGGCAGAGCCTTCAGTTATCAGGCCCCTTTCTTGTGGAATAAGCTGCCAGTAAATGTCCGGGAAGCAGACACCCTTTCCACTTTTAAGACCAGGCTTAAAACTTTCCCTTTTTTATAAAGCTTATAGTTAGGGATGGCTCAGGTGATCCTGAAACAACCCATAGTTAATGGTGGGGTAGGGGATCTTTTTCTGGAACATTTTTTTTACATATTGCTTGAAATACTCTTCACACCCCCATTGCAACCAATTAATTAAAAGTTTTGAAACAAATATGAAACGTTTTAGTGGCCTCTAGAACGTACAATCTAGGAAAAACAGTATCCAATCATTGTGAACGGACCGTTCACAATGATTGGATACTGATGCCGTCTATCAAACTGCAATCTGCTCCTTCTTCCCCCTGTGCGCGTACCCTGCTCCGTGAACGAATTAGGCGTCCAGAAGCTTGGCAGGAAGCTAAACTAGAGCCAGCTTGGTTAGCACCTAGCATTATTAAACGTATAGTTAGCATATACTAAATACTAAATACTAAATACGGCAACGTTCGATGCTTGCTGTCAGAACAGCGCTCGTACACCTTCGTGCTCGTGCACGTTCATGTACTCTGGAGGCGTGCCTTCGGGGGGAAAGTGAAGAAAAGGGTTGGGACTTTTTACCTGTGTATTTTCAAAATGCGGCTTCGCTGGACTCAAAATCCAGGATCTCCTACCCTACCTTTAAGCTGCTATAGGCCTAGACTGCTGGGGGGCCTCATCTGTCACACCTTTCCTCACTTTACTCTCTTTATGTATATGTGACATTATTGTGGTCACTAACTCGTGTTTCCCTGTTCCAACAGATATCCTTTGAATGGTGTTACAGTGCCGCCGCGGCCCCCTCCCCCCCTTTCTGTCTTCTCAAACCCCAGCTGGTCGAGGCGGATGGCCACCCTTCCTGAGTCTGGTTCTGCCAGAGGTTTCTTCCTGTTAAAAGGGAGTCGTTTCTCTCCACAGTTGCCTCAGGCACGCTCAGGACGGGAGATTGGACCGAAAAAGAAAAAGTTTTCAGTGCAATCTGTTGGTTTCCTTAGCTAGGAAATTGTTTTTGAATTGGCTCTATATGAACGAATTGGATTATTTTATGAATAATTATGATTACAATGAATTGAATTCCAATTGGCTTGAATTGGACTTACTATCTAAGTGCCTTGAGATGACATTTGTTGTATTTGGCGCTATATAAATAAAAATGAATTGAATTGAATTGAATTGAATTGAATTGTACTCCACCTTAGCTTGACGTAATGTCTTTTTAAGCTCCTGTTGTACACTCCTCCGCCTTTCTCCATCCCCATTCTGGAACGCCCTCTTTTTCTGATTCAGGAGGTCTTTGATGTCACTGGTGATCCATGGTTTGTTATTTGGATAGCACCTTACAGTCCTGACTGGAATCACAGTGTCCCTACAGAAGTTAATGTAGTCAGTGATGGTGCTGACCCTCCTGTCCATGTTAATGTCCATTTCGTCTTCCTCCAGCAGTACAGCCCAGTCTGTGACATCAAAGCAGTCTCTCAAGGCTTCACTCGCCTCTGGTGACCACTTCCTGAAAGATCTGGTGGTAACAGGAAGTCTTTGTTTTTATGGCACCAAACAGACTAGGCCAAATTTCTCGTGAAAAATTTAAATTACTTGGCAATAAAACCTTTTCTGACTCTGATTCTGATTGATTTTCTGCCATCTCCATTTGTCCACCATCCACTCGTCAGGGCTTCCTACGTTCCTCGGGCACTCACATATAGCCAGGCTATATAAGCCTCGCTTGAAGCAGCCACGCTAATGTGATACACTGAGGTGGGGTGGCTCTCTCGAAGCCGCCACCACCTCTACAGTACCAGGTTCCTGACTACGAAGGCGAGCAGCACTCAATAACCCGAACACAATTAGTATGCAACAATAATTTATTACAATGATGATGTAAAAAAGAATCGTAAAAGTATAAAAAAAATAAAAGAATGTCTGTTCTTAAAAAGGGGAAAGCCTCCTTTTAAAAGTCAATTTAAGAACAGTCTAAAACCAGGGTACTCCAGGCTCACGTCCACGCTCCAGTCCTGAGCTCCGTCGTCCTGCTTCGCCAATTAGCCACCGAGAGCCGTCCTCCACTCCAAGTAGCCTGAAGATCCTCCAAGGTCCTCCCGTTCGTCGCACGGCCTCCACGAAGCGTGAATCGCCCCCTGGCGCTGCGCTCGCTCCTGCCCTGCTCCCTTCTAACTATCCTCTTCTTCCCTTTTTCCTTCCTCCTTCCGCTCTGGCGTTTCAGAGTCTTTAAAGGGAACATAATAGTATGGAACACAATAAAAACAAATATAAAACCTGCAGTAATGCATCCCACCTGACTCACTGTCTGACACTGCAGCTAAAATGTCTTTGTGGACCAACCAAATTTGAGGCTTAATTGGGAGATGGTTTTAGTTTAAGCGAGGCTTTCCTGATACAGCCTGGCTTTCTTTAGCTACGTTCGTGGAACACCCCTCAGGTCTACTTTAGAGTGTGTGTCTGCCACATGGGTGAAATTGGTTGCTTTTCTTTATTTTGGTGGGCCCCCTTGTTTGCACTAGTTCTTGTCCACTCACTCGGCCCCAGCATTAATTCGATTTTACTGTTGTGTGTGAGTGTGATTCCTTTTAACCAAGCTTTTATAGATGAATAAAAGTTGTATTTTTAAACGTTGAACCTCATCTCATACTGTCTGAGTGACTTACCTGTGTGCCTTTAATATGGCAAACTAATTCTCTGGGTGCAATTCCCAGGGTGGCGTTGTTGGTTTTCCCTTTAGTTAAGACTAGTTTTATTTAGTTCCTCTTCCTTGCCACAGTATAAACTGATTTGGGGTTCAGTACATTTGTTTACTATAATATAATAAATATATATTTTTAAGAAAATAATGTGGACTATATATTCTTGAAAGGATGATAATTCACTTTAAAACTGTTAGGTGTACACCAGCAAGAATATATTCTCATTCTTGTGTGTAGAGTGTTGAATGAAAAGCTCTTCAGATTCCTATAAAACACTTACTTGTCACACTTAAGGCTGAGTTATACTTCTTTTAACTGCCCTTGCGCTTGCGTCTTGGGCTTGTGTTAATGGCTCGAGACATTTATGCTTCATTTAGCTTTGCCAGCGCTGGCGTGTGCTGCGTGGCGATTCACCACCAGGACAGTAGGTGGAGTAGCGGGTTTTTTCAATGACAACTCTACTACGATGAAAGGAAATTCACCGCCAGGACCTCTTCGGTAAGTCTCTCTTCGAGTGGATTCATCGTAGACATAATATATTATATATATTATGTCTATGGGATTCATGCTTCTTCTTCTTCTTCTTCTTCGCTTTCTACCTTGGCGTTTGAAAACAGCGGTCTTTTATTAGGGGATGAAACCGGATGATGAACATGCCGCCGGATGTGATGTAGATAGTGACTGTAGTCAATGCAAGGTCTTAGTGATCCATCTTTTTTATCCACGAAGAAAAATCCTGCCCCAGCAGGAGATGAAGACGGGCGGATGAGACCTGCCTTGAGTGATGACTCGATATAATCCTTCATGGATTGTTGTTCTGGTCGTGATAGTGAATATAGTCGTCCCTTGGGAATTGTTGCCCCAGGAATGAGGTCGATGACGCAGTCGTAAGGCCAATGTGGGGGAAGAGATGTGGCCTTGTCCTTGCTGAAGACTTTCCCTAGATGGTGGTTGCAGGTGGGGATTGAGGTCAGGTCAGGAAGCTGGAACTCTGTGACAGGAACAGAAATATTTTTTACAGTGGTGTGTGTCGGTTTTCCAGACTTGGTCTGCAAGCATCTTCTGTCAAATTCTTCTCCCCATCCCATAATTTTGCCCGAAGGCCAGTCTATGTGCGGATTATGTTTGGTGAGCCATGGGTGACCCAAAACCAGAGTGTGAGCAGGAGAGTGGAACAGATAAAATTGAATTTTTTCTTGATGAAGATCTGTGGTCATGGTTACAGGTTCTGTGATGTGAGTTATGGAAAACAGAGATTTTCCATTCAAAGCATTGGCGTTAATGGGCTGTGTGAGTAGTTCAGTCTTAAGGCCCAGTTTTTTAGCTACATCCCAGTCCATGAGGCTTTCATCTGCCCCAGAGTCAATTAAAATGTCAAGTTTGAGAGTGGTGTTTCTGTGTGTTACCTTGATGCTGAAAGGTTTTCGTGGCGTGGAGCTTGTAACAACAGAGTCTCTCTTTACCTGGGATGGTCGGATAGGGCATGCGGAGATGAGGTGTCCGGTCTCCCCACAGTAAAAACATCTCCCTTCTCTGAATCGGCGCTGTCTCTCTGCCGGTGTGAGCTGAGCTCTGCCCAGCTGCATGGGTTCCTCTCCTCCGGCAGGAGGCGGAGTGTGAGGATGAGCGGGTGGAGATCCGTGTGTGGGTAACCGTGAGGGCGATCGTTGGTGTTCTCCCCGATGAGCCTTTAATTCCCACAGCCGGTTGTCTGTCCAAACAGCGAGGGAGATGAGCAAATCTATATCTGCAGGGAGGTCCAACGGGAGAAGTAGTTCTTGAATAGGGACAGCCAGTCCCTTCAGGAAGACATCGTACAGCGCCCGATCGTTCCAGCCGCTCTCCACTGCCAGGGTTCGGAAATGGATGGCGAAGTCACAAACCGTCTCCCTGCCTTGTTTGAGACCACTTAGCTCTCTCGCCTTCTGTCGCTCCGAAGTGACTGGGTCGAATACCCTGCGCAGAGCTTCTGTAAAGGCCTGGTGGGAGCTGCAAAGTGGGGACCTTCTGTCCCACTCTGCCCTGGCCCACGCTCTTGCTCTCCCGGTCAGGTGCGTCATCATGTAGCCGACCTTGTGGAGATCTGTGGGGTATTGAAGCGGGTTGAGAGTGAAATGTAACTCACACACTGCATGAAAAGTGGGATTTTCGTCCCTGTAAACGCCCGAAAATCTCCCTAATTTTCAGCAGTTAACGACAATTTACAGGCTGCGAACGTGGCGTTTGTCGGTGCCACAAATTGTCGGGAACGAACCATGCTCACGGCTCTAATTAGCATATGAATGCAGAAACCGCGCGCTTGGCGCTGAATGTCCTTACTCAGGATTGGATGAAACCACTACTTTTCAAACAAGTAAAATCACTCGTGATTGGTTGGTAGAGCTACCAGTAGGCAGGCTCAAATGTAAACCCCAATAATAAATTATATTTATTATTATAATATATATATATTTATTATATTATTATTATATATTTATTATTTCATTTATATGCCATTATGCTGTATATCATTGTTCTCTTATGTAGGCTACTACACGACATGATTGAATTTATTGAGGCAAGGAACATTTACCAGAAACACGTTTATGCAAAGAAAGAGCTTTATTTAAAAAAAAAAAACACACACACAGGAGATCTGCCCACACAACATGTATAGGTAGCTGACAAAGAGTCAAAAAAAGAGTACCCAAAATCCTGGCTACAACTGTGTGAACTGCCGCTCTGCAGCCTCGGAGCAGTAGGCGGCGTTCTGTACGAGGGCTGGTCGTGTTGCAGACGCTTATGGTGGGTCGCTCTGTACTTCGGAGTCCACTCCAATCGCGACTGCAACATAGTACAGAGTTCGGAGAGGTCCTGGCTACGGAAGGAGGGAGAACGAACTATCCATCCAGACACCCCGCCAACAGTGCCGTCTTCCTCGTCGGACATCAGGTCGACTGTAGCGGACTTCCAGAGTTCCTCCTCGGCCGCTTCTAGCACACTCTGTCGCGCGTCCAACAGCTGTAAAAAACAAATAAATAAAGGCAATCAGCACTGTGCTATGCGCACTGCGTATGGACACAACACATCTATCAATGCATCTGAAAAATAGTCAACAAAAAAGTCTTACCCTCTTTTTCTCGACCTACTCCGAGCTGAAATCTTCGCAGCTTCCGCCTGCTCTGAAAGTCCTGGCTGGTTATATCGGAAACTCAGGTGTATGCTTTCAAAGTACATCTTACAGGCCACTGGAAAAAAATTAAATGAGGGTGGTATTAATGAAAATCAAACGTAAGTCACAGTAACATTAAGCAAGGAAGGAGAACCAGTAAAAAAAAAAAAGAAGTTACTTACACACAATTTCGTTATTATCAGCATCGTGTAAATCTGGACAAAAAAGAGGTGAGGGCCTCGTTGTGAGGAGAGTTTAGCCTGTGAAAACAAATTATACAGTTAAGATCAGTATCTATTAACGTGTCCATTTCCTTATACAGACGAATGAAAGCATATCATTTCAATCTTACCCTTGCTCCGGATCGCAGCGCCTAGTATCGGTCTCCCAGTTGTGAAGTCGGCGTACGGCTTCCTGTAAATTACAAGACAAAAAATACACTTTAATAAAGAAACTTACACTGCTTCTGTTGTTCTTTTGCAAGGCTACTAGGCTACTTTTAGCTTGGGCTACCAACAAAGGCGTGGTTTTATAGTACGTTTAGCTTAGCTAGCAGTCATCAAACATATTCTTACCGCAATCTTAGGATTGTGCACCCGTCTTCTTTTCTTGGAGTTAGCCTCTGGACAGCAACCTGGAGTTAACGGCACTGAACTGCTCGTTCATGCCAGTAGCAACCCGACTCAACCGACGAGACAGTCCGCTGATGGCAGCCAACAGTTTCTTGTGGTCGGTCTGCGGACTGGCTGGAAGTTGGTCGCGTTCAACCAGAGGAGTTGAGGCGGGAGAGCTAAATGCGAGACGCCATCCAGCCATTGTAGCAAAAATCCTTACTAGCGTGTAGACAAGGCAGCAAAACCACTGGAACTGGAGATGAAGGTCTGAGAGCTAGCTAGGTACGATAATGTTTGTGTATATGCTAGTCGTGCAAGTAGCCGTGGCCATGACCTCTCACGTGATGAGGAGTAGAAGGCTCGTCGGGCTCCTCCAATCACATGCGAGGTTATTGCTATACGGAAGGACTCGCGAGACAAGCTCGCCCTGGCTCGCGTCTAAACGGCGTGCCTGTGAAACTCTTGTTTGTTGAAAGATGGAAGTCCCAAGACGGAAGGAAAGACCTCGGCGCTTCTGTGAACATTGCAACTATGAACTCTCTCATTCACAGTACTATGACCACAGAAGGCGCTATTTCAAAAATGGAGTTTGGGAGAGAAAATCCAAAAGCATTCATTAATATTGTGGATGTTAATACATCCACTGTGCATTTAAGTAAGACCAAAGAAAAGGTCACTGTAGTCAACCACTATGCACAGTGGTTGAGCTCTAGGATGACAGGGACAACAAGAAAGCAGACATTCCCAGCTGCACTCCCCCTCCAGGCAATTGCATTCCCATCCATAGCGTTTTATTCTATGTGTAGCCTTCATTCTATTCTTACTGTTCTGTATTTTTTATTCTTTTTTATGTTATTGTTGAGTGTTGTACTTTGAGTGCAAAGATTAACCAGAGTCAAATTCCTTGTTTGTTTACGCCAACCTGGCCAAAAAAGCTAATTCTGATTCTGATTTTGTGTATCTTTTTTTACATAACATTTGCCATTGCTAATGACATACACAGTAGTTAATCTAGCATACTTTCATTAAATAAATCAATTCAAGCTAAAATGTAAGAGTCTATAATTAGGCTATACTTAGCCTGATCTATTTGTACCAGAGATTTTACCTTTTAGAAAAATCTCACCTGGGATATAACTCCCCCTGCAACCCTGATTTGCATTTGTATAGCCTCCCCTAGAATTAGGAGCAGGGGGGTCATAGGGGGATGACTGCCAAGCCAGGCCCACGTCAATTTCCGGCAAATTCACGGCAGTTTTCTGCATTGCCTGCAAATTGCCGTAAACAGCCGTAAACCTGAAATTTCACGACAATCTACAGTGCCGCATACTGACGAAAATCCCACTTTTCATGCAGTGACAGTCGCTGATGAAAGCTCTACTCAGACCGATCTCTCCAGAGAATCGCTCTGGAGAAGCCAGCCGAGTACCGGCGCTGTAGTGGGGGGGAGAGGGCTGAGGCGTGGGTGAGGCTGGGGCCGCTGCAGGTGCATCTTTGTCGAGGCGCCCCAGGACTTGCTGCAGCTGGCTGGCAAGCTGACCCATTTGGCGGAGACAGTGGTCTGGAAAGCCAGCTGACTCTGGGCGAGGTTGTCGACCCCCTGGCCGAGAGTTGCCATCTGCTCCTCCTGCCGAGTAAGGCGATCACTGGGAAGAGAGAGCCTCGGTCAAAAGCTTGGATCCTGCTGCGTCCATTCTGGCCAGTGTGTACTGTCACACTTAGAGAATAATGTTGTGACGTTCGCGAACGAGCCGGTTCTTTTGAACAGCTCTTTGATATGAACGAAGGGAGCCGAGTCACGGTGGCGCGGGAGCCGTTCCATTTCTCGTTCTTTTTTTTTTTTTTGTCATGCGTGTTTCACGCAGCTCCCAGGGGACATCTAGTTGCGGATTCCCCCCACATAGGACAACTACGACTAGGGGGGGTATGGCGCAGGCAGCTTGCACGTGCCCTTCACATGAGCAGTGAGTGTCTGAGTGAGCACTGACACTTCTGTATGGGGGGAGGCCTTCGTGGCGCGAAAATAAGCGCCTAAGTGGCGCCACACCGACACGCACATACATAGAACGTGAGGGAAAAGTAATATAGGAATCTAGTCAGACAGTCAGTCAGTCACTCATTGCTCGCAGAAAGGGACAGAAAGGGAAGCAGCCAAATTTGTTTCGAAATGAGCCAGAGAAAGAGGAGCAATATTTGGACCCACTTTTTACCAAAGCTAAATGTAACTTATGCAAAAAAAACATAGGTCGCAATATCTACCCCCTGTTTTGACCCCCCTGAGACAGGAGAGGATTGACGAAGAGCTGGCGAAGATGGTGGCTACTGACTTCCAGCCATTTCCAATAGTGGAGGACCAAGGCTTTAAATCCTTCTCAAAGGTTCTTAACCCTGCCTACAGTCTTCCGAGTCGGAGGTCCTTAACCCAGAGATGGCAAACTATGTACCAGAGGGAAGCCGCGGCAATGAAAGGGCGAGTGGCAAAAGCGCCGGCTGTCTGTCTAACCACCGACTGTTGGACCTCGCGGACGACGACCGCCTATATGTCAGTGACCTGTCACTTCATCGAGAATTACACCCTATCCTCCTGCCTCCTGGACTGCTTCGAGTTCAGTGACCGGCACACGGCAGACAACATCGCCAAAAAGCTCATGGATGTGGCAACAGAATGGGAGGTGGATAAAAAGGTGACATGCTGCCTGACCGACAATGCGGCCAACGTTACGAGGGCCATACAGATAACCGGATGGACGCACCTTCCGTGCCTGGCCCATACAATAAACCTTGTGGTTCGCGATGCTCTCAAGACCACTAATTCCATAATTGAGAAGGTGAAGGCCGCAGTCGAGTATTTCCACCGCAGCATAGTGGGTGCGCAAAAACTGAGGGAAACCCAATCCCAAATGAACCTCGAGGAACGGAGGCCAAAGCAGGATTGCGTCACAAGATGGAATTCAACATACTATATGCTGAAGAGCGTCCTGGAGAGTAAAGATGCCATCATCTCCACACTGGCCATCACCAGCGCACCCGTAGACCACCTGTCCCCAGAGGAATGGACTGCTGTGAAAGAGATGTGCGCAATATTGCAGCCCTTTGAAGAGGTGACCGTCGAGCTGAGTGCAGAAAGGTATGCATCTCACCAGTAGATTTCTGTAGGCTACTATGCATGTACTTGATAAAACCGTATATTATAAATATGACAGATATTTGTAACAATGTTAGTATAGGCTATCATTGTTTCAGCTTTAAAATTGTAACTTTAAAGTGATAGTAAACTGATTAAGATTCATTTATTTATTCATTCATGTATTCATTTATTTATTTTTCTCAGGTATTTGACTGCCTCTAAGGTCATAGTCCTGGCCAGGGGACTCCGAAGAGCCACATCTGATTTCCGATGAAGCACAACAACGAAAGCAGCACAAGATATGCTACAGTGTCTGTCCGACAGCATGTCAGCCCGATTTCACAGAATCGAAGCCCATTCCATACTATCTGATGCTGCTGCACTGGACCCACGATTCAAACGAATGGCCTTCCCAGATGGCAGAGCGGCAGATGAAGCCTTTCAGAGGGTGTCAACCGCAGCTGCAAGAGTCAGCAGACCCAGCCACCAGCAGCAACCAGCTGAACCAGCTGAAGAAGGAGCGGAAGGAGCAGGAGGTGGTGCTGCATCAATTGTTTGGAGCTATTTCCAAGAAGAAGTAAGGATGGAAACAACTACTCTCTTTTTACCTCTAAATCTAGTCTCAGTCTAATAATATCATAAATGCATTTCATTTGTACAGGTAGGCTACTACTGCCCATATTGCACATAGCCTATGCAAATCTACTGACACTTCTATTTAGTAATAAAAGTGCCTTTTATTGCTATGTGTGTAATGACAAAAGTTGAATCTAATGTAATATAATATGGTATCCATTGTCATGTCTTCCATCACCCCTATGAGCAGGTGGCTGGAACAGTAGGAGCCAGGAACCCCACTGCAGATGCCATAATGGAGGTGCGAGCCTACCTGGAGGAGCCTCTCCTACCAAGACACGAAGACCCCCTGAAGTGGTGGAAAAGCCGAGCCCCTGTATACCCAAGGCTAAGCAAGTTGATGGCCAAGAGGCTTTGTGTGGTGGCGACATCAGTTCCCTCTGAGACAATATTCTCGAAGACTGGACAACTGATCTCTGAAAGAAGAAGTCGCCTCAAGCCTAAAAATGTCCAAGCACTCGTCTTCCTTAACGCAAATTTGCCAAGGGTCAAGTCAGAGAAGAAGACAACGTTAGAAAAGTTTTTCACTCTCTCCAAATCTGTGCAACTCTCTGCACCTTTTTTTTTATTGTATTCTGTATTCTGTAGTTTTATATATTGTTAGGCCTACTGAAAATGCCCAATATTTTACAGTTATTGTTTCTATCGTGGGTTAACCTACTGTGACATTTTTGCACTCTGCAGCTGACTATTGTATTCTGTTTGTTCGAATTTTATCTACTGTTATTTATCTACTGATATTTTACACTGTTAATGTTTATTGTGTGATACTGTGACATTTTTGCACTCACTGCAGCTGACTTAGTTATTGTATTCTGATTTTTTTTCCAAATTTTATATACTGTTACTGAAAATGCCCAATATTTTACACGGTTTATGTTTCTATTGTGTGACACTGACATTTTTGCACTCACTGCAGCTGACGTAGTTATTGTATTCTGTATTTATTTTTTTCTCAAATTGTATCTACTGTTACTGAAAAGGTCCAATATTTAAAACTATTCTGAAGAAACAGTCATTGCAGCTGGCTTTGTTTTAAATGTTTATTTATGAGAGTTTAACTATTCCATGAAAAACAAGTTGGGGTAGCATTACACACTTAAACATCTGTGTACAAGGTAAATCCACAGCATTGATGTCTAGACAGAGGGATGTTGTACCACCTAGTGGAATATTTAGCCTACAATGAATTCAGACCAAAATTCTTTTCAACATAGGCCTACACATGGGGTTATAATCAGTATTTCCAAATAGTTCAGACTCAGATAGGGCCTAATGGTTGATAATGGCTGTGATATCAGATTTAAAGTGAATAGAAAAAAAACCATGCAACACACAAAAAAATTTGTTGGTCCTAATGATGTTCATTCATTTTTGTGTTCCTCAGTATGGGTTTCCCTGGTTATTTACAATGCGTGCATCGCCATTTACTGGCTACTGGCGCCTCCCAGTGGAAGTCAAGGGAAACTTGGCTTTCTCAGAATTCTATAAAATGGCAATAACAAACGAACCATATTCATTGATCAAATACTGCAACTTAACATCCAAGATTTCTACATACTGTGTTTTCAAGCATGCTACATTTGATTTCAAATGGAGATGGCGTGTTAAAATTACAGTTCTTCTAATATGTATGATTTCTGTCGCATTCCCAAATGTGTGCACTTTGCGTTTGTGGAGTAACCAGAGACGGTCAAATAGGACTAAGAAAATCTTTGGAGTAACCATGGGTACGAGCGGACATGGCAGAAATTGATTATAAGCCTAAAATACTTAAAAAAAAAAAAAAAAGAGCCAAACGAGCCAGTTTTTTGAACAGCTCTTTGAAAGGAACAAGCCATAAAGAGCCGGATCCCCCAAAAGAGCCATAAATCCCATCTCTAGCGCAGTTCTCCGCACACCGGGGTATTGGGAAACAGGTGGATTCATTCATACGACAATCAGACTGGAGCACGAGAGGAAAGGCAAGTGACCTGAAACGAGAGGGAAGTTAATCTTTCAAAATAAAACAGGAAAAGACGAAACAATACATGAAACGAGACAAAAACCCAACTTAACCTCACCGCGGTGTGACATTACTTAGAAGATATCCTTTACTCTCTGGGAGTTCTAGGTTTACACTGCAGCAGGTGTTGAAAAGCACTGGAATAGTGTGTAAACGTACCAGTGGAGTACAATTGCACACTGTAAAGGTTCAAATAGAACTCTTTATTTGGAGTATATATTTTCCACTTTTGACGGTGTTCAGTGAACACCAAACTCTTGGACCTATATAGACACTGAAACTGGTGTTAAATGTACACTTAAAAAGTACAAAATACACTGGGATTTTTGCTGCGTAGATATTTACAAAAGGTTGAGTGATTGTTTTAAATTGCAGACATGTTTGTTCTTTATTGCGAAGACCAATTCCTACTGGTAATCTGATACTAACTCCACCTGTTTAACATGAATGTGAAAATACCCAAAGTTTGAAAACCAAGACTGGCTAACTGAGTTCATAGCCAGCTTTGTTGTACAGTTTGGGAAGATCCTCATAATTAGGGTGTAGTAAAGACGGACAATTCCCTGGCTATTCAATGAACCTAAATTCAATACAGTTCAATGATACTTAATTAATCACTGAAGGAAAACGATATTGCTGCAATATAAATATTGTTATAGACATGTTAATTTTATAGAAATAAAATTATAATAAAAATCGGTTAACAAACTTATGGAAAGTTGTGTGGCACACTGAGAGATACGATTGAAATTGCCATGAATGGATTGAGGTTTTGTTTTTGTAGCTTGGTAACAACTTACCTGTTGATATCACACATAGCATTAACATATGTTACGACCGGCTCAAAAGCCGCAACAAAAAGGGAGATGCCCACGCACTGATTAAAAATTTTATTAAATCAAATAGACCAGAATCTCGAAGAGATTTGAAAGTCGATGTTAATCAGGCTTACACTTCTCAATAGCTGAATACTATTCTAGCATACTGTGTTAGATATACAGTATATAAATATCACTGCAAATATTGAATATCATTTTTTTGGATGAATGTTATTTTAAATCATTCAACAAAACTTGGATTTAAATTCTTCTTTTTGTTTGACAGTCTACAGGTCTGGCCAGTCACTACTGATGTCTACAGAAAAACAACTAAAATGATGCATTCGTATCTCTCACACTCACACTATTGTGATCACAATATTCACCAGCAGGACATACGCATCCCCCTCTTTACATGAACAATCTGGGCAAAGTGAGGCTACACTTCTATAAACTGGAGATGCATTTAGCTGCCTTTGAATACTCTGACCTGGTGGTGGTAGCCTGGCTCCTTGTGTCTGCCCACACAGGTTGGGAGCTGCCAGGGCTGCTGGTTTTATGGCTGGGCTCTGTCTGGGCCTGATCTGGGTCTGACTTGTGCTTCTTTACAAAGAGGTCTTTTCATTGTTATCTGTCCCAACACAAAATAAGACAGCCTGGTTAAACCTCAATATTGTGTTATTCTTAAACCATTTGTCTCCTTTATTGTGCTTTAACTTACTTTAAAACCAACTCCAAGCCTAGCTGTTATAAAATTAAACCAGATCATGTAGGTTAGTCAGGTGAAGTAGCTTGGCTAAAGTTATACTTTTAGACCTTTATAATAACAAACAAGCTTCATGGACATTGTAACAAATGCCCAAAGATTATATTAGTTTCATCTAACATTACAGTTATGAAATTCTTATGAACTGTGTTGATTACACACTTACTGAAAACCAACAAGTGCACAAATGCAAGCCCAAAACACGAGATGCGGGATGCTGGCCGGATTCACTCACCAAGCCAACTCGCTGCGGTGTTTCTGAAGCTTCATAACAAGTAACTTAAATATACGGAGCCCCTAAAGGGACATGGAGGGATTTTTTTTTTTGCGAGATCTTGCAAAAGTATTAAAGCCCCCTCGCCCTGAGTATTCTTTTCAGATGTCTCTCACTTATGTCAAAGCCATGTCTACGTGCAAGAACGGATTTGATGTCTTTATATGTTAGGCCAATACTTAAATAAAAATCAATAAACTTCTCCCACGGATGATGGGTAGGCTCCTCCATCGCTGTGTCTGTTTTGCTTCCGGTTCACTGACGTGGGAAAAAAACTTTTGCGAGATCTCGCAAAAAAAAAAATCCCTCCATGTCCCTTTAGGGGCTCAGTAAATTTCTGCTCGTAAACCAAAGCAAAAATTAAAAAAAATAATAATTAAAAGAAAATAGACAGAATAACGGCTCTTAAAAATACTCGTATGTCGGGACAATATTAACTCAAGGTGATGAGTGCGAAAGTGCGAAAGTGCTACATAGCTTCATGCTAACGTGACATTAGCCTTTCATAACTTTAGCCTACTCGTTTAGCCTAACAATTGGCAACAAAATCTCTTCTCTAAATTTGCAGTCTTTAAAAACAATGACTCATTTGGAAATCACATTAAAACTTAACTCAAAATGATGTATTCCACGAAAGTAGATTCACTCTGACAGTACAACAGGACACTCTCTATGCCAACAAATATGGAGTGAAAGTCACAGCCAAGAGTTAATCTCTCTATCTGCAGTCTTTGTCTGCTTGTGGACTGTACAGTGTAAAGTCTTAGGTGCCATTTATACTAATCTGTTTCTATATCGTTTCTATCGCGGATGCACTGTCCATTTACATTAAAATACTGGAATACGACTTCATAGGTGGAAGGATTCAAAGACGCCGGAGCCCACGTAAGCATTCGCATACGATGCTGATTTTAGCAGTTGTAAACGGTGAGAAACGAGGATCCGCAGTGCTGAGCTCTAGCTACTCGTCCTGGTTGGACAACATCACTATGACGTACTCCTCCCTGATTCGCTAGGCTGGTATCGTTGGTCATGTGACTTGAGTGCTGGGAAACTAAAAACAAACAGGCGTGCTTCACTTCAGTTACACACTTCCTTTCTATTCGTGTCATCGAGAAGTTTGTACCAACTCCCAGTCTATGCACTGTGCCGCAACCGAAGTTTTATAGTCCATGGTTGTGTTTAAAAGAAGTTGCACCTCGTCATCTGTCCACGAGAACACACATTTTACAATGGAAGAACTAATGTTTGCCATTCCTCTTGACGCTCGTGACGTGCTACAGGTAGCAACACAATGCAGGTAGTGGGATTCTTCCTGTAGGTCGTGTTTTCTAAGCAGTTGCGCATGCTCCAGATGCAAGGGCGATCATGTGATGTGATGGCTGATTAGTCATGTGACTAGCGAATCAGCCGATCCCCGTTTCAGAGTAAACAGTTAGGCTTTTATTGAGAGGACAGCAACTTTGTGTGTAAATGTAAATAGTTTGCAAGACGCCGACACGAAGAAATGGTGAAATGAATTAATGTAAACAGAGCCTTAGTGCCAGGTCGAGCGCTCTGACCTTCCCACAACTATGACTTCCCATCCCAAAGAGGCTGTAGTTTCTTTATGCAGCTGGCCTGGGTTTGATTCCTGACCTGGGTCCCTATGATGCAGTTGTCTATCCCCACTCTATCTCCCCACTGTTTTCAGTCAGTTTGCTAAAAGATATAAATGAATGTAAATAAACCAACAGCAGCGTAATAACCAAGAGTAGGAGAAGGGTGGTGGCCTTGATGCTTGTCAAATTGGTAGACAGGAAAGAGAGTGCCCCAAAAAAAACTTTAAGAATGCCAGAGTATGTTGAACTTGCATCGAACCTGCATCACAGTTCCAATCAGATACTTTTCTATCAGTCATGTTACTTAAAACCTCAAAATTTAAAGAGGATGTATCTTTAATTTATCTTTAATTTGACTGTATGTACCAACGTCAACACACTAATGTGTGTTTTGGTCATAATAGAGAACGTCTAGCTGTTTCTGTTATCTGCCAGCCCAAGTTTTGGTCTAAAAGCTCCTCAATGGTAAACTTTTTCACCAGCTGGTCTCTTTTAAAGTGGTCTTATTAGGAGCTTTTTTTCTCTAAAAACAACTGTAAATTAATTCCCATTAGTGACACCTAAACATGGTGGTGTAGTGGTTAGCATCATCACCTCACAGCAAGAGGGTTCCAGGTTCAACTCCCAGCTGGGGTGGTTCTATGGGGTTCTCTCTGGGTAGTCCAAAACATGGTGTCTCTAAAAAATTGTCCTTAGGAGTGTGTGTGGTTGTGTGGCCCTCTGATGGACTGGCAACCTGTCCAGAGTGTACCTCACCTCTCACCCAATGACTGCTGGGATAAGCTCTAGCTCCCCCTTGACCCAACCGGTCATAAGCAGGTATAGAAAATGGATGGATGCAAGTTTACAGGTTCTTTAAGGTTTAATTTTTTGTTTAGTGCATCATATTCATTCACAGCTTGGAGGTGGGTCTTGCTTAAGAATATGAATTTATGTAAATAAACTAACATTGCAGCATAATTTACAGAAACCAAGAGAAGGAGAAAGGTTGTGGCTTCAAATCATGGTATGCCCTAACATAATTCACTTTATAAGTCTATTTATTAACCCTAAGCCCAGCAATCAAGCCTAAGCTGGTCCAAAGCCTAGCCTTTTTTCCACCTGTCACAAGAACATGGTAATGTAATATCTCCACAATACTGCCACCTTGAAATTCAGTATTATCCCGAGAATTTTCATAGTCTTGGCAAGCGCCATTTTGCCGTTGTCAGCTTTGAATGTAAAAAACAGCTTGTTTCTGCAATTTATATTTGAATGTTTGCTCTGTGATATTTACATTTTAAACATATTATAAACATTAGTACAGCTTTGGTAGTAGTTTTTTTTTTGTGTAGTTTTTATTTTTCTTGTTTATTATTCTTATCTGCTCAGGTTGTAATTCAACCAACATCAACAATGTTTCTCATTTCTCAACGTGCTTTCAACTGTGATCCTGCTTAGAATTAGTTTTGGAGAAAATCTATAATATTACAGCATGATTATTGATTTTGGAGTGATATTTGGCATTTACAAAAGACTATTTTTGTCCTTGGGCAAGACACTGAACCCACGCTGCCTACCGATCCATCCAATCCATCGGTGTATGTGTGAATGATTAGAAAGCACGTAGTGTGTATAGACGTAGACATGCTGTATGAGTGTGTGTGAATGTGGCATGTAGTGTTAGAAGCGCTTTGACTGGTCAGCTAGACTAGAAAAGCGCTATACAAGTACAGCCCATTTACCATTTACCCAGTGAAACTCAATATGCAAACCGGCAGTATTTTCAATCAGTACCCTGTTATTTTGTCCACCTTCCATATGTCTAATTCCGCTGGGCTTAAGAAGTGGTTTGGTGTTTTTTTCAATGTTGTGGTGCAGTAACTGGAAGCACAATTGTTTTTAAACACAGGTTTTGTTCTAATAATGACCATAAATAAACAGTTTTGTGTTTTGTGATGACATGGTTGATTGAAAAAAAAGTGAAAACATGAATGTTTTTCAGTTTTAACATGAGAGTTTTAGCATGCAAATTCCAACATTATTAATTATCATCAATCACGATCATAACAGTAGGCTGTATCTTTAATGACTGACATTCTTCCTTCACGATGAAGCTATGATGAACATTGTATTCTTGCGAAGATGAGGTCAATATGATGGCCAACAAATGTTTATATGCCCATCTTGCGGCAAACTACCTCCCTGATGCATACATACATGTGAAAATTAGGCACAACATTGAAATTATAGATGCCTCTCGGTTGCAGCACAGCTCAAGCCACAGCTGAGGTATGTGGATAATCTAATCTGTTAACAAAGGTGTGTAAATGACCTCACTCCCAGAGTGTGGCCAGCTTTATCTGTCTTGCGCATTTTCCTCTCTCAGCAGCTGCTGCAGCCCCAGCTCCTGGCCGTGTTTTCTCCATCACATCTTCCCCCAATCAGGGCAATGGTGCCCCCTGATCCCTTTGGAGGCTGACTGAGCACCAGGGGCTTCTGAGACTTAAGCTTGTGTGCCACTGTCATAAAAATTGCCTCAACGTGGTCACTGTTCCGGTAGTTTCCTTGGCTGTTTGGATTCTTTGCAGATGTCTCAAACAGTGGCATGGAGTGGGTATCTGCAAACTGCTGTGCCACGTCTGTGCCCACTTGAATGGAGTTTTGCAGGTCACACTTGTTTCCAACTAAGATCCTGGGTACCTCTGTGCCCAGAGCATTCTGCTTACACTCCTCTATCCAGGCAGGAAGGCTTCTGAAGCTTGCAGCATTGGTCATGTCATAGACGAACACAACAGCGTGCACATTGCGGTAGTAATGCTGTACCATTGACTTCCTAAAGCGCTCCTGGCCTGCAGTATCCCACAGCTGGATCTGTAGGAGACAGTGTAAAAGTGGTTCAGTCAAGGAACAAAAAGATCAAAAAATTGAAAAGATACAAACGAATATTGTGTGCGAGTTCTACAAAACGTTTCACATGTTACTCCCCAATGCCACTGAGCTTTACTGTTACAGGAAAAGTATTGTAACAAAACAATGACCTACTATTTCACTGGGTGACAAACACTTTGGATTTATTTACAATGACAAAAATGTAGAAACTTTAAATGAAACTCAATCATAGCTATGCACCACCTGATTTCTCACCACCAGCCTGTTTGTTACCACTGTCTTGTGGTAATGAAAGACCACCCGCTAATTAGTATAATGAAGGAGAAATGCATAGAGGAATGTAAAATTGGAGACAGGGAAATGTAAAACGAAAGCATGGCAATAAATTAACTTTGGGAAATAAATTGGGGGAGAAAATGTAGAGAGGAAATAAAGTAAATACACCTTGAAATTCAATAAATTTAAAAAAAAATTTACAAACAATTGTATGGTGAAATCAAAATAAAATAAATATTTTTTAGGGAATAAATAGATCAATACGACATAAAGGAAAATAATACAGAAATAAATACAGGGATAACCACTTAAGAAAGAAAGAAATTAAATAGATTCAAATTAAGATAAATAAAATTGAAAATGAGTGACAAAGTAAATAAATAACAATAAAACAATATTAAATTAATGTTATTTAAAATCAAAGTAGGAAAATTGATTTATTTCACATTCAATTACATTTTTGAATTAATTATTTTGTTAGATAGTTATAGTTCGCCTCTTTTGACATGAAGCTGTATGACATCCAATACTAGCAATATCATTCATTAAATTTGACTTACCCCCTGCTGCGTCCTGTGAGCCGAGTTCCAGCCGAGTTTTGGCGTTGACAAAAGTAGTCCGGCTAGTTGACTGGGGCCACAAAAATAAAGAGTTTTGCTTCTTAAAATAATATGCGTTCAAAAGAGTAATATATTTGCATCACAAAACTGTTCATCCAGAAAAAGTCAGACCTAACAATCGCTTGGCGCTATTTACTCTCTACCTTCGTATCACGGGCTGTGTAGACCGTGCAGACCAAGCAGTCCCCTGCTTCCGAGCAGTAAACACCGTAATAGGTGCAGCTATCGTCAGGTGGCTGCACGCATTGATATGAAGGTAGAGAGCAAATAGCACCAAGCGATTGTGAGGTCTGACTTTTTCTGGATGAACGATTTTGTAATGCAAATGTATTACTCTTTTGAACGCATATTATTTTAAGAAGCAAAACTCTTTATTTTTGTGGCCCCAGCCAACTAGCCGGACTACGAGGCTGGAACTCGGCTCACAGGATGCAGCAGGGGGTAAGTCAAATTTAATACATGATATTGCTAATATGGGATGTCATACAGCTTCATGTCAAAAGAGGCGAACTATCCCTTTAAGTCTAATTGCATGTATCACATTAACCTATATATTTAGCCATTTATATATTTTTGTATTAATTTTGAATTATGACAGTTTCAGTCGTCCATACACCCAACCTAAACCTATTTCTGTCATTATTTGGTGACATATGCCTATAGCGCACACCTTAATGCCCTCGCCGTCGATCTCAACCAGCCTCTCCCTAAAGTCCACCCCGATTGTGGCCTCAGTCTTTTCGGGGAACTTTCCGGCGCAAAAGCGGTAAGTAAGACAGGTTTTCCCAACACCCGAGTCCCCGATCACAATGATTTTGAAGATGCGGGACCTCGGCGGCGGAAAAGTCGAACGCGTCAGAGAGTGGGGGATTTGATCCGACGTGCTATTCTCCGCCATGTCAAAATGACAGGCAGGGCGATCCGCAGGGAGAGAAATGTTTTCTGTAGCAGCTCCTTGACCAGGCTTTACAAGTACTGTAGCTGATGACAATGAAGAGTCAATAAAAGAGGCGCATCAAAGTCGGCTGCCTCTCTAATTCGCACTCATACATACATAGTATGTAAAGAACAGTTGATACTTAATAAACGTACTAATATTGTCAATATATACAACATCTTCTTCCTATCCAAAGAAGTAATTCACCGTTTACCTCCCACTCTATGACTCACTTGTGAAGCCACGAATTATCCTCTCGCGAGATAAGATTATATGTATAGTTCATAGTCCCATCAGAAACGTTGTAAAATTGAGCTCCATCTGTAGACTGGTCTATAAGTCTTCGATGGAGATTTTATTCAATTCTAGCGATCTAGACTGATCAATCCTTCTCTTTTATTAGATGTTGATTTAAAAAAAAAAATGAGATTGATCAAATGCTATTGGAATTTTTTTTTTAAATCACCAAATAAGATAAAACTGGTTTGAAAGAACAACATTTCAGAATCAAGTTTATTGTCAAGTAGGTTTGCACTTACAAGGAATTTGACTTGGTGTAGTTGGTGCAGAGTATTAAGTATAGACAATATGGATATATATACAGAAACTTAAAAAAATAAGGAGCTGTAGTGCAAGCTGAATGCTATAAATACTATAAATAGTATTGAATATGATGAATAGTCTGTTAATTTATTTACTCATTACATAATAAAGTAGTTCTATTCTATTCTATTCTATACTTATTCAGCAGTATTGTAAAGATATCACTCCAAAACAATACCCCATTATCTTTAATGCAATCCTATCGAAAGTGTTTCGGTGCACAAAATCTCTGTAAAATCTGAGATTTCTATAAGGAATTAACATATTAATTGTCTATATTGAAAAGTTCTGGTCTTAACCACTGAAATTGTTCTTGGTCAGTTACTGTAAGTTATTCTAAAAGATACTGTTAAAATTCTACAGGGTTAAATTGCTTTTGGTAAGATATAATAGTAACCTTTATGAAAACCACACTTTCTGTGTTCCCTCACTGAGACATTAATTGATCTTATCTGGAAGGGTGCGTACACTCATTAACTTTGGCATGATATCTGTAAACCTGTTTTGGGCAAAATTATATCTAATTTCAGCTCCATCTGGAAAACTCATGATAAATAAAATGTATATTAAAGCACACCGAAGAAGCCATGAACCAATATTCTCAATACTGCCTACTGCTGTTTTTAGTTTGAGGAGGGAGTAAGACCTGGCATTGAAAATGAAACTCAGCTCTACTACTTTCTGTTCTATTTTCTAGAAAATATCTACGTTTTCTTTAAAACTTTACTTGTAAGACGTAAAAGTAAAAATTACTCAACCAATCAATGGCTTGCAGCAACTGATCTATAAAGATCAGTTTAGTTTAAATGATAACATTTAAAATAGTTATATCATCTGGGGCGGCTCAGGAGGAAGAGCAGTTGTCTGCCAATTGCAATGTTGGTGGTTTGATCTTCATCTTTCCTGCACTATGTTTCAAGTGTCCTTGGGCAAGATGCTATTCCCCATGTTGTCTGTGATGATGCGTACATTACTGTGTGAATGTGTTAAGATCAAGATCAGATTTATTGGTCATGCATACATGCATACACGTGACATTTGTCCTCTGCTTTTTGTGTCCTCCCATCCAGGTTGGCACCTGTTGACACACACATACACATGCACAGGGTGACACACTCATCGAGACAGATGCCCCCCTGGAGTGGTGGGCAGCCATTCACAGCGCCCGGGGAGCATGGGGGTACAGTGCCTTGCTCAAGGGCACCTCAGCCGTGACAAGGAGGTGGACTGACACACCTCCAGCTGTGAGTTCCACCAATCTTTTTGAGTGGCGAGAGTGGGAATCAAACCTTCCAGTTATTGGACGACTGACTGACTCTAACCACTGAGCCACAGCCGCCCGATGTGTGTGATAGAAGAAAAATTAACTGTATAGCTTGTATATAATGAAGGAGTGCTGTGTGTGTGAGAATGAGTGAATGTTGCTGCTCGTGTGATAGTATTATTTTGGGAGAGGACAGGCCTGATTGATGCTGCAGGACCTTGGAACAGTCAGTCTTGAGCTATATGGTACGAGGAGCTTTAGAGAAAACTTATGACATGTCAAGATGGAACCAAGATGTCTGAACCTTCCTGATAGAAATCATTTGAGGAAGATAACATCTAAAGACAGATGTCTTGTTTTGCACGTACTTTAGAGTGTAAATAGGATCTGGTTTCTTTGTTTGAGGTCTTACCTCTGATGCATGTGAGCTGTAGGACCTGGTGTACAGCGTATTAAAGAATATTCTCTACTAAAGACTCTTGCTTCCAGCCTAATCTACTTTGACTCTTGGTCCTTCTGACAAGAGAACGGCTGCCCAGGAAACCCTTCTTACATTGTGTAACAGGACTTTGAGTGGTCAACAAGAGCAGAAAAGTGCTTTATAAGTACAGTACGGTTACCATTTATTTGCTATAGCAAAAAATAATCCTTTGGATTTACTTGATTTTAATGTGTACATCGGTCCCACATGATAAGAATGTGGATGAGTGACAACATTTCCTTCTTTATCTCAATGAATTATTACCAAAATATTTCAATCATAATCAGGTATTTAAAATAATCTAGTTGAGTTCACTTTTTTTTAAGCTACTCCAACACTAATTAATTAAGTAGTATGGATGCGATTTGATCATGTTCGGGATACCCAATTCTCAAATATAATGAACTTTATTTGTTAATGCCAACATTATTTAAATATATTATGTAAATTAAAAGCAATTGTATTATTTCCTTACAACCCAGGTTAGGTCTCTATATTGATTTGTTAAAGCCAGCCTAATGCATTGTAGACACTTTTGTGTTGTGTGCAAATACAGAGATCAAAACCGATTGCATTGAAAAAAATTACTGTATTCTTCCATAAAACTTTGGAAATCACAAAGTTTTATCACACATATAGTCATTTTAGTATAGAAATACAAAGCTGTAATAGATTCAAAATACAAACCCCACTTATTGCAGTACAATGCAATACAAAAACTGTGAACAGTTAGTACTGCACAAGTGCATCCTCAACAGCAAATACAAAATAACAACAGTAATAAAAGATTTCTTTTTTCTTTTACTGTAAACCAGTAAACAAAATATGCCACAATCTGAACAGGGCAAGTAAGAGCTTCACACAGTGTTCACACATACAGTAACCTCAGCATAGAAATACAAAGCTGTAAACATTATTATACCAGTAGATTCAAAATACAAATAACGAAAATACAAACCACAAATCACTCATAGTACATTCAGAAACTGTGAACAGTTGGTACTGTACAGGTACATCCTCAACAGCAAATACAAAATAAATACAACAACAGTAATAAAAGTATTTTTTTACTATAAACCTGTAATATGCCAAAATCTGAGCTAGTGTCCATAAAAAAACATTTAACCATGACGGTTAACCCTGTGAACACCATTTTACATAGATGACAACTCAAAGTAGATATGCATACAAAAAGTAATAAACCCTGCATCGACTCGTCATGGAGAAATAACAAAAAAAACAAAAAAAAAAAAACAGGGTGCAGTGATATCAGTGTGACCAGTTCACTGAGAGAGCCTGTTTTTCAGAGTAAGTGCTTTGTTGGAAAGCTTACCTCCATCCATTTCCATCCAAATCTTTTGGATAACCTCGAAAGTGTAGCGGAGGTCAGGAGGGTATCTAAGGTTGTGCACATACATCAGTCCGAACAGCATAGCAACAGCTAATGCTACATTATCAAGATGTTGTAACACCTTGATGCCTTCAAGAACAATACCAATGTCCTCTACTTCATCACTTGAAGCATGTTATTTGACAACATAGATCCCAACAGTAATGTCTTCAATGGCCTCATTGATGGTGTTGTTATCCAGGCTCTGTACAAAACAGACAAAAGGTAAGTAAACCAAAGTTAGCCAAATCAAAACTATTCACCAAGCTCCATCAAAAAAGTGATAAACATAAAACAGTGACACTATAGATGTAGGTGAGGTGAAAGTTAGAATCAAGGCAAATATAAACATTTATTAAAAAGGAAGCATCATCTGTTCCATAAGAAACAACTTTTAATGCAGTCTGAGCCACTTTGTTGCACATTTACAGATCCATGGCTGTGTATGAACACAGGATTCTCTTTCAGCACATACACAGATGAGACAGCTGGCGGGCCATGAGATATTTGCTGAATTTGACAAAGTCTTGAGAACCATTCATTCTACCTCTAAGTTAATTTAGCATCAACCAGACACCGCATATATTTTTTGTATGAAACAGTAAGCCACTGATGATGAAAATTCTAATGAATATTATTTTAATTGATGAACAATTTCAGTACAAGTGATCAAGAATGAGAATAAGAGAAGAGTGGAAGAAGAGTTTAAGCACGATCATGATGTGTAAGAATACACAGTGTTTGGGTGACTGACTGTATTATCTGTTAAACTATCGTTCGAGTGAACACGACTCAAGTTGGAAAAGACTATGGTTCTCTCGGCGGAAAAAACACCCAAGTAACTGTGTCAAAAACACGTTTTATACTGGGTGCCCGCAGGTTCAAAGATAAAATAACAACCTTGACATGATAAATGATTCCATTTTGTTGTTTTACCGACAACTTGATCAGAAATGACGTACAGACTGTTGAATCTGTCTCTTCGCCTGTTGTGCGCGCTTCTGACACCGGGGGAACAGATTATTTCAGGGGAACAGATTTTCGCACAAGACCGGAAAGGGACGCACAAAGGGCCGTGTGTGGCCTCGGTGTGATCTCAACCAATGTAGCCCAGTCTCCCAAAAACATGTCAGGGGCCGTTTAGGCAAATTCAGAATTGTGGATTCAAATGCAGAAGCAGGCAGACAGTTTTGGTCTAAAAGCATTTACTCTTGAACAAGGTAATTGAAGCATTTTTTTGTAGGCACATGGGTGATTAGAGGGAGCAGGTCAGACCAGTTAGACTGAGTATTTCCTGTATGAAGGGTGAATAGTGATTTTCCAAGAGGAACGGAACGATAAAGAATCCTTGGCTTACTTGTTGAGGAGCTGGAAGTACTTTGGGTGGAGTCACTGGTTTTCTCCTTTGTAGATATAGAAGTCATTGGAGAGTGAGAAAGCAGGTAAAGTATCAAAGGGGTGTTCTAGAGAGGTTTTCCAGGAGGAGTGACCAGTGACACAGGTAAGTATTCAATTCTTCAGCCACAGAAGAGGGATAGCCTACCTGAGACAAGAAAACAAGTGTCAGGACAAGGAACTGGCAAGTCTAGCAAGAGACCATGAACAGACCTGATTACCACACTAGGGAGGCAGACAATCTGGTAGAGACTGAGTGCTGGAGCCGATCCTTAAATACTGGCAGGTGGTCTGGCTATTCTGGACTCCACCCAGGAGGTGGAGAAAAGCCTGCCCAACCTAACATGAACTCAGAATGTTAGTGTTTCACACAGCAAAACAAACCAGTGCAGATGATGAGAAAACAGTACAAAAGTTTAGTGGAAAATGCAGGGCTACTGCAACTTGCTGCCATTATGGTGCAAATAATTCTAGAGCATGTATTCTAGAAAATACGTAGGCAGGAGCACTGGGATCCTTAAGGGACCTGAAGACAATTGTCCATCCTTCGATCCATTTTCTATACCCATTTAATCCAATTCAGCGATATGTGGGGTACACCCTGGACAAGTCAAAAGAAAATTGTATGAAAAACATACTGGAGATGGGAGGAAAGTGGACTAGAGAAGAATGGAACGCAATATCAAAACTCATTGAGAATAGATAATACCAGCATTATTCATACAAGATGTGAGATAGGCAAACATCCGACTGGAGAAACTTCTTACTTAAATCTCCATCTTTGAGTTTCCATTAGCAGGTCTTCTAGGCAATACAGCTTGCAAATCATAAAGTTAAATTATTAAGTTTCTAAAAGCTACAAGTCTCGTTAAAAATATCTTTGTTGCCGGTTTCCTGTTCCAAACTCCAGTCCAATTGGCGGCGATAATGCACCCTTAAGCTGGTTTGACAACCGCCAACAAAGCTGAAAGAAAAAAAATGGGGAAGCCGCCTTTTCCGTTCACGTGACCGGTTAGATTGTTTGTGGCCGCGCGTCTTTCTGTGTTGGCGGTTTTATGTGTTTGTGAAGGCAGTCCCGAAGCAGCAGAGTCTCAGAAGAGCGCATAAAGTCGTCTTTAATGGAGAAATTGTGTGACAGAACCAAAGGCAGGTGGAGTGATATCCAGCACAGTGGACAGGACAGCAGGTTTGTTTGGACGTTAATTGATTTATTTTCTCGGCGCTTTGCTACGAGCTTTCGGTCTTTAATCACCGTGCGGAATCCACTGAGTTCGATCAGCTGAAATTTTGTCTTGAATTTTGAGGCGCAGTTTTGTTAAGGCTTCATTACTAGTTTTTTTTCCTTTTATCTAAATAAACGAAGAATGAACTATATCTGCATCTCTCTTCTGCGGCAGCTTGTATGGTTAACTTTACCCTCCGTTGTCGGTGGGTACGCGTTAATGTGTCGCTTCCTGTTAGGTTGTTAGCGTGTGCTAGCCCATGTTTCTGCTCTACTCTTTGTGTGTGCTGGTAGATGAAGGGTTATAACATCATGGTTGAAGTCTGAGTGAACTGAAAGGGCGAGAGGCCTCCACAGGAATAATGGGTGGATGGACAGACTGAGAAAACGATCGGAAGTAGGGGGCAGATGGCGGGAGAAGCTCGAAATCGAACTGTGTTCATAGACCCCGCTGACAGATCAGGGCTGCTTTAGGTTTATATAGCACACCACCTGTAGCTTATTTACTGTCGTTCATTTGGATCAAACCATCCACGCTTCATAATGTATTAACCGCAAAGTTAAAAAAAAAAAAAAAAAAAGCTGCTTTTGAATTTTAAGGCACTTCCAACCATCTCTTAGTGGGTGAGAACATGTCCGTCCTCCAGTTGGTCACACAGAGCTGCGGACTGGACACATTCAGCCTTCTCTGTGTCACATACACGTACAATATGTTGCTACAGCTTGGTCTTTATTAGCCGGTTTGACACAGCTGTTTGTTTTGGGGCCATGCTCACTTTTAACACACAATTCACCAAAACCCGTACTCAAATATTCGAGTCCTCATCTGATTATGACTTTATGACCACAGGAGCAGTGGCCCATCTCGGTGGTCCCACTGCAGGAAGAGGGGGAATGATGGCAGCCTGAGGACCAACAGTGATGCAGAGGAGCAAGGAGCAGACAGCAGACATTCCAGGTAAGGCTTTGGGTCTCTAAGTGAAGGTGACCCATCATTCCTTAAATCCTGCTCTCTACTGCAGTAACATTCAGTGGGGTTACATGGCACTGAAAGGATCGAATTATTGTCTAAATTACAATAAGACTGAGTTGCTCCTTATTTGGGCAAGGGTAATTATCCTTGGATATATGGCGGTGAATGAATCTAATCATAGGCACAAAGCCTGTCATACTCCGATACGATAGGTGGCGCTGTACCCATTTCAACTATTGCTAATAGAGGCACTTCCGGTTGACCCCTTCACCACCACCACCAACAACAACAACAACAAACTCAGGTATTTGAGAAAATGGCGAACGAAGTGCAAGATGAAGCTACTTCCCTCCACATTACGTTGTGATGAGCACGCTTATTGCACAAATGTGATGCACAACGGCGCATTCTCCATTGCGTTGTTTGTTTCTTTCTGAAGGCGGCGACTACAACAGTAATATCGTCTCTTCCGATTTCCGGTTCGCGACCCCGGGAAAAAAAATCGCAAACATGCGCAGAACCCAAAGTCCAATTCACCACGTGCTTCACGCGTCTAGAAGCACATTTAATTTGACCTTCAACCGAGTTATCTCGGGGTCTTAATCCGATCCAAGGACAAGACCATTTTTTTGACATTGGGCCCTTGATTTCACATTATAACATGATGTTCTATTCAGGTTCATGGGAATGTATGTGAGTGTGTACGTGTGTATCTCCGTCGCAAGTCTTTGCTCGCCACCGGTCTCGACCAGAATCTCGTCCTGATCCGGATTTGCACCGTCCTCTAGAAAAACCTGACCTACAAACAAGGTCATATTTATTACACTCTACTCTGTGATGCATCGTTTAAGGTTTAAATGTTTAAAATGCAGAATATTGCATCAAACCTCACATAAATCTTATCAAATCTTCAGTTTTAGTTGTCCAACATTCAATGTTCAAGTATATCAAATATGAGGACTAAACATTCAAGAACTCACGTTTAACTGTTCATGTGTACAGTGTTTCAATAACACTTGTGGAAGGTAACCATTATTATTCAAAATATAAATCATAAACCATGTGCAAATACAATAACAGTACACATTGAGTTTGTTCAGAGGTATCAAAGAAGTGTGCTTAATTACTCCTACAATAGCGGCCTACTAATGCGAGAGAAACTGCACCAAAAATTACCCTCTGAGCTGCTTTAAACTTACAGTTGAAATTAAATAAATTCCTTCAATTAGTTGAAATACTACAGAATAAAATATTCTTTTACATTCATCATGACATATCAAATTGCTTTCTTTTTCCCTTTAAATTGGCATTAGGAAAACAAAACAACTTCCCCTTAAATATATGTCTATATATATCGGCATAAAATAAAAGACTCAACAACCTCAGTTCACTCTCATAGACTTTTATATCACCACAACTTTCTTTAGCACACTGAGAAACAACAGAAAAATAGCCTCAGAGCAGCTAAAAAGACAAGTTTCTCACCCTTGCTCTCTGTATTTCAAAGTACGCCGATATCGGAGCTAGCAGCGGCTCTAGTACTACTTGTCTCCTTTGTGTAGCCACTCGGCTCCGGACTTCCAATCGGTATGTGCTCTGACTTTCTTTCAGTGCAACTCGGGATTTTTCTCCTTTTTCTGTCCTCTTCACAAGCAGCTGCGCTTTACTTCTCTGGTTAAGGTCAGAAAATAACGGCAAAATCGCGCGCCTGCAGTTCAGCTCCGAGCTGAGAGGCTGAACGTGGCCTGCGTAGCCCCTGATTGGCTGTTGAGGCACTCTCCACGTGGGGTCATACGAACTGTGCGGTGCATTCAAATGCAACAGGAACATTAAACTTTGCCGATGTAAACATAAAATAAATACTCTCCCGCTTCTTTTATTGGTCTCTAATATAATCTAATGTGTGTTTTCCCACCTGGGCTACACAATGGAACACAGCACAACAGAATGGGACAATAGCAACGTGTGTGGGTGGGCTTTAGAATCTTTGGCAACAATATTACCCAGACATCAGTAATAGTTAACTCATCGGACCGGACTTCTCGGGACTGCGGGGGGGTTCGTCCGAACCCCCCGAACCCCCCCTGCCTACGGGCATGAGGTCTTCATGGAAAAACATCATTGAGCAGTAAGTTGGAACAAACATGTGAGAAATGCTTTTCTCCTGCAGTTAGGCCCAGAACTCAGTGGGGGCTGATGTGTGTGTGTGTTGTTTAATTGTTTAAATAAATGATTTACATGTTATGTGAAAGAGTAGTTTCCTTTACATGAACTGGATCTGTTGGAAGGACTCGACTCTGCTGTGATTGGTCTTTCCTGTGTTTGGCTGGTTAGTTGTCACAAGTTTGAGTGAACGTTTGCTCATTGGATGTATTCTTATACTCTTGGTGTGCTGTTTTTATAATGGTAACTGTGTGTGTGTTTTGCTTTTTTGGCTCACTTTGGGTGACGCACGTTGCTGCGAGCTCTTGGTTTTCCACTAACGTGGCTGTGAACTTGAACTCTTAAGTGCCGTGTGGAGCTCCGGTGACTTTTGAAGCTGAAAGAAGGTTAAAAATAAAAGCTTCTTCACCGGTGAAGGAAATTTAGAGTTTCTCTGTCATCCGACCATCTTCACTAACCACCTGCTAGTATTAAACAAACCCAAGACTATAGCTTCCAGCAGTCAGCAGGAGTGTAGCCAGAAATCTCAAACAGTGAATTTTTGGTTTGTGACAACATTTGGTCATGTGTTATCACAGCATCTGTCTGCAGTGGCAACAAAGAGCAACATTCCCCTCGTGTGTTCATGCAGGTACTTATGCAGCTCTTGTGTGTGATCCATAGTTTCACGACTCCAGAGAGCTCAGGTCCAGTGTCCCGCTGTGGGCGGTCAGACTGGGGCAGCCAGATGGAGGAAGATGAAATGAGGAGGGACGTACACAGAGATATGCAACGGTAACACAGTATTTTACTCATTCTACCTCTGCTTCATTCGTTTTCATCTCTATGGTGAGTACTGACTGTGCGTGCTGTGTTCAGTTACAGGAGGAGGATACTGGCTGCAGACGTCACCCAGAGGGAGAGAAAGACGTCCTCTGGCTCCTCTGGGAGGTATCATTCTTTTAACCTTTTCTAAAATAAGATTCAGTTTTTGATGAGCATACACCATATATGTACTTTATATATGCAAGCATGTATGTGGTCACTACATTCGTTCATGAAAATCCAGCTGTGTGAGGTCAGTCAATAAATCTGTTAGAGATGAGTCAAAATGTTGTATGTGTATTATTACGATGTGCTGATAGCATAAACCTGATCAGAAAGACGGTAGTTCAAGTATTGTGTTTTTAGTGGGGTTACAGTACTTACTGTAACTCGCTGTTGGCAGATGGCAGTTAGTGAATCAGTCAGGAACTCTGACGAGGATCTAAGCTGGCAACAGAGTCTATAACAACTCAAAACTCATAAACATCGCTGTCCACTCTGACCCTTCACACAGCTTGTTCTCAACCAAACATTAATGTTGCTCATGTAGTGCACAGCTACCGGTCATACAGTGTGTTAACAGTGCAATGTGGATGTTCTTTGGGTTAGAGTGGTAAAAGCTGTAGTTGCATAGCAACTCCTGAGTTCAGTCAATCACTGGATTCTGCTGCTGTGCAGGTGACTTGGACAAGGGGAGTAGTCCAATTAACTTGAGGTTGAACTGTAGCTCAGCTCAGCTATGCATGGAACTGTCCTGAGTGTGTGCAGTCATGAGGGCTGGAGTCCTTCAGCTGCAGGCCGCTCCACCGTTGGATGGACAGTTTAAATGTGTGAACTGGGTAGTAAACTTGTTTGTCTGCTGTAGCTGTGACTCCAGAGATGGAGAAAACATGGAGACGGATGAAGCTGTGCTGCTGCGCCGACAGAAACAGATCAACTACGGCAAGAACACGCTGGCCTACGACCGATACATCAAAGAAGTTCCAAAGTAGGTTGACTCAAAAATTCAACGTTTCCTAATTAACACAGTCGGGAAACTTAATGCAGTGTGAAGACAAAAAATGAAGCTCTGTGTTCGTCTTTGTTCAGTACACAAGTAAAACGTGCTGTTTCCATTTTGTGGTCAGGCACATGCGTCAGCCGGGCGTTCACCCCAAGACCCCAAACAAGTTCAGAAAGTACAGCCGGCGCTCTTGGGACCAGCAGATCAAACTGTGGAGGGTCAGACTTCACGCCTGGGACCCCCCTGCTGGTGACTGCCATGAGAAGTCTCTCAATGATAACATGTAAGAAAATATGTGGCATTCTGCTATATCCAGATGTGCGCAGATCTGTGCAGCGTCATTGAGCAGATGTTTTGTCTTGTTCCGGCAGTGAGGAGCTGGATCTGGGTGATGTCATGGATATCGAGTTGGACTTCCCAACCCTAACGGACTCACTGAATGCTCCGCCTTCTCTTCCCATGCGTGGCCTCTCAGTAGAGGTGAGTTGAACAGAATTCTGAGCTCTGAAGCTCAAACCCAAACGTGTATAGTTTTGACTGTCTTTGTTATTGAACTTGGTTTACTCTGCTCTGTTGCCCAGGATCAAGACTTTGAGGGTACTCCAGTTAAAGTTCAAAAGACAGAAACCACAGTGGAGCCTGACATGGCGTAGCTCATGTTGTCGAAGAAAACGCGTGTTGAATTTTGTTCATCTGTTTGCCCCTATGCTGACTCGGCATGTTGCAGTCCAACATGGCAGTAGCCAGAGACGCTGCTCTGTGACTGTACCTCAGCAGGTAGTCTGCCATTACAGGGATTTGTTTTTCATTGTTCACTTGTTCTTATTCTGTAGGTTGAGACCTTCCATAAAATCATCTGCTCAGGGAGTCTTGTTTATGGCAACATTTTACAGTTTTAATCCAGCTTTGGGCTTTGGTGCTCAGAAAAACACTTATTGCACTGATCAGTGGCCTTTAGGAACAGAAATTCTGATTTGTTGATGTGTTCTAAAGGTGACATCTTTCATATTTTAAAAAGAAAGTGGCTGAAGTTAAAGGTTGATTTTGTTGTGAAGGGGGAGGACGTTTCCTTTTAATTAACCTTTATAGGCTCTCATATACAAGTTTGAACCAACCAAGAGTTTTACTTCAGTTACATTAAACTGGGATTTGTTTTTCTTTTTCTTTTAAATGTTTCATATAGATGTTTCTTTGATGTAGAAAAGTTTGAAATAAAATTAAAGCAAAAAAAAAAGACTTGAATGTTTTGGGGGGTTTTTTTCGACCGGATTGGACCCCCCTGTGTGGAACTTTGTGTGAGTGTCAGTAATCTGGATTTTGCAGTGGAAATGTTCCTGTTCCATGTGTGCTGCTGTATTGGCTTCATGATTTGTTTTATTGATGTTTGTGAATGTAGTGCGTTTGTGCCAATGTTGAAAATGCCCATAATACGTAAGTATCCAACTATAACCTCAGGTCATGTTAGCTGACCTGAGGTTATAGTTGGATACTTAATTGATCCTATGGGGGAAATTGCTCCATCACAACAGCAATTTAGGGGCGTTTAGGGGTCCAAACACTGGGTCATCCACCTCTGTCACAGCAACCACCTTCAGGTGGCTTGCAGCTCCATCTTCCAACATTTTTTGTTCAATATAGCCACTATCTCTCATAAGTACATGTCTTGCGTCTTCTGACTTTCATTCCTCTTCTTTCCAGTGCATGCGTCCACCTGCTCCTCATTTCCACTACCGTGAAACAAGCAAACAGAAACAAGCTTAGAGCTTATTCCATTCCCACTTAGAACTTAACTGTAACTCCAACTTTGCACATCTCATCAGTGTGTCACTGTCCTCATACATGTCCCGCACCAGCTTCACATTCTGTTCTGTCACCCTATGACCTTGCGCTCTTTTAAAGAAATACCTGGCTCAACAGAGCTCAAACTTCATCAGTCTAGCTACAGTGCTGAAAAGAAACCTGGAATTGCTCTTAGTAAAGTTTAGGCAGCTGTAATATTTGCACATGGCAGTGAAGAAAAGGATGACGGAATTAATTTAAATCTGGTTACAACATTCTCTGATGGACACCTGTAAATAAAATTTCGTATCAGAAGCTGTGTAGTCAAGTAACATAAACTCGAAAGTTATCAAGAAATGCCACGCCTCCTCTGCCTGTGGTTCGAGGAATGTGAACATTGAAATACTGAGTTGATTCTTTGATGCTAACATGATCCTACTGCTACAGCCAGGTTTCCATCCACAGAGACTTGGAAAGGAGAGATCTACAAAAAATACCATAAGTTTACAGGACCATATTGATCATTTGTTTAATCTTCTACAATAGTTGTGTCCTGCTTTCCTGGGTTTTGCTAGATTAGAACTGTTTTTGTTAGAAAGTTTCAACCTGTTTTTTCCTGTAATACTAATAGCGAGTGACGAGACTGACAAACTGCTAAGTGGACTGTATTCATACTTGAGTCTGTAGACCAAATTGCCCCTTTGGGGACATTGAAGTTTTGCCTTACCTTAATAAAATGATCAACCTGATTGCATGATGGAGCATGTTTTTTTTATATATATATATATATATATCTCCACTGTGCACAGTCTTGCAGTTTGACAGTAAAGGCTGAAAAATGGTCCAAATACTACCTTTTCATTACTCTGTTACCGACAAAGACTTACTGCAGCTTAAGCAGCAGTGTGGTCCAGTACAACACCTGACTCTGCCATTCACTGGCTAGTGATAGTTGCCTTAATTGAATGGGTTGATCAGGTTGGTGCACGAGAGTCAAGCAACAGAAGACATGGAATATGCTCATACTACTGGCCTGTTTTTGGGTTTTCACTGCATGTCATTATTTATAACAGGGAGTTTATCTTTTGCAGGATGGGCCCTTAAAAAAACAGCCAGGAATGAAGAGTGTATCCAGCTCTCCAGTTACTGCTACACTGCAGTTTCAGTTTGTCAGCACATCAATGTTTTGTGTCCACAGCTGTTATTGTGCGACTGTACTCCACTTTCCATGTCTCACTTGTGATTACTTGGCCACAAGCATTTCAAGGAAATGATGACAGGAGCTGCTAAACAATGTGCCTTTATGATGCTGAATACTTATCTATAAGAATTTACTGGATTGAGACTCATCCCTCGTCACTGTTCTTTTCTTCTTTCCTCTGAATAAGAAGTCTTTCATTTTCTACTGCGCTCTCACCTGTGAATGCTGAGGGTAAGAAATAATCTATATGGTCTGTATTACAAAATACATGGCTAGCCCGTTACCCAAATCCACATTGTTACACTATTCATTTTATACTCATACACCTTGATTAACAGTCTAAGTCCCTCCTTAGAGAAATTGTTCAGATCAGGTGATGACTTCAATTCCTCAGTAACACATAAAAATGGACACCATCAATCTCAGGGGTCATAGGAATAAAGGCTTGTGGGCAGATGGGAAAAGTTCTCTGTATGGTGACATTTTGGTGAGGCACATCAAATATATTCTCATAAGATTCATGATTTCAAACCAGTCTCAAATCAGGAGATGCTCTGTCTGAGACTAATCCCGACAGCTGTGATCAGCTCAGCCATGATAACAGAAAGTGACCCTTTTGATCCTTCACTTCTTTGGGATCTGTCCCCTAACGGACACAGAAAGATTTATATACACATATTTATTGCTTCCCACATATTCCCAACAGACCTGAGCAAAGTCTGTAGTCAAGGTTCTCTGCCATGACTATTTTACCTGAGAGATTCACAACAAATAGAATCGTGTGTCAGTCCATAAGATTGTGAGGCTGTTCCTGTGTCTTATTGAGGTAGTAGAAGATAGGCTACAGTTTTCTGCAGTCTCATCTAATATGGATGTTACACAGCTTATGATTTGAAACTTGTTTAACACTTGAAACAGTTAACAAGAAGTTAACTGTATACATAAATGTATGATCCATATCCAGATTTCCTATTCAATATCTGTCACTTGAATGTCGCTGCTTCCTATACACTGATGTAATTGAAGGATTATGTCATGTTTCCTACTGCTTAAATTTGCTTTACCCCAGTCCAAATGTAGTTACGTTTCTGCTCCAGACGCCAGTCCAGTGGGTGGCGGTATAGCCCCTCCGAGCTGGTTTACCAACCACAAATACAGCCAAAAAAAAAAAAATAGTAAGAAGGAAACTGGCCGATGTTACTTTGGGTCGGCTTGGTCGCAACCACAAGAAGCAGGAGGGAAGAAATCTAACTGCAACAGTGCATGTTGAGCTCGTTCTGGATTGAGAAGACGTAAGTGAGGATCATGCTTCGAGTGTGTCTGAGAGGAGCCAAGGCCACAGCCCTGGTAAGACTTCCTGCCCCCCTCTTTCAGCCATGTTGGTGTTAGCTTGCTGTCATTCAGTGACCCGCAGATCGGCTCAAGGTGCCATAGCGGACTGTTTGCAAAGAATTAGATGGCAACATTCAAAAAGATGACGGACGCTATAGTTTGCACCTAATCGAAGCACTCATGGTAAATGCGTTTTGTCAGCGCCAACGAAAGCAGCGCAGAGTGTGTTCGGTTAGTGATGTCCAGTTTTAACGGAGAGGTCACGTCAGACATGTTTGCGGCTCCGTTGCTTCATGGCTTCCGGTGAGCTGAGTCTCAGTTGGCCGCAGATTCTTCTCTGTAGTGCGCTTACTTTACTTCATCTGTGTCTGTTAACTGTGGCCAGGTATCAAGGACAGGCCTAGAAATCCGCACTCACTTAAAATGCTGGCTCATTTAAAAAAAAGAAAAGCTCTGAGGGGTTATGATACGATGTGAACCAGAACCAGCCACAGTTCACAGGGCCTCCATCCAGCACGTCACCAGTATACAGTAATGTAGAAAAAGAAACGACAAACTCTTTAAATCCCAGGCTTTTAGGCATCATAACATAATAAATCTGCTGTTCCTCACTGATGTGAGAGACTGATACAAGAAACCATTACTTCAAGTTATTGCCCCTAACTGTGGTTCTATAAGCTGTTGGATTGTGGGTTAGTTGCCAAAAAGTTCAAGGATTTATGAAGGCACATGCGTGTTCAGGTGGAGAACAAAAAGCCACCCTTTGGAGTAGTGTGCCAAGCTTTGCCTCTTCCAGACTTTGCAGGGCAGTAACAGACCCGATGATCAGATTGATAATAGCAGGATTCAAACTTCCTTCTCCGAGTATTCTCTGGTGATGATAGCTTATCTAAGTGGACACATGCCTGGGGGGTGTGTGGGTTTGGAGGAGTTTGGCAGTTAGGCAAAATTATGATTAATGCTGTAAGTGTGAAGTAGAAATGGTAATTGTCCAGCATCGTGTTGTGTGTATACATGTTTGATAACTCATTCAGTTAAAGTTTTGGAGGTCCTGAGTTGCCGGTGTGGTTCAGTAACTAAACCAAATGACTAAATCCCCCCCCCCCCCTTTTTTTTTCTTCCTATATTGCTTCTGTTACTGCTGCCTTTTCTTTAGAAGAGCTGTGGAAGAACTCCTCTACCTAATCTGCAACACTACAGGCACTACACCACAGGAGAGAGCAGGTAACCCATTCACTGACGCACAGTACAGAGAGGATATTTAGTAAAGCATTTTCATGATATCAAGAAATTCCCATGTTGCATAGTAACGTGACAGACTGCTGTCTATCTTGTCTTCTTCCGTTACAGTGGAGCTGCTAAAGTTGTGGCTGCTAGCTTGTTGACAGTAAGCGGTGGCATTGGAGGCACTATAATATATGCCAAATGGGACCCCAAGTTCAGAGGAACAGTGGAAAAGAATATTCCATATTCACAGTTGCTGTTGGATCTGGCTCTGGGACCTGCTCCTCAGAATGATGGCCCCCCATTCAAGAAACAGGTTAGGATGTGAGGTTGTGAAAGTGCAAAAAAGAGCCCAACGTGGCCGTATATTTTCCTTTTTCACATTGTGAGGAAATGGATGAAAAAACAGCAACTGGTGTGAACACTTTTGTAAGGCTACGTTTGTTATATTTTCATACTCTTATCTGTTCAGATGGAGTTGGTGCAGCCACCTTCTATGATGGAAAAACAAGTGAAAGCGTCCAAAGTCGAGTCAGAGAAGAAAAAGAAGGCCAAAGAAGAGTCCAGCCCTGTTCCAGGACAGCCTCCCCAGAGCATAGAGGGTAAGTCTTTGAACTGTTTGCAATCAGAACTTATGAACTGGCACCTTTTGGACTTATGAACTGTTGATGTGATGGGAATTCACTTTATTGTCCCACTGGATACATCAGAGAGCAATTTTCATCTTAATACAATCAGTATAATTTCTATTATGGTGATAGAATCTCAAATAGACGATTAAATCATTATTTTCTTGTTCCAGTAATTGATTTTCTTGATATAAGTGCATGTCTCTGTCCTGGGGTCACACCGGGGTCCCACAGCGGTGCAACAACATGAAGCAAACCGCAACATCTACCCTCTTCTCAGAAGAGATAACCTGATCAGTGCCTCTCATCTGCATGAGTCTGACTGCTAACCTAGAAACTGTTTTTGTGTTTTGATTCCAATAAACACCTTCCAGAGGGTGAAGAAAACCGAGAGCGAGAAGAATCAATTTTTATGAAAGGAAATGAATGCATATATGTACATTGATCTTGTGGCCATGGACTTTTATCCATTCTTATTTTTTATATTTGCATTATTCTTTCAGTAAATAGTAGATCTTTCACTAATAACTGCATCTGTTGCTTTGGGGCTTAAATGACTGGTTCAACAACTGTATTTTTCAAAAACTATGAATCCACAAAAGGGCAAAGTCACTCATTCTAAAAGTCAGCCTCATGTATCCAGTTTCTAAATCCCAAAATATGGACGTCAGATTATTTATTCCTTAACCTCACATGGCCATAAAATCATCCAGATGTAAAGTCCTAATATTTCCCACAGAGGCTGTCACCTCATGCTATGGTTCTTTACGTCTTAAGCTTAGTTTTTCTTAGTGCGAAAGGGGGCTGCACGGTGGTGTGGTGCTTTGCGCCGTTACCTCACAGCAAGAGGGGTCAAATCCCAGATGGGCTCTTTCTGTGTGGAGTTTGCATGTTCTCCCCGTGTATGCGTGGGTTCTCTCCGGGTGCTACGGCTTCCTCTCACCATCCTAAACATACATGTTAGGTTAATTGATGACTCTAAATGGTCTCTAGGAGTGAGTGTGAGCGTGCATGGTTGTGTGTCTCGTTTGTCTCTGTGTGACCCTGTCATGGACTGGCGACCTGTCCCGGATGTACCCTGCCTCTCGCCCAATGACAACTGGGATAGTCTCCAGCCCCCCTGCAACCCTGAATTGGACTAAGCGGGTATAGAAAATGGATGGAAGAGTGTGAAAGGTGCTTTAAGAATGCTAAAAAGTTTCTTTAGTGCTTTAAACTTTTGGAGAAGGATAATGGGTAATCATACTTATAAACATCTTTTTAGAGTCTTTTTAAGTTCCTGGTTCAGAAACAAAGGTTTTCTGATATGTGGCAAACTCTCTGAAGGCACTGTTCAGTGATTGGCTTATAGAGCGTGTAGGTGCATTAATGCTAACTCAAACCTGCTGTCATGGGACTTTATCTATTGTACTAACCTGATTGTTGGCATCTAAGGATTCACATGCACATAAACTTCCTTTTTATGAACTGACCTCTCTGTGACATGTATATCAGGCCTTAACTGACTCAATTGTCTAACCATCTGTTGTCAAAATTTTAGTGAGCATCTAATCATTTCTCTTTTTATTGATATAACCTGCATGACCCAATCTAACCGTGTAATGTGTTCCAGCCTCTGTCCCTGATACAGCTGCTGTCACACTTGCCTGTTACTGTAGGTTTACAGTATGTTAAAGTTCTGGTAAAAGTGTCAGATTGTAAAGTATCATTAGTCTTGTGGATGTTTACTTGTTGGGTCCAGTGAAGCTGACATGAAGCCACCATGATGCTGATATTGATTATTATAACCAAGAAGCAGCATTCAGAAATATTGTTTCCAAAAGCCCTTATTAACACTCAGTAATGAATGAAATGGTGTTAGAGTTTAGATATTTCTTTATTTAGTTCACAAGAAAGTTACAAAGACAAAGTAGAATCTTGATCAACAACAATCAACTTTTTTTTTTTTTTTTTTTTTTTTAATTTAATTTATTTGATTTTGGAATTGGTGTTTTTCTTTTCTTTATTGTCTTTAGATGCACCTGAATCAAAATGTTAAACTTTACTGTCTTTATGAGGATCTCCTCACCCTTTATCATCAAGCATGTTTTTCATGTGAAGTCTTTGTATGTGAGTGTTATCACATTTTCTGTCATGCTGCACGTACAGCGACACAAACCACCTGCGGCATTTGTTTTTGTCTTAACCAGAGGCTTCAGCTGAGGCAACTCAGATCATCTCTGCCATCAGTGAAGTCCCATCAGTTCCTGCTCCCTGTGACACAGAGGCAGCTGCAGCCAAAGGTAAACCCTCTCCATTGTCGTCCTTTGAACTTGCACAGGAGCTGAATCCTCGTGTCACACTTGGACTTTGTGGTGGTAAAAGGAAGTTTGAATGGGGACTGCAGTTTCTAACTATAGTTATTTGATGGAAGCACAGTGACAAGTTTTTAGGACAACACAGAGTGGGTATTTGTTGCGATGTGTGTATTTTCACTGCAGGAAATGAAACTACTCGCTTTAAAGACAACAGCAACGTCTTGGAATTCTATACAGTACAGCATCACTAACCTTAGATCTTTACATTGTAATTCAGGCAACTCTTTGGCAGATCAGTCATGTAGTTGTACATTGTATGTTACCCAGCTGTGATCCACCAGGCCCTTCAGGAGAATGGCTGCCAATCCAGTCCCTATATAATGAAAAAATGGTGACCAAATCTTATAGAAAACCTTAATCTTACATTTTAGACCTGGGTGTCAAATAACGCCATCTGTATTATGTCAAAAATAATCATATGCCACCCAGCTAATTTTGGAAGAATATAGTCTATCCATTTTAGCAGTATATTTCTTCTTGCACAAGCAGTAAGGATTCGTACAAGTCTTTTAGAAGGTGCATTTTTAAGTTTTTAAGCAGTCCAAACTGAAGATAGACAAGGTTCTCTCTCAATTTAATGTCAAGAATAACATGTAGTCTGTCTGCTATATTTTCTCAGTATTAATCAATATATTTCCATGTCCAAACAATAATGAATAGAATTTCCCGACCTCAGCATGACACTTTGTTCATAGTTCAGATTTGTTGTAATCTATTCAAAATCTAAGATTCCTTCTATGTAGCTTATTGTTAGCTTTGATGTTAGCTGTAATGTTATATCAACAACGACAAGCCTTGGTTCACAGCGAAGCTCAGACAGCTAAGGTTGGTAAAGGAGGAGGCGTTCAGGAGTGGAGACAGAGGCAGATTTAGGTGCTGTTTACACATACCCGGGTATTTTGATAAACAAAGACCTTTCCCTTCGTTTATACACAAACGGAGTTTTTTCCTACGAAAACGAAGCTAAAAAAAAACTCCGGCAAAAGTGGAGATTTTTTAAAAACTCTGTTTAGCGTTTGTGTGTAAACTGGTTGAAAGAGACAAAAACGGAGTTTTGGGAATGGAATGAGGAGTTGTCGTCATAGTACAGAGCCCCGCCCCTATCCGCCATGTTGGCAGGATGCTAGCGTGAAAACACCATTCTCTCCGTCCATTGTTTATCTGGCAAGCATGGAGGTACTAGCAGCATTTCTGTTGTTGAGAGCTATACTCGCTTGTGTGATTTTGAAAATTACAGTCATACAATGTATTGAACAACAAAGACATTTTTCACGGCTTTAGCAGTTTTATAGTCCAGCGCAACGTGTAAAAGTAGCTCAGTCTCGCTATCAGTCCACACACATGAGCCTGGCGCCATATTTTCTTCTTGAAAAAGATCCGGAAGTTCTTCCTGTCAGCGGTTCTCTATTAGGCTTCTGATTGGCTTGTGTGGAATTCTCATTGTTCTAACACTGCCACCGTCAGGCTTGGCGTAATTTAACAGCTCTTGATAGCGTATTTATGCGGATCAATGTAGACGTGTTTTTTTTTTTTAAAAACGGGACTGTGTGCACCTAGTTTTTTTTGCAAACGAAGGTTAGAAAATATGCGTTTATCAAAATACCCGGGTATGTGTAAACAGCACCTTAAAGAGGCCAAGTACAGGTTTAGCAAGGGGGTGAGAGAAGCTAAACGACTGTACTCTGAGAAATTTCAAAAACAGTTCTCAGCCAACGACTCTGCCTCTGTCTGGAGAGGACTCAGGCATCTGACCAACTACAAGCCGAAAACCCCCCACTCCCTGGACAATCTTGACCTTGCCAACAGCCTGAACGAGTTTTACTGTCGTTTCGAGAGACAATGGGACAGCCCTGACACCATCCCCCGTGACACCATATCCCAACCCCAGCCCACCAGCCCCTCCACCCCCACCACAGTAACGACTCTCTCCATCCTGGAGAGAGACGTCAACAAGCTCTTTGAAGGCGGTAGCATGGTTACCGCGTCTGTCACGGCGGTGTCGCACCGTGACGTCAAAATGACGTTTCAGGCCTGGCGCTTTCCTTGAAAAGACGGCACAGCGCGTTGTCGTGCACCAGTCGATTTTTGTAACTTGGCGGCGCCGAGAACAACGAACCGGATGGACCGTTGTGAGACCAGGCTCAGTGAGGAGGTGCGTTTGTACAGGCAGCTGTACGAAACTGCAGTGAAACAGCACAGGGAGCACGTAAACTCCCAAAACTGGTGCAGAGAGATTGGCAGAACTTTGGGGAAAGAGGGAGAGTTCTGTAAGAATGTGTGGAGGAAGCTACGGGACAGATACGTGAAGGCAAAGAAGAGGGCAGAGACTCTGTTGATGCCGGGGGCTTCAAACCTTCACCTCTTTTAACTGAATTAAAACATTAAAATGATCCGAAAACTGCAGCAGTATCATTAATTACAGTATTCCTGCTCTTGACAGCGGCATTGTTTTCTTCTCCACTTTCGTGGTTGTAGAGTAGAGGTAACCTTCACGTAGCAGCGCCACCTCTGTGATGGAGAAAATTGCAACTACTGGCGCGCAACGACTTGCGCCACTATATAGGGTCCTATGGCGGGCACAAACTCGTGACGTCATCAACACCGCTCGCGCGAGCAGACGCGGCAACCATGCTAGAGCCTTAACACTAGAACTACCAGGATTTTTCTGCCTACCTAGAAGTACCAGAGAGGGGTAATTTGACCCGGCGGCTTTTACCGAATACACTAATCACTCATTTTGTTATGGTAATGAGGCTGTTAGGGGCCGTGTGTGGGGTGAGGGGTGAGGGGGTCACACCTTACAGTGGTAACAGCCAAGACAAACAGGGACAGACAGCTTCTTCCCAAGGGCTGTCAGCCTCCAAAATCACCACAGGTAAATAGCAACTTGCATGAAGATATCAGCAGCAAAGACAGATAGCACAGTTTGGCGGACAGTGTGTTACAGTTTTTCTCCATTGGTTTGGCTCATTTCTTGAAACTGAGATGTCATTCTCAAAACATGGACAAATCCCAAAACTAATTTGCAGTTCCTCACAACAGAATGGCATTTATCATTGCTTTCATCAAATTTCAAATGCTTTTGTACATGTCTCAATCATTTAGTACATCCTTGCAAATGGCTATGTACAAGTATCCTACAGTTAACACAATCAGCTTACATTTAGTACAATTTTCCAATGAATGTACCTTGCTGATCTATCCCAATTGGTTATCTATCGCAATTGTTAGATGGATAAATACCAGTGCATGTGGACTACTGCTTCATTTCCCTCAAGAATTTTGTGGTGAAAGAAGCTCCTCTCCAAGGAACGAAGATGCAGAGATACAGCACTCAACCCACATTTCCACAACAAAAGGAGTGTCCGCAGGGGGTCCAAAGGGTCAAATGACCCTCTTGTGGGTCTTTTAGGTTAAAAAGGTCAACTGACCCCTCCGTGGTAGTTCTAGTGTTAAGAGGCAGAACCCCCGCAAAGCAGCCGGGCCAGACTCTGGCTACGGCTACACGAAAACGTTTTTCACTGTAAACGATACTTTTTCTTATCGTTTGGCTGTCGCGGCCACACGGAGCCGGCGTTCCCACTACCCCAAAACGATAGTTTTTGAGAACGGGTTCCAGAGTGGGAAGATTTGGAAACGGTGTCGTTTCGTTTCCATTGTTACAGCGAAAACGGATTTGTTTACATCTGCGTCAGCCACATGGCTAACGCAGTGACGTATACACATACGTCAGTGACCAGAACAAAAAGCGGCTTCCATTCAAAATCCGGAAGAAGAAGACAACACGGACAGACAGCGATCATCATGGACCCCACAACATTGATAGCAGCACTGCTGCAGACACTGCTAACTACAGCGGCGTTGTTGAAGGAACAACGTGAGCTTCGCGCTGGTAGAAGTGGGGGCGTACACGCATGCGCATTGCTTCTTCTATTGTTCTGGTATAACCGGTGGGGGTGGCTTACAGCGCACCTAGAGGTGTTTCGTGTGTACTGCATCGTTTCATCGTTTTTGTCTGGACCTGAGTCTTTACAGCAGCGTTGCCGTATGGCCGCAATAATTTTCGTACCCGTTTTCAAAATAACCCTCGTTTCGTTTTCGTGTAGCCGTAGCCTCAGTCTCTCCCTCCACCCTGAAGAACTGCGCTGATCAACTGTCCCCGGTGTTCACAGGCATCTTCAACACCTCACTGGAGACATGCCACGTACCAGCCTGCCTCAAGACCTCCACCATTATCCCAGTCCCAAAAAAGCCAAGGATCACAGGACTTAATGACTACAAACCCGTCGCCCTGACCTCTGTGGTGATGAAGTCATTTGAGCGCCTTGTGCTTTCACACCTGAAAGCCATCACAGACCCTCTCCTGGACCCCCTGCAGTTCGCCTACAGAGCCAACAGGTCTGTAGACGACGCAGTCAACATGGCCCTCCACTTCATCCTCCAGCACCTGGACTCCTCAGGAACCTATGCCAGGATCCTGTTTGTGGATTTCAGCTCTGCCTTCAACACAATCATCCTGGCTCTGCTACAGGACAAGCTCTCCCAGCTGAACGTGCCTGACTCCACCTGCAGGTGGATCACAGACTTCCTGTCTGACAGGAGGCAGCACGTGAGGCTGGGAAAACAGGTCTCAGACTCCCTGACCATCAGCACCAGTTCCCCTCAAGGCTGTGTTCTTTCCCCTCTGCTCTTCTCCCTGTACACGAACAGGTGCTCCTCCAGTCACCAGTCTGTCAAACTCCTGAAGTTCGCGGACGACACCACCCTCATTGGACTCATCTCTGGTGGGGATGAGTCTGCCTACAGGTGGGAGATTGACCATCTGGTGACCTGGTGTGGACTGAACAACCTGGAGCTCAACGCTGTGAAGACAGTGGAGATGGTGGTGGACTACAGGAAGAGCCCAGCCCCACTCACCCCCATCACCGTGACAGACTCCCCAGTCCACACTGTGGAGTCCTTCCGCTTCCTGGGCAGCATCATTTCCCAGGACCTCAAGTGGGAGCTGAACATCAGCTCCCTGACCAAGAAAGCACAACAGAGGATGTACTTCCTGCAGCAGTTGAAGAAACTCAACCTGCCAAAGACGATGATGGTGCACTTCTACACCTCCATCATCGAGTCCATCCTCACCTCATCTATCACCATCTGATACGCTGCTGCCACCGCCAAGGACAAGGGCAGGCTGCAGCGTGTCATCCACTCTGCGGAGAGGGTGATCGGCTGCAATCTGCCATCTCTCCAGGACCTGTACGCCTCCAGGACGCTGAGGCGTGCAGGCAAGATTGTGGCCGACCCCTCCCACCCCGGACACAAACTCTTTGAGGCACTCCCCTCTGGCAGGAGGCTGCGGTCCATCAGGACCAAAACCTCCCGCCACAAGAACAGCTTCTTCCCCTCTGCAGTTGGCCTCACCAACAAGGCCCGCTGTACCCCACTGACATGACCCCTTATCCCCACTGACACTTTATATATTAACGTTATATTAACGTTCTGTCTTTCTGTCAGTACAGAGTGCGTTACATTAACGCACTCTTCTTAAAAATACTTTGCACATATTTTTAAAATTTTTTACATTTATTATTACTTTATTCTATTATTATTATTATATGTTTTGTCTTGTTCTTATGGCACCAAACAGACCAGGCCAAATTCCTTGTGATGTACAAATTACTTGGCAATAAAACCTTTTCTGATTCTGATTCTGATATCCATAGGTGGAGTTTGAGATTCTTGCCAGGGAGGGCAAAAAAGAGACCCGTCTAATAGACAGTCACGAAATCTGAGCCAACAACACTGTATGAAGCATATATAGCAGTGCATTGCAACTCATATATAGCGTAACATCATGGTGCAGATATTTTTTTTTTGCGAACCTCACCCCCGCCCAGCCAGCCACAGTTCTCTCGGGTGGCTGTGCACTGCTATTGTCACCAAAAAGTTTTGAGGGGACAAAGCAGGCTGCTTGGGAGAAGCTTGTTTTTCTCCGAGATCATTTGTATGACTGCGGTACAGTCAAATGGAGCTGCTTGAGAGCTGCTCGAAGTTAGCTGAGAGCTAGCTGCTGCTGCTGCCTCTGTTACCCCATCATCATGAGTGCTTGTTGTTGCAGTAGTTGAGCTAGTTTTCTCACTTACTGTATCCGTTGGAGCATCCGGACGTGCTCCCTTTACTGTCCCACAGATGAAAGCCTCTGTCTATGGTACCAGGAAGAAAATCCATATCGCCCCCCATCGATGTGAGGAGAGACAACCGTCCCTCCAGTCTTTTTATATCCTGCCAAGCTTTGATAGTTAGTGTTAATAATACTACCAGTGAAAGCTTTAATCTTCTTTTTCTCAAGAGTAAGCAAGAGACCATGTACGCACTGATTCACCTGTGAGTTTTCGAAGTCGAGCTATACAAGCCAAATTCACAAGGCTTTTTCCCATTTCAGATAAAAGTACTAAACCAACTATTTATGTCCTTTAATTACTTTCTTAAAAAAAGTAAAATTAGCTCTGTATGATAGGTGAAGCGAATGAGGTCATCTCTGTTCCCGAATACGTGAAGCCCTGTGATGACCATATAAATGAACAAGATGAGGGGGGACAAACATCTCTGGTGTCTCGGATCTCTACTGGTTAAGACCGTCAGTGCAGACAGTTCAGTTGATTGAATGAAACAAGTCAGCTGTGCTGCTGCAGGGTTGGAACAAAAACCTGCAGCCACACCAGCCCTTTCAAGGATCAGTTTGACACCCCTGAGCTAGGGCATGTTTTATTATCAGAGAGGTTCACACCAATGTTTAGGCATGTTCTATATATATGCCGGTTTTCATGCATGTCGGGAAAAGTAGTCAGAGGGGCTGCGTTTTGGGTGGTGATGTAGAGCCGTTTTATTTCACCCATTTCAGAGTTAAAATAGTTAAAATACCAACATTTTCAACACTTTTGTGCAAAATGTCATCAGTTTTTAAATATGTTCAGGCACCCAAAAAGGAACTTAATTTTCTAGGAAAAAAAACGAATAATATTAACAAATAATAAACACAGCAGATACAATAGGCCTACCACCACCTTCGGGCCTAAAAATAATAACCTTTTAAATGAATTATTCTCCTTAACTCTAAACAGATCAGGGGAGTGTATGTAAAAAAAAAATACAAGAAAGGGAGAGAAAGTCAAGGTCAAAGACATTATGATGACGTATGACAACAATATACTTGTGGAGATCAGAGTGGGTGTTGGATCTATAAAAGATGGAACTATTTAACCCTCTGGGGGCTGAGCCGTAATGACGTCATGCAATCTGATCATGCTGGCGTGATCATAGACCTCCGAGGGTTAAAGTGTCAGTAACCAAAACCCAGTGTGCTGCAGAACTGATCCTTCCTCTAAAGCACAGACTGGATGCCTCAGGTTTGTATTTATGTCAATTATGTGGTGTCATACAAGTTTTATGGAGAAAGTTGTAATGGGTCAGTCTCTGTCTGGGATGGATAGTTGCAGTTAGACTTCTTGTTCTGAATCAGTTGTCACATGTCTGCCCGGATTATAATTTCATGTTTGTATGGATATGATTGGATAAACACGTCGTTATATTTGAATTACACTCGTGCAGACGGGACGGTTAGTTTTCAGTAGCTGTAATAGAAAATGACACATGCTCTGGTAGTATGTTTTTATCGGCCATTTTATCATCATGCTATTTTATTTGAACATTTAGATCATCTCAACCTGCCAGGGACCACAGATGGAAATGAGTCTATGTGGCTGAATCTAGGACTTTTACATTTAGTACTCATGTTAATCAATGTCCATTTTACATAAACACAAACATAAATGTGCTCAGATGGGATATCCATGCCGTTTACTGCCCACAGATTTGTTGGAAAAAGAAAAAAAAAGCTTAAGCGCTCCTGCTGAGGCATCGACACTCCCTCAAGTGAGGAGTTTCTTTTTTCATGTCACCGTTTCATATTGGCTGGGCTTACTATGAACCTCTTCTCAGGAAAGTTTTGGATAAAACTTCCCTGCACTGGGATCGTGGTTTTAGAGCTAATTTTTCTGAGCTGCAGCAACTAGCTGCTCTTTTTGCCTTTTGCCTTCAAGAGACTTACCAATCTCCAAATAATACTATGTCCTTAACTCATTGGCTGCCAGCCATTTTCAGTTCAGAGAGACCCATACTGCCAAGTGTTTTACAGTATTTTGACTGATTTTCCAAGACCCACAGAAAAGTGTGTCTTATGACTATGTACACACTGAAATTACCAAAAGAAAGAGTAGACTCTTCTTTCATCAGGAAAAAAAAGTTTGTTTCTACCATTTTCAGTCATTTAGTAATAGACAGTAGAACGTAGGTTGGTTTCACCAAAAACAGCTGTTTGACCCAAAAAACGGAGAAAACACGCTTCTTCTTTTTTTGTGCAAAGTGGCACTGCTACCACCTTGCGGGTAATTTTGCCAGTATATTCTCTGTTTAGTGTTTACAAGCCTAAGATTTAGTGACAAACTCCGCTAGATTGTCCCCCAGCCCGCTCCGTTAAAAAACGCAATTGACGTCTATAGACGTCTTTGGCAGTCAGCGTTTTTTTTTTTTTAAATTGACGTCAATGGCACAGAAAGAGTTAATGAATTACTTAATTTTTAATACTTATGGCCCAAATGTTCAGCGCCCTTCTGGTGGAGCAGCTGTATTAATACGAAATGACATAATTCATAGTCATCTTCCAGTCACTACCCATCTACAAGTGGTAGCAGTCTGTCCATGGTTCAACAATGACTGTAAAAAGGCCATTGATGCCAGGAGAAAGGCAGAGAGGATGTTCAACAAGCATCCAACAACTGCAAATATTACAAGATTGAAAATTTCAAGAGCCCAAGCACGCAGGACTATTAATGGTGCCAAAGCACAAAGTTGGAGAGAGTATGTTTCGAGCCTTACAAGGGATGCATCCTCAAAAATGGTCTGGAATTTCATTAGAAAGATGAAGACTAAAGGAGGAACTGTAAGAGTCCAGCACCTAAAATGCCCTCAAGGTCTTTTGACGTCTAAGCAAGATATAGTTGATAAACTTGCAGAAACATTTGAAAAGAATTCCTCTGTGGAAAATGGTCATCTTGAGTTTCAAGCCTTGCGCAGAAAAGAGGAAGCAAAGGCCATGAATTTCTTATCAGACAACTTGGAACCATACAACCAGCCATTTTCAATGGATGAGCTCCTCTGCGCTATTAGAAACTCTGATGATACTGCAGTGGGACCTGACATGATCCATTATCAATTTTTGAAACACCTACCATCCAGTGTGCTATCTCATCTCCTGACAATATTTAATGTGATCTGGGAATCAGGAAAAGTACCTACCTCCTGAAAGAAAGCCTTTATCATTCCCATTCCAAAACCTGGTAAAGACCATACAGATCCCACCAACTATCGTCCAATAGCCTTAACCAGCTGCCTGTGTAAGACTATGGAAAGAATGGTGAAAAAGACTTGTGTGGATGCTTGAATCAGATAGACATTTGAGTAAATATCAATGTGGCTTTTTTTTTACCTTGAAAAGGCGTATGATACCACTTGGAAATATGGTATTTTAAAGGACTTGCACTACATGGGGTTCAGAGGACATCTGCCCATTTTTATCTCCAATTTTCTATCCAATAGAGTTTTTCAAGTTCAGTTAGGTACAACTTTTTCAACACAGCACCTGCAAGAACAAGGAGTCCCTCAAGGAAATCTAAATCCAAAACTGTTTGCACTCATTTTTGCCAACTGGGAACTTTGCATCATGAGCCACTGCTGTATATGGATGGTGCAGCAATCCAAGTTGTGAAAGAGTTTAAATTCCTTGGTCTTACACTTGATAATAAATTATCTTTTATTCCACACATGAAAAATCTTAAGAAGAGATGTTTTAAAACTCTGGACATTTTGAAGGTCCTGGCAAAGACAAAGTGGGGGGCAGAGTGGACTGTACTGCTACGCCTGTATAGAGCACTTGTGAGATCCCGTTTGGACTATGGATGTATTGTCTATGGATCAGCAAGAAAATCTTACATTCAGATGTTGGATACTGTTCATCACCAAGGTTTAAGACTGGCCCTAGGGGCTTTTAGAACCTCACCAGTACAGAGTCTTTATGTAGAAGCCAGAGAATCATCCCTTCAACTGCAATGCTTGAAACTTGCTCTACAATATGCAGTCAAAATCAAAGGGAACAGAGATAACCCTGCCTACTCTACTGTTTTTCAACCACAGTATTTGAACTTTTATGAGGCTATACCCAGGTCTATCAGACCTTTTGGATTAAGGATTAAACCTTTACTTGAAGATTTGAATGTTGACCTTGGTGGACTAACATCTACTCACCTTTGTTCCATTCCCCCTTGGACCCTGAGACAACCAGTAATTGTGCAGGACCTGAGTCACAGAAAGAAATCAAGCACACACCTAAACGAGTTCCAAAGTTGCTTCCTTGATGTTAGACATCGCTTCCCTTTGCACACTCCAATCTATACTGATGGCTCAAATACTGATACCTGTGTGTCCTCAGTAATGGTAGTCTCTTCTAATCAGTGTGGAATACGCATCCCAAACCTATGCTCTATTTTTACAGCTGAAGCCCAAGCCTTGCTCTTAAGTCTTGAATACATTGAACAGTACAACCAACAAAAATCCTTGATTTGCACAGACTCTAGGTCATTCCTTCAGGCTTTGGAATTTTTAAAGACTGACCACCCGTTGATCACCAAAATACTTGGAAAAGTGTATCACCTAACTAAACTCAACCTGGACATTGTTTTTTTTGTTGGGTCCCTGGTCACATGGGCCTGAGCGGTAATGAAAAGGCTGACAGTGCTGCTAAAGGAGCCCTGAATGAAAATATTACTGAATGCCAAATCCCTGTCTCTGATATCAAACCTGTACTTTCTTCCTACATAATGGATAAATGGCAAGCCGAATGGGACAACTATGCTGGAAATAAGCTGCATGAAATATGTAATACTGTGAAACAAATGACAACTCTGTCATTTTCATGTAGACATGATCAAGTTGTCTATACAAGGTGTAGAATTGGACATTCTAGACTCACTCATGGTTTTTTGTTAACTGGAGGTGAACCTCCCCTATGTGATCTTTGTGGTAATCCCTTATCAATTAAGCATATTCTATCTTGCTCTGCCCTTAGAATAAAAAGGCAGCAGTTTTTTAAAGAAGGTACTATAGTAGGTATTTTCAATAAGGTCCCACCTTTAAAGGTTTTAAACTTTTTAAAGTGCATTGATGTGAACAAACTTATTTAATGTATTTCTTTATTAATTTCATTGTTGGTATTTAGTGTCAAGTGCAATGTATTAGCCATGAAATAGCCACAGCTGCTTAACTGGCTTTAAATGAAAACAAACAAACAAACAAACAAACAAATCCCTGCACTGGGAAACTTTTCATCCTGTATTGGCCACTGCAGCCTCGTGTTGGTAACACTGTGGAGCTGGTACAGACAAACATCTGTGGAGTGGACAGGATGCACTTTCAGATTCAGATATATGTTATCAGGAGAGGAATTGCTTTTTTACAGCGTTATATTAGATATACAATTGTACTTACAGGAATATTAATGATATAAAGAGAAAAAAAACAAATGGATGTATATTATAGATACAGCAATAAATGGAAAATAGACAATTGAAACTGTAAATTACAACATAATAGCTGCTCTGTAGTGTGTACTGAATGATTATTGGACTTTGCATTGTACTTGCAGTTTATGTAGAAACAAGTCCAGGTGTCAGTCTGCTGAATGTGTGTTAGAAGAAGGAGTTGTACAGTTTGATGGCCACAGGCAGGATTTCCTGTCTTGTTCAGCTGTGCATTGTGGTGGGAAGAGCCTGCTCCTGTGACTGAACTTTATGTCATGGAGCAGGTGTTGGGTATTTTCCAGGACCTGTCCTTAACTTGGACAGCATCTTACTCTATGACTCCATCATCACAGACTCCTGTTCCACCACCAGAGGTTACTGATCTAACCCCAGCATGCAACAAGAGAGGTTAACGCTGCTCGCCACAGAATCGTAAAACATCCCGAGTGTCGTCTGACAGATGATGAATGATCCTCATCCACCTCAGAAAATAGAGATCTCTATGGCCTTCCTTGTAGTTGGCATCAGGGTACTTGGCCCAGTCCAACATGTCAACGTGCACCAAAAGTTTGCTTAGTTTCTTTTAGTAAGGGTGCATCATGTATCTGTGTATGCATTTTTTCTTCAGAGGAATGCAAGGAGTGCCATGATGTAAACCCAGAGACGGCAAAGATTCATGACACAGAGTCACCTGCGACAATAGAACCACTGGAAGAGCGTCCAGTTGAAGAAGTGGCAGCTAGACTTGCTCTACAAGACCAGAACGAACGGGACACTCTCGCATGTAAGTTTCACAACAGAGATCATCTCAGTGCACTTCATATTGAAAGCAAACAAGTTCAATTCAAGTTGAATTATTAAGACATTTTCAAATCAACCCAGTATATGTCACACTGTTGCTGCTCAGTGCCTTCAACTTCTACATACTATTGCTGTCTACCTACACAGATGGTTAACTGTCTCTTTCAGCTCGTGGCTTTTTCCATTACATTACGGTCATTTTGCAGACGCTTTTATCCAAAGCAACTTACAATAAGTGTGTTCCACATCGGTAGACAAAAGAACTTCAGGTCACAAGAAATCATAAGTGCATTTCCTTCCAAAACCAAACGGCTAAGAGCATAACTAGTGCTAGAGTAAATGCGGTAAGTTAGGTACCTAGACAAATGGGAAGACAATTTAGGAAACAAATAAGTGCGTAAGGAGCTAGGACGAAAACAGGTGATGTCCTAAGAGGGCGGATCAGGGTAGTGTTTCCTGAAGAGATGGGTTTTCAGCCTGCGGCGAAAGATGGGCAGCGACTCAGCTGTCCTGACATCAGTCGGGAGACCATTCCACCATCGGGGTGCCAGAACAGAGAAAAGCCGTGACCGTGTCGATTGTGCACAGGGACCGCTGAGTGACGGGACAGCCAGCCGCCTGGAGGCCACAGAGCGAAGTGGTCGGGCGGGGGTGTAGGGCTTGACCATAGCCTGGAGATATGAAGGAGCTGTTCCTTCCACTGCCCTGTAGGCTAGCACCAGAGTCTTAAACTGGATGTGAGCAGCTACAGGGAGCCAGTGTAGAGAGGGGAAGAAGGGGAGTCGTGTGGGAGAACTTGGGGAGGTTGAACACCAGATGAGCAGCAGCTTTCTGAACAAGCTCCAGAGGTCTGATGGCAGAAGCCGGGGCGCCAGCAAGGAGCGAGTTGCAGTAGTCCAGGCGGGAGATGACGAGCCTGGATGAGCACTTGCTCTGCCTTGTCGGTGAGGAAGGGGCGAATCCTCCGGCTGTTGTGGAGGAGGGATCGGCAGGAACGGGTCACAGGTTTTCCCTCCACCTGACACATTTATATCGTGTTTAAGTAATTTTGAGAGCTCAAAGTACTTTTGCACGACAAGCCAAATCATTAACCCACACACTTGCAGCACTTCTTAGTTGCTACAGTCTTGCAGGCTTTTTTCCTCTTTCATACACTGGTATACAGATGAACACCTCAGAGGGAAAGTAGGTTTCAGTGTCTTGGTCTGGGGAAGCTGGGGATGAAACCACTGACCTTATGCCTCAGTGACTCCATCACTGCAGACGCTCATGCTCTGCCTAGGTGTCCGTGTTGGTAATCGTGTGAACCATATGGGCGGAAGCATATGCAGCTTGCAGACGCAACACTTGCTCCATGAAGAAGGTGACTGGGTCACTGAACAGAAGGGTCACAAATTGGTACAGACCATACAGAATGGAGAAGGCTGTTTTTCCCTGTACTCTGGAGACAAAGTCTGCTTGTTACAAGCCAGTCCTGCAGCTCATTGACCCGGGGTGTTAGATTCTCATAGTCCAAACAGAACTGTGTATCTCCATCCTTCTTGGTAACAAGAAATTAAATGGAAATATTTTTTTATTTATCCTAAAGGGAAATGATGTGAAGTGACTTGGGCATCTGGTTAGGATGCCTCCTGGATGCCTCCCTGGTGAAGTGTTCTGGGCATGTCCCACTGGGAGGAGACCCCGGGGAAGACCCAGGACACATTGGAGAGACTATAGCCACATTTGGACTGTAGAAACCTTTGGCAGTTCTTATAACCTTTTAATCCACGGGGCCGTTTTCTCCCGCATTTGGACATAAAGGAACTCAGGACCATCGCCCTGAGTTCCTATAACCATTTTAGCTCCTTCTCCGAGGCTGGGTCTTTTCTGGGTTCCATAGGAACACATCTGACGGAGGTGTTTGGTGGTCGGTAGCTACGCCCCATGTCATGTTGTCACGGCTGAAATGTTACCTCATACAACACAGACACAACTGGCGCGTGTTTAAGTTGAACTTACACTTCGTCTCCTTTGTCTGCGGCGCTCTGCTCTCCTTCCTTCATGAAACGAAGAAGTATCGCCTGCGCTCGATCCTTCGTCTCCTGACTCTCTCCGTGTGCTCTTCCAGCCTCGATGTTAGACGCCCGATGTGATCGTCCATGATTAATATCAATATCATGCTGACCATGAACACGGTGGCCTCCCTGCTCTCCATGTTAGCTTCTTGGTGGTGTTTTTTTCTTCTCTCCTTACTTTTCGCAGGTTTTGTTTTGTTCTGTTTTGTTGTTGAATGTGGCGCTAAAGTAACACGTCACTGCCGCAGACAGTTGGCCGCATCAGTCCCGACCTGGTCCCGACTCATGTGCGAATGCAGACTGAAACAGTTCCGCTGGGGAAGGACAGTTATCAGAACGGAATTCGAGCAGGACCGTTCTTAGAACGGCTCTGTCCGAAAGCGGCTTATGTCTCTCGGCTGGCCTGGGAACGCCTTGGGTCCCCCCCCAGAAGAGCAGGAGGAAGTGGGCCGGGGACAGGGACGTCTGGGTTTCCCTGCTAAAGCTGCTGCCCCCACGACCCGATCCCCAGAGAAGCGGTAGATAATGGATGGATGGAAATGTGTCAATATATAGAACAATGGGACTACAGCAGGCACTGTGGGACTGTGCGTCGCAGCAGGGAGGTGGAGGGTTCAGTCATTCATACCAATTGGTTCTTCGTTGTGAGTTAATTTACGAACCATAGACTTCAGTGTCTTATTCAGTCACTCCACCTGTTTGCATGAAGTAGACACTAATCTCAATATATTTGATCCCTAAAAATTCAAGTTCTTTGAGTGTGCGAGACGTTAACAATGTTCCCTTGAGGATTGAGACTCGGGACATAGCCTGAAACAGTGCCTGAGCGGAAATGCTGTGCAGAGGAGCTTCTTTGGGGTATCATATTGCGTAATCTACTAGAACTAATGCAAGCTATCTCACCATGTGCTCCAGTGAAATGGGCAAAGTAAATCCATTCATTACTATTGTGCTTAAACAGCACCTCTAGTAATGGGAGGGGCCACTGAGACTCTTGGAACAGCCTGTCGATTGACCACGTAACATTCTGCCAGAATGCCCAGCCAACTGAATTGGGCCTTGATTGGCACAGTTTTTCTTCATAGCCCATGTGACGATGGGAACTAAAGTGAGCTGACTGGAAAACCAATTCCTAACAGCCTTTTCGCACCAACCATTGGGTGACCTGTTTTCAGAACAGTCTTTCATACAGACTCTCTCTTCTAATGGAACCCATATGTATGCGCCGTGTCTAGGCGCGCCCCGTCACCATCAGTTTTCTTTACTTGCGCAGTGTAGACCAGGGGTGGGCAATTAATTTTTACAAGGGGCCACATGAGAAATCTGAATTGTGTCAGAGGGCCACACCAACGATAACTTCAACTTGATTCTGCTCAACTTTCTCCCACAGTAAATGTACAAAATTATATATTTTGAATAGCTAATACTCATAATCACAAGAATAAAATTAGTCTGTAAATATTTGTAGAAATAGGCTGTGTGAAATTGTGGTGTATAGATCAAATAGGAAAATACTACTATAGAAGTAATAAACAAAAACAAACATCAGTGCAATTTATTTTTAACTTGGTAATGTTCACAAACAAAAATAAAAAAAAACAAAAAAAACAAAAAACTATCATTTTTAATGTTTTTCATTCATTCACTTCAGTGAGAATAATCCAGTCTATCTTGGTCTTGGACAAGGGTATTAAAATCTGGCTGAATGTCAGAGGTGGCTATGTGAAGGACGGCTGAGAGGTGCTCATCAGTGATACAGGATCTGTGTTTGGATGTGTTGAACTTCATCACTGAGAATGTCTGTTCACATACATGCGTAGATCCAAAGAGGACAAGAATCTTCTGAGCATGCCTCCTCAGGTGAGGAAAGTTCTCCTCTTTGAGGGAAAAGTAAAAATCCAGCAGTGAGACTGACCTGAAGTGCTCTGCCAGAAGTGTGCCAGACTGCAGGTCAATGAGTTCCATTTGAGCATCACTCGGAGCATTATCCACACCGCAGTTGAAGGGAGAAGAAACCATTTGCATTTCACTCTCAACTGTTTTGAAATCGCCTTGAAATCTCTTCATGCAGAGCTTCTAACATGGATGAGTACTTGTGGAGGTGATCAGCTGATTTTCTTCTGCAGGGTGTAATCCAAGAACAAATGGAACCTTCAGTGAAGGCCCGGCTGGTTTGTCCACTACCCCAATAGTCTCGGACAACTTTGCATTACCACATAAATTTCCATGTCATAAACGCACCCCAACAAGTACTCAGAATCAGGGGGAACATAATGTGGAAGCTTACGTCAGCCTTAGTTCAATACTTTTTGACTTTGTTCAGAATTTCCACTCGCACGGTAGGATATGTGTTAACTTCACTATGCACACTTAATCTCCATGCAAAAGGTCTCCAACAGAGCTCTGGGCCGAACCAAGTTCTGGTGTATCAGGCACTACGTGTGGTGTGTCGTGGATTAAGTTGATCCTTAATCCACTATTGACTGGTGTGTACTCCCTTGCGACCTCATCAGAATGCAGTCTCTCCTGGACCAGAGCAGGGAGCTGGCAGGTGAACCTCTTTCCTGTGTCTGTTCAGCTCTTTAATGCTTCCTGTGTGTGCATCTGTTTGTTTTGCAGCCGTATCAACCAGCATTGAGGACTTTCTGGCGAGCTCAGCTAAGGCTACATTACAGGCTATTGGAGCGCAGGAGGCAGCCCTACAGGCAATCGTCCAGCACACACACAAACTGAAGGAGGCTATGGAAGCAGAGGTACACAATTCACTGACAACAAATATGTAGTGTGCATATAACGGTGCTGGTACCGATGATTAAAAATGTTCTATGAATTGGTGTGTTATAGTGCTGGAAAGGTCAGTCAGTTTTTATCATCAAGTGAATATAAAAGATGTGTTTAAGGAGTTCTGCAAGCCAAAATTCAGCTTCCTTCTCTCAGTCAATCTGAAATGTGCAGGCCTGGACATTAAGCTTATTGAGCCTCATGCTTTAACTGATCTCCAAAATTATTTTTGAAAAAAGAAAGAAAATTGTTACAGGTCATTTCAGGCGAAACATAAGCCCCTTTCACACTGCGACCCGCTACCTTAGCGGGTCCAAATTGCACCTTCAACCCGTGTCGAGCAATGTGAACGCTTGGCGTGTTAGGTGACCTGTGTCGCCTGAAGCCGAGTTCAGGGGGCGTTGCCTAGTGGCAGAGCGTCACACGAAACGCATAAAATGCTGGGCGTGTAGAATGACGTAGGCACAAGCCATACGTCAGAGGTAGGGTTAAATACACCTTGAGGACTCGTTTTTGCAATTGTATATGCAGTTCATGGAGATGTTATTTTACGGGGTGTGGATGGTTACAACGTGGGATGCCGCCGAAGAACATATGCGGAGAATACAAGAGCACTATAGTCCCCAAAATGTGGCGGTAAATAACGTCCTCTGCTCTGAGGCTGAGGAGCTCGCGGACCTCCTTGTCTCGCCAGTTGGCCATCTTCAAAAATGTCTCGAACTAGTCTTTTTAAAAAGACTAGGGTCCGACGCGGGTCGAAAGGCGAGTCGAGTTGACGCGGCAGCCCGGGTCGTCAGTGTGAATGCAACAGCGGACACGCTAAATTTGCGGATTAAACGCGGGTTATTCCTCAGTGTGAAAGGGGCTATATATGTGCATGTATCCACATGCACATCTACAGGATCTACAGGATCTATCTGGGCATTTATTTTACAGTTACAAATGTTTACCTGAAACTGATTGTTTTTTTTTGACAACGTAGCAACATTTTTACATTAATTTCTTCTTTGATTTACACCAACAAAAATGAAAACATGGTGATTTGGGTCAGTGTGCACAGCATCAACTTTGTTCCAGCTTAAAGGGGAACTCCGGGGCATTTGAAGCGTGTTTCCATTGCTAGAGGTTGTCAAATAATGATAGTAGGACACAGAGAGGTCCAGATCTGTGCTCCCTGTGTGGAGATCGCTCTGTCCGCACAGCATGTCATGCGAGACAATACATACCCAGTAATATTCTTGTAATGTTTTAAATACTTGAACGTAGTTTTTCTAGAGAATATAATTGTTTTGTATATGGGATTATTCTCCATCGACTCTTTTGGGCTTTCACATGCGCGAGCCTACAACCAGCCGGTGAGTTACATGCTGTTTATAAAGTTGTTTTGTAACGTTCCCATGCCAGTAATGTGAGAACCATGCATATGGTTTTGATGGTAAGGCTTGTGACTTTATTGTCGGATGGGTTATAAAGTGGTGTGAGTGGTGTGACGTTTCTGCAGTGTGCAAGTTGTTGTTTTACGTGGAAGGGTTAGCGCTTGCCCCTTAGCCACCACGTATTAGCCTCGCATGACATGCTGTGCGGACAGAGCGATCTCCACACAGGGAGCACAGATCTGGACCTCTCTGTGTCCTACTATCATTATTTGACAACCTCTAGCAATGGAAACACGCTTCAAATGCCCCGGAGTTCCCCTTTAATGGAGAGGATTTCCACTGATTTGAAACTTCATTGAAGTCATTAATCTTCTCTGCTTGTTAGAAAGCTGGTTGGAAAAACTGTGGTAGCCTACCTAATGTTAATTCTACCACATGAAATTGTCGGCACTGATGAATTGTTTAGTGACGCTGACTTGTTCTATGTTGATGCCATGAGAGATTCTAGTCAAGCACACCTTTTTGTAACGCTGCCCCGCAATCAAAATGTAAACAGTCGTCATTCTACTTGTTGGCCTTAAAAATGAGTGAATAACTGAGCTTCATTTCAGAATGCATGTCAGGGTGCTGAGTAGCTCAGCAGGTTCAGCAGATAAAACGTTTTGCCATTTGTTTGTAGATGTTACACCCAACTAAATATTTAGCCAGTACTGTTTTATGGCAACACTTTTATTGTAGAGAAAATTTGTTTTGTTGTTGAATGATTCCATTATTTATCAAATCCAGGCTCCATCTGAGGAGAAGTCAGCCCAGTGGAAGGATCTAGAAGCTGCTCTCAAGGGTAGAACATGTGCTGTGAATGACGCCACAACTGCTCTGTTGAAAGCCAAGTAATGCGCACACACGCACACACACACACACACACACACACACACAGTTATGATTTTATATTTGATTGCTGTTTGCCTATTGGGCTCAATCACAATTTACACAGCTAATCGTGTTATTAATATAGTTATTAGATGTACGAATGTCCATTTTCCCTTATGACGGTTGCAAAGAAAAGTTTGAGCTTATTGCAGTCACCAGGATTTCTGCAAATCTTATCATCATTGGTACATCTAATAACTGAATACTAAGTTAAACTGCATATCACACCGATTGATGCACTGACGATGCTGTTGCTTTGCACATCTGGGTGGGAAGAACACCTAAAGCTCAGTATTTTTCCCGGACAAACTCATCATCAAAGTACAGGGCTTAGCAACTTAGGAAAGACTCATCTGTACTACTGAATTTTGGACACAGGTGGTCAGCATAGGCAACCCCACCTCCTCTTCACTGACTCTGAGCACAGGGGGCCCACAAGGATGTTTGTTTAGTACCCTGCTGCACACGACTGTGCTACCAGAAAAGGATCAACTATCATTTGTTCTGTTCTGGGCCTCATCACTGATGAAGATGAGACTGAGAGGTGCTCAGTGCCCTGTCATATCGACAACAACTTCTGCCGCAACATCTGCAAAACATAGGAAATGATCGCGGACTACAGGAAATTACGGGGAATGGGGGCACGATCCACTGTACTTCAGTGGAGCTGCTGTGGTGAGAGTCAGTAGCAACAAGCACCCGACATCCTTGCAAGCTTCTATAGGAGCAGCGTAGTGAACTGCTTCCTTGGTGACCGTAAGGCTCTCCAAAGAGTGGTGAGAACAGCAGAGCTCAAAATCATCGACAACAAACTTCCAGCCCTTCAGGACATCTTACCATTAACGGTGCCTGACAAAAGTAACCGCAATCCTTAAAGACCACAAGCACCCAGCACTCAAAAGTGTTCACCAGGCTGCTGTCCGGGAGGTGCTACCGCAGCATCATGGCCAGAACAAACATCTGCCTGCAGGCCATACAGATGTGCAACAAACAAACTTAATCTGCAGTCTACTTAACTTACTGCTCTAGCATGTTCACTTCAAGAAGTACTTACTTTACATACTTTACTTTATCCCATTGTGCTTCTACATACTACATTGTAAATATCTTCTGTCCGTTTCTGTGTTTTGATTCTATTTTAATCTAAATTTTTATGCTTCTTCTATATATTTAATTACATATGTTACCAGTGGATGCTATTGTGTTTTGTGTATTGGACTGTGATGTTTTTACTTCACTTTCCTGGCCCTCACCCTAGGCATTTCAGTGTACGTCTGTCTGCAAATAAAACAACTTGACCTTCCATCTTAGATTATCCTGTAGTAGTCGGTGATGTCATGTACAGCATGCATCCAGGAAAGGACTGATACATCCACATTACTACGCCTTTCAAAATGTCTTCTTCTGCCGCCTCCATTTGTTTCTTAATACAGGGAAGCTTTGGACAGTCTCAAGTCATTGATTGACGACTCTAAAGGGCTGAAGATCCCTGCTGCACGCCCACTGATTTTAGCAGCAGAAGAGAATCTCCATAAAATGATTGTGGACTTGGACAAAGTGGTTACTAAGGTAAGGCCATTGTTTTGGAATACGATCTAAAAACAGATGAAGGGTTTGGCAAAAAGCTATTAAGCATTTTGTCTTATTTGTTTCTTTATTGCATTCTGAATGAGCAGTGGATGTTTGGACTACGCCACTCTGTACCTTGGCTGGGCAGTTACCCTAAAGACATATTCAGAAACTGAGCCTGTGCTTGTCCAACAAGGGGCTCATCAAAGAGAAAAAAAGCTCAGTGATCAATAGAAGTAAAAAGACCACAATAAATAATTTAATTTGAAATAGTAAATGGACTGTACCTGTATTTCTACACACGTGTCTACTGGGATGATGTCATCGACGCGTGCCGCAGCATCTTTACACGGAATTTCTACTGCTGCTGGTAACATGCTTATTGCGTTTTTCCAAATTGCCATGTTGCACAAAACTAGCAGTAGCAAACTCTGTGTAAAGATAGCCGACCGTCACAGAGCATAGAGTAAATAAGCTGTGCTGCAGCGGTGCATGTTGACGACGTCATCCCTGTAGATGTGTGTGTAGAAAGCCCCTGATAACAACAACACGGCAGCTCTGAACTAACAGTGCAATAGTACGCGTTCATTCATTCATTCGTTTTAAAGTATTGGTGAAATAAAGACAGAGAATGCCTTATTTAGAGGCTGTATTGTCTATGCCCTGTTCACTCCTGTTATATGGATATACGCGGATCTCAAGTGATCTAAATAGCGCCCGAAGGATGCTGACTTTCACCCAACTGTTATCGGTGAGTAGATGAACGTATTTTATGCCAAAAATAAGGTCCAGGTTTTAAATTAATTAAATTAAAAAATTTTTTTAAAAACTTCTCCTTTAATGCAAAGATTGCACTGTGGGAGTTTACTTTACAGTTTGTGGAGAGTCTGTCCAAATTTCTTTATTTATCACTTTTCAAACAAAGTTCGTTCCTTTCAAACTTTTCTTTATTTATTGTTATTCAAAGTGACAGGCAAAAGTAGAAAGTAGGGACTTGTGAGTATAATGAAAGTAAGATAAAATACCATTCAAAGTTAAACGGGCAGTATCTTGCGATGACATTTGTTGTATTTGGTGCTATATAAATAAAACTGAATTGAATTGAAATAGTATAAACAGTAAGTAACATATTACACAGATACATTTAATGTAGTAAACGGGAACATGTCAAAATGAAGTCATAAGCAATAAAAACAAATAAAAAGCTAAAAATGACCTGACAGTACACTCAATGACGAGAACAAAACCAACTGAATAAAAGGATTTTAGATGGTGTTTGAAAGAGAATGATGAGGCTCATTGTTGACTGTCTTTGTGTTGATATCATGATTACCACACGAATCTGAATGGCTCCACAGTATCAACAAGTAAATGGAAATCAACAGAATGAAACAGCAGCCCTTACCAGAACTTACACTCGCAGTAAATGCTGTCAGATGAGGGCCTGCATCCACATCTTCCACTTACGTTACTATGGCACACTCACAAGGAAGTCTCAGACAGAGCCAGGCTCGGAGAGGATGAAGTGAGACGACAGCAAGATAGAACAGGCACAAACCACAAGAGAGAGTCATATCTTAGTCTCAGACCTGCGCTGCTTTCCAGTAAGCTGATGACAACGATCTGTTCTCTGTGTGGACCATTTATCACAACCTTAGCTTTGTAGACGGGTCTATCTGCCGTAAAGGATGGATAAAGAATACCAACCTTTTTCTTTTGTAGCTTTAAAATAGCCTTTATAGAGGGGAAATATAAACTCTTCAGAGTTGGTATAGGTGGTGGGATAGGATTGGGTGCAACAGAGCAGTGGAGTCAGTCACTGCATGTACAGCGATGAACCCAGAAACGGAGGAACAAGAGCCAGGGTCAGTGTTCAGCTGAGTCAGCATGGATGTTCAGACTGCATTCACTTTCTGACCAGAATCAATAGGTTTTCATCAAATGCTGATAAAACGTATCGCTTCAGATCAATTTCCCTTTGGGATTAAAATGTCTTTCTTTTTATTTTAATTAATTTCTATAATCACACACTTGGAAAATGGAAACGGAGCATCTCTTCTCTTCAAATAATATGTGAATTCACAGTAAAGGGCCATAAAGGACTCACTGTTTTCTGAAAATGGTGGTGGGCAGCTCCTAAAACTTCCTCACAGTTCGACTACCTGCTTGATGTGAAATCGGATCACACACATGTAATAAGAGGATCCCAGTAATGTTTAACTTTTCCACATCCCGCCAAAGCGAATGTAAATTTTTCCATCACATAAACGCATCATATTAACGCTTTCGGTGCCATTGACGTCTATAGACGTCAATTTAAAAAAAAAAAACGTTGACTGCCAAAGACGTCTATAGACGTCAATTGCGTTTTTTAACGGAGCGGGCTGGGGGACAATCTAGCGGAGTTTGTCACTAAATCTTAGGCTTGTAAACACTAAACAGAGAATGTACTGGCAAAATTACCCGCAAGGTGGCAGCAATGTCACTTTGCACAAAAAAAAAAGCTTGTTTTCTCCGTTTTTTTGGTCAAACAGCTGTTTTTGGTGAAACCAACCTATGTTCTACTGTCTATTACTAAAGGACTGAAAATGGTAGAAACAAACTTTTTTTTCCTGATGAAAGAAGAGAGTCTACTCTTTCGTTTGGTAATTTCGGTGTGTACATAGTCATAAGACACACTTTTCTGTGGGTCTTGGAAAATCAGTCAAAATACTGTAAAACACTTGGCAGCATGGGTCTCTCTGCACTGAAAATGGCTGGCAGCCAATGAGTTAATCCTCAAAACTCTTTCCAAAAATTCTTCCACCCAGTTTGGTTTTCCCATATCAAGTTTAAGCACATTTTTAAAGTGTTCTCTATCCACGGATTAGCTTCCTTCAGGGTATTACATTCTATAATAGCCTGTAGCGGAATATCACTTGATATTTGGCATTCTATCTCCCTCCATTGCGCAAATATCTACTAATATTTTAAGATGAAATAATTTTTGAGACATGACAGGGAAAAAACACCTTTCTCTTTAGCCAGCTGTAGAGTCTTATCTGTCCTGGTCCTGAAATAAGTCTTTGGGAGGCTCAGCTGGGATTGCCTGGAAAAGAATATTCATTTTAACAGCTTCCCCTCTTTAACCTATACTTAGAAGGGTAGCATATTCCACCTTGATGGGTCTCATTTTATTGTTGCAATTAGGGGATCATAATTTAGAAATACAATTTTGTTGAGTTGTTTTAGGATTTGAGCCCTCAGGTGCATCATAAATTCAGAGTCACAGTTAACCTTCACCAGTACACATTTGTCTGGGTTATAATTAAATGTTAGGAGATTTGTGCATATTCGATTTATATCCGGACAGCTGATCGTAATCCTCTGACCAGTTCTGGGAAGAGAACCCAGGGCATATGTCGTCCGCAAAAAAGTGTTAATTTGTGTTCTCTCCACTCCAGTTCAAGACTTAAGGGTATCCCCAGTATAGAGGACATTGTTAATTGTTCTGAGGAGAAGGGGAGATGAGTGTCGCTTTAACGTTTTGGAACCACTCAGGCGTATATCCATCTTTCCCTGGAGATTTATTAGCTTTGAGTTTCATGATTGCTATTTCTAGTTCCTTTGGTTGTGTTTTATTTGGATAAACTGAGATTTGAGGTAGATTTAGTGTATTTAAAAGAGCATCTAAAGCTTAATTTATATGCTAAAAGTCTTACTGATTTGTTGCCAATTTCAGAATAATTTTGATTGAACAATGCTAGTTTTTTCTGAGTTTCCATGTGGTCGAAGTCATTCATCTGAACATTTCTACAGTGAATTCTGTTTTGGTTCTTGCTTTCTCATTTCTTAAGTTTTGATTCCAGTGTGTTTAATTTTTTTGGTCTCTTCCTCTTAGGGCCATCTTAGCAATAATCTTTCACTCACAGCTGCCTTACAGGCATCCCAGACCTTTAACGGAGATTGTTCCCTGTTATTTTCTTCCAAGTACTGAATATCTGCCTCTAGTTCAGCCTTTAATTGCCCTTCAGTCTATTCAAATTCAATCTCCAAGAAAAATAATTGTGTTTGTTATTTTGAATATCTAGATCTATGCAGATTAGACGGTGGTCGGAGAGATCCGTCAGCCCCATTTTACATGCTCCAATTCTTCCAATGTCTTTATTAAACATGAAAAGTAATCTCTTGCGCTGAGAGAAATTAGTTATCCTTAAAGCAATACAATGTAACTTCTCAAAAAGCCCATTATGGAGCTCCCCCTACAGGTTGTTCCGAGAACAACTCTAGTTCGGTCTCTTGCTTTGTCGGCCTCTCTCTTTCTCTTCCTTGCTTCATCAGTCAACGTCTTCTTCTGTTTCTTCGGTGCCTCTTCCATGATGATCGTACTGACAATGTTGCGCTAGCTTAGCCTTATACCTGGGAGCATGAGAGGGGTCTATTTGTTTTTGCGGTAGGTGTGCCAGAAAGCAAGTCGAAGTACTTCCGCTCAGCTCCCGGGCCGCTCCCGGGCCGCTCCCGGGCCGCTCCCGGGCCGCTCCCGGGCCGCTCCAGCAAAGTTACATAGCGCAGTTTTTCCAACTCAGACCCCCGAAGGGCATAGGAGACAGGCCAATTGTAATACAGTGGAAACCGCCTATAGTGGTCACGGATATAGTAATCAACCGCTTATATGGATCAAAAGGCTTGGGACGGAATCATTTCTATACAAATGCTGTTTAAATAATTCGTTTATAGTGATCAAGAAATCCGCTTATAATGTTCATTTTTGGCCATTTTATGAATGTAAACATGTGCAAAAATAATTTTAAAACTACGTGTAGCTATTTTATTTTTTACTCCCTTGATTCCTTTCTGGACGTCTGCTTCTGCCTCGCTAGCCAACGTAACGAGTTGACACCGGGCAGCAAGCGCGCGAATCATGGCTGGAAAAAGGAAGTCATGGAGGAGCATGTGTCCGAGGATGGGTGCTGGAGAGCGGATTGAATGCGCGTGTGACCGCTGGAAGCTCCAGGCTGGTTCTTGTAAGATGGGAGGCCGGTGTTCATTCGATTTCTCCTACTTGTCGAGAATTGCTACTTTGTGGTTTTGCGCATGCGCCAAGCCGATTTTCTAAGTTTCGTTTTCACACCAAGTAGCACAAATCGACAGAACACCGGCACGGAGGAGCGTAGATCCGAGCAGGGGTGCTGAAAGGCGGATTGAATTCAAACTTTATTTTCTGACTTGTAAGAAAAAAAATGCACCGGCGGCACAGCAGAGAATAAGTAATGTACTGTATTTGAGTTAGCCTACAATATGTCTGCGCACTGCGCAGTACTGTAATTAAATTTGCATGATAATAAAATTCAGTAAATGCTGAAGCTATCCGTTTTTATTTAATTTTTCTCATTGAAAAACGATACAAATGGCATTTAGATGATATTCTCCATAAAAAATAAGTGAAATACCTGTACTGTAATACAACTTCGGTTTTAGTAATCAACCGCTTATAGTGTTCAAATTGGCTCTGGACCAACGTGATCACTATAAGCGGTTTCCACTGTATTAAAACTCATTCTAGCCGCACAATTTTTTTCAAGCTGTTATTTTAAGGTAGAAATGTTACATAGTATTGCTTTAACTTCAGGATTGAGTTCCCGCCATATGCCACAGATTCACTTTTCCCTTAACAATAACCTCAGTTTTTAAAAGCATTATTTTGATGAGTTGGGGTACCTGATGCATTCCAGTGAGGATTTAGTCCGAGATTGAAATCACTGCCACATATCACAAGACCATGAGCCTTGGTTATCATTAAATCAAACACGTTCCTGGAGTCGCATTTACATTTAACAGGGTGATATCCACTCCTTCCACTCCACCAATAACCATACTAAATCTCCCTTCCTTATTGTTATATTCTGCAAGTTTTTCAGAAACAACTCTGTTTGAAATCAGGGTTGCTACCCCGTCCTTCTCCCTGATTTATGATGTTGAGGAAAACAGCTTGACCACCTGCTTACCCACTTTTGCATCCTCTAATTATGTTAACTGAGTTTCCTGCAAAAATTTATCCCTGCTTTTTTCTTTTTCATCTTCCCCCGAATGTTTGTTCTCTTTACTGGGTTATGGATCCCTTTCACGTTATAGGATATTAATTTAAACAAAGTTTGTCTCTCCATTGTAACATATTCAGAAGTATCCCCTCCCCCCTGCTACTCTAGGCAAGGCAAGTTTATTTGTATAGCACAATTCAACAAGGTGATTCAAAGTGCTTTACAGATACATTAAAACAGTAGAAATAAAAAGCATGATTTACATTTTAAATAAAAATCAGTAGTTAAAGAAAATGTAGCTCACAGATAAGTCGGCAAGATTGAAGACTTTTGGGGTGGTCTGTGGCGTAGTGGGTACAGCAGATGCCCCATGTACAAGAGGCTATAGTCCTCGCTGCAGCTGGCCCCGGTTAGAATCCCACATCGGACGGCCCTTTGCTGCGTGTTATTCCCCCTCTCTCTGCCCCCTGCTCCCTGTCTCTCTCCCCTGTCCTATACAATAAAGGTATAAAAAGGCCAAAAAAAAAAAAAAAAAGATTGACTTTGAAGACTTTTTCCCTCCAGGAACAGCTGTAGTGGACTGGAGGACCATAGTATAAATTCACACTGAACTGAAATTAAATTAATGCTCACAGATAAGTCGGCAAGATTGAAGACTTTTGCCTGGAGGACCATAGTAGTCCCAGTTAGGTAGGGATGAAAAACACTTTTAATCTGCCAAAACCAGAACACGAGACTGAAGTGGGACTATCGAGACTAGACTTCGGATGAGTGGAACATTCTTTGACAGAAGAATCAAAGTTGGATAGCTTTGGTTCTTCTTAATATTTGTTATCACACTGATGAAAGCATGATTCTTCATGCAGCTGTTATGAAATTTTGATTAATTAAACACTGATGAATTTAGAAAGAATTTTATTAATAAAAGTCCAGATTATTGAAGACAGACAACATAAACAAACAGTAAATAAGAAATCCAAGGCGTGCCCCGTCTGTATGTGAGGAAGCAGTGTTGGAGGCGCACTCTGTGATGAACATGTGACAAAACACAGAAATGCACCAATGACATTCAGAGAAAGAGAATGGGCGTGATGTCACTAAGGAGATTAACTTTTGAGGTTAGGAAGTGTGAAGTCACACATTTAACGTCATAAATCAAAGATTAAATTAAACTTGTCAATTCTTACACCAACGGTAGTCTCTGAGGTTTGTGGAGGCAATGACGCCTTCCTGTGAAGTTCAGCTGAAGCGAGTACAGCTTGACTGGTGTGAGATGAGAAAGAGTAGGTAGGTGAGACACAGAAGAGAGACGGAAAGCAAGAGAGCGACGAACGGCAGTGTTCAGCTATAAATACCTCGGTGGAAGCTGAACATAAACGTTGTCACTGATTTGTGCCCAAATATTCCTCAGCTGGAACCACTGGATGGCAGCGTGCTTCCATCATCTGTCCTGGTCGGTCAGTTTGCTCTGGGAATTCTTTTGGCCCTGATTGTTGCTATTATTTATATTATTATCATTCTAATTATTGTTTTCACCATTATCATCATATTGTTATTATCAATGTTATTACTGTCATTGATTTGATTTTTGTTGATGTAAATTTATATTATTTACATCATTCTTATGAATATTATTACACATCTATTCAGACAAAAGTTCTAACACTCTCCTAAAAATCCAATATTGTTCTACACTTTGCACTTTTTGGGGATTTTCATTTCACTTTTGCACTGTTTCTATATGATGTCAATTTGTGCAATAAGATGAAAGGTAGGAAAAAAGTTGTGTAGACACATTTTTTTCATGGAAAAATAGAAATGTAATTTTATGAACCAAGATGGATTTTTAAGGTATCGTTTACCTCTTTGCATCTGTTACTGTATGTCCTTGAAGGTTCAGTCGGCAGAATCTGAAGCAAGGATCGTCTCCCAGTATAGTGAGCTGGTTAACGAAGCAAAGCAGCAGTTTCAGAGGGAAGTAAGCAGTCTTACTCCAGAGATCCAGGCCAACTGGAAAGGTCTCAGTGAGTATACACACACAATTGTGTTGCCATCCTTATTAGAACATTAACTTCCATTTATTGTGGACAACTGAACACCAAACCCTAACTCATTATCAGTTAATTCCTAACCTTCCACCCTTAACCTAACCTCAGTTCACATCGTAACCCTAACCAGGACCACAGAAAGTACACTTTGCTTTATTAGGAAATTATTGACATAATTCATTCTCTTGGTCTCCACTCTAACCTAACTGTCACACCTAATTCTAATATCTTCTTGAGTTCTAGACATTGTGACCAGCCTAATCTGCAACCAATTTGAACCACAACCAATTGATCAGCTGACATTTGGACTGTATTGAAATTCAAATGTTAGAGTCAATAGCACAGTTTGAGGAAGAGGATGATTCCATAGTAATCTTTTTAGTGTGCCTGTATTCACTGAACCACTTAACTTTTGTCCTGACGAGAGGTCCTGGCAGAAAGTCTTCTTTAAACAAAGCCTTGGGTATAAATGGGTTTCCATGGGAGATGTCATTACTTTTACCTACAAGTACTTGTTGAGTGGGTGCTCCGGTAACCTGGAGGTGAAATGGGATATTATAAAGTGCAGCATCTCTGATTCTTTTGTTAGCCACGTTTCATTCCAGAGTTCCTTCTTTTTATCAACTGAAACGTCATCAAACTGATGATGTCTTCTACACCTTCCGTCAGAATGAGAATTTATAAATTGATGTGTTTTGGAATTAAGCTACTAGTTGTGTGTAATGTCTCATGAAGAAATATACTTGCAAACTAAACTAAAAGTACTTTTGTGTCTTTGTATGTGAGCTGGTAAACTATCAACGGATGACCTGAATGCTCTGATTGCCCATGCACACCGGCGTATTGACCAGTTGAATAGAGAGCTGGCTGAGCAGAGAGTAAGAGAGCAGATCCACATCGATGCAGCTCTGGGTCAGCAGAAACTGGAGGACCAGAAAGCCCTGGAAAATGCTGTTAACACTCAACTGCAGCATGTCAAAGAGGAGGCCCGGCTGGAGCAGGAAAGAAAGGTACAAAACTTGTTTTAGACTTCACATAGAATGCATTGTCACGGAGATCCACTGTAGTAGCTGCGGAGGCTAAGTAATAATTTAGATGAATCTGTGTATACTATGACAGGTGAGAAATTTAAGGAAAAACATAAAGCACATTTGCACAAATATTGTAGTCAACTGATTTGAGTTACCATTGGTGGGATGTCTTGAGTCTACTTTTGCCCTTCCCATGAAACTACCCTCACTGTGGGGGTCTGGGTTCAGAATTTTCTTTAAATTTGGCACCTGTTCTTATCCAAGCAGTGCCTGTAATAAATGTTTCTGTGTGTTTGTAGATGGCTGAGTTGAGGGAAGTAATGGAGGCAGAGATGAGGACTCAGCTCCGGCGTCAGGCAGCTGCTCACACAGACCATGTCCAAGATGTCCTTAAAGTTCAGGAGCAGGAGTTGAGAGCTGAATCTGAGCAGGTCTTCAAAATCATACATACATAAATACATCATTAAAGTTCAGTCATTCCATTCCTAATCTTGGATACCTACTTCTAGGTTAGCTTTGCACATTTTTTGTAATCGCAAAGAGGGAGAGCTTTCTCTCAGGGGAAGCTTCCTCCTGGGAATGAGAGGATCTGGCTGAAGTGTTTTCTGATTGGTCGAATTACTCAAGGTTTGACGAGGGGGTGGGGAAGGGGAGTACGGTGACTCAGAAACACGCACCATTCAGTTGCCAGATAGGAGGCACATAAACAAGAAAACACATTGAGAAACATGCTACATTTTCAAGCATGACGAAACGAAATCCAGCCATGCGTGTTGCGGCTCAAATCTGATCCGAACATCAAAGTGAGCAGCACAACAAACTATTCCAATGCAGATTACAGCAGGACATCTGTTTGGTAACTCTGTGTTTCTGAACTGTACTTGTATAGCACTTTTCTAGTCTAGCTGTCGACTCCTAGGACTTTTACACTACATGCCACATTCACCCATTCACTCACACACTTATACAGTACGTCTTAGTCCATATACAGGTAACACAGTGCTTCCTTCTACACGTTCACATACAATCATACACAGATGGACGTGTCGGTAGGCAACGTGGGGTTCAGTGTCTTGCCCAAGCACACTTCATGTGATTCATGACGTGGCCTTGGGACGCTGGGAGTCGTACCACCAGCCTTTTGATTGGCAGGACACTACAGCTGCCCCAAGTGGTTGTAGAAGCAACAAATGTATGCCTTGTGTATAAATGTATTAACCCAAAGTACTGTTCACCACCTTAGCTGCCTTTTCACTGAGTGTAACCATGATATTTGTATTAATATGCTTTCATACATCTAATGCCAACACAACACAGACATTAGAAACAGTTTTGTCACCGTTTGAGGTTCAGACTTGTGTCCTCCTAGTGTTGGAACGGCCTCGACTTTCAGCTTCAGTCTCTCTGCAAAGTCAGTGTTGTACTGGTTCCTGTTCACAAAGCTGTGAATGTAGTGAATAAATCCAAACCTTTTCCTGGATGTGTTGCTGGCAGGAAAAAAAAACTGCATCCTCTGATCTAACATTGCTGGGTCTTTGGGGAAGCTGAAAAGGATCAACGTGTCCTCACAACCAAAACTAGTTCTTACTTGAAGACATCTCAGAAGAAAAGTACCCTGCTCTGAGAAGTAGTAGCTGATCAATCGTTTACAGCAAAGTGATGACTTCCACTTCCTAAATGCTCACGGTGGATAATGTGCACACTCTAGCTCCCATGGGAGAACAACTGCCTCTCACTCAGAGAGTCTGAGACTACTGGATAAAAGGTGGTCCTTCAGCATTAAATATTAAAAGATGTGTAAATCTCTTCTTTCTTTTTTTATTTCTTTTTTTATAGCTTTGGTCGACATTTAAAGTGATGCATCATTTAATCACTGCAGATAAGACGGAAAACAAGGAAAAGCATACCAAACTGTTAAAACATAGAGGCCGGGGCGGTCGGTGGTGTAGTGGGTTAAGCAGCCGCCCCATGTACAGAGGCTATAGTCCTCGCTGCAGCTGGCCCCGGTTCGAGTCCCGCACCGGACGGCCCTGTGCTGCATGTCTTCCCCCTCTCTCTGCCCCCTGCTTCCTGTCTACTCCAACTGTCCTATCATTATCATCTTAAGGCCTCGGTATGCTACTCCGTAGCTATCGGCCAATCCGACTCCATGGTCACGCAGAGGCTATTAATCCTTTCGAAGTTCTCCGTCGGGATGTCGGATACGCAAGGCAATTCACCTCCCGATCAGTAGGCATCGCTAAGCTAGACGACCTAATCTCGTGACGTCTATCGTGAAAGTCATCGATTGATTGTTCACCTTCCGGCTCCGTTCCACTCCTCACAGTAAACGATGGCGACCGAGAGAGAAAGACTGTTTTTGGAGTTGGAGCTTATTGATATTGAAATGCAAATAATTTTGACCAAATGTTAACCGGCACACGGTAAACTCTTTCAAGAATGGCAGTGTTGTTGTTATGAAAGGAAGGCGCTAAACCGGAAAAGTGATTCTGTAAATGTTGTTAGCCGACCAATCACAACCCTTGCGGTATCCGCGAGTCTCCGTCTAATCGACGGATAGTTAGGAATTTTGGCCGACGCACGCAAACAACGGAGAACGTCTCCGGGAGGGTTTCCGACGGCGGAGAGAGCTCTCCGTGGCTCTCCGTAGCTTTTCCCGGACGACTGTAAATCAGGCTTCAGCGAAAATCACATATTCTAAAATACACCATCAGTTTGGTATTTCTTTAGACCGAACTGCCTGTTCATTCCCAAAACATTTATCAGTAATGATGCTGATTTGAAATAAATATGCGTCAGTGGTATGAATCCTGGCTTCCTCAGACCACATGTCGAAGTGTCCTTGGGCAAGACACTGAACCCCACGATGCATCCATGGTGGATGCAGTCATACCCAGTAGGGCTGTCAAAATTGCTCAAAAATGACATTCTGTAACTGTAGCTTACATAGCATATGACTTTGTCTCGAGGCTCCACAATTTTTCAATCCACCGACCAAAATCCGAAGTGTTTCCAGACAGGGTTTTTCCTATTTTTGGGGGTTAAAATAACTTTCTCTGCGCCTGTGGCTGAGTTGGGCTCTGAACTTTCTGCAGCGACGCTGTGCCAGACAGTGCGACTACTGTGACCTGTCCCTAACCCTGTCATGCAGTGCGTCCACTCACAAAGCAGACAGCCGTGCCGCGCCTGCGCAGATGTGTTTTTCCGCATTTAGAATATTTTTTGACAGCCCTAATACACGGATGCGTTCATATACAGATGGGAGCATCACTGTCAATGGCTGTGATGGAGAAAAAGCACCATGTAGCCTGTAACACTGTATAACCTAAGATGTGTGTGTGTGTGTGTGTGTGTGTGTGTGTGTGAAAGTGCTTTGAGTGGTCAACTGGACTAGAAAATTCTATATAAGTACAGTCCATTTATCGTTTTGTACAAGACAAATGGTAAAGGAATGGGAGCACTTTTTTATAATACCATATATTTGTGGCTTGTAGCAATTTTTTTATTTCTTCCCTTTGAATATTTTTCCATTGTCTGTAACATTTAGAAATTTCCTGCTTGTAATTATTGATATATTTCAGGTCTTGAGCAGTAAGATGCTGGAACAGGAGACGCACTATCGTCAGCTGACTCAGGAGCAGCTGGACAACTTCACTCTGGATATGAACACGGCTTACGCAAGACTGAAAGGGATGGAGGAGGCCATTGATAGTAAGATGCACATAAATACCAATACTGAATAATATTTTATTTATCATTGAAGGAAAATTATATCATCGCTGGATAAATAATTGAGAAAAAAAATTCTAGATAAATAAAGGAATGAAATTTAGAAAATATAAAATTGGTTGAGACACTGTTGCGAAATTGAAATGAAGCGGAGCAAAGGGGTGATTGGAACCTCGAGAGATTTTGTCATGCAAACATTTCCCTTTCTTTTGACTGCAGGCCATTTGGTGGCAGAGGAGGAGGCCCGTAAGGCTCATGAGCTGTGGCTTTCTGTGGAAGCTCTCAGTTACACCTTAAAGACTGCCAGCGCTGATTTGCCCACCCTGCCTCTAGAGAGTGCTGCTCAGGCTGTGCGGGATAGCTGCAGCAGTAATGACTTTGCATTGGCCCTGGCATCAGCTCTCCCTGAAGAATCCCTGCAGCGTGGTGTGTACAGCGAGGCCTCTCTCCGTGCACGCTTCAACTCCCTGCGATCGTTGGCCCGCAGGGTTGCTCTCATCGATGAATCCCATAATTCTTTGTACCAATATTTCTTATCCTACCTTCAAGCTGCACTGCTGTTTGAAAATCAACAGGAAGCCCCGCCTAACCAGCTGAGCAGTGAGGATTTAGACCCGTTCAAAATTCTCTCGTATGCTAGCTACTGTTTAGAGCATGGGGATCTGGAGTTGGCAGCTAAACTGGTGAACCAGTTGAGAGGAGAGGCCAGAAGAGTGGCAGAAGGCTGGCTGACTGAAGCCAGACTCACTTTGGAAACCAGGCAGGTTGTAAGTTTGCTTTCAGCTTATGCAAATGCTGTGGGCTTAGGTACCACTCAGGCTCCATAACCAGCTACTTTAATTAGGAAACCTTAAAGGCAACAGTCTAGTGAAAGTTTCTCTTTTGAGTGTCAGGTTAGTTGCTCTCTGAAAAAAATACCTTGCATCTTTGTGGTATGGATTAACAGCAAGAGGGGTTAGGAGGGAGTCGGTGTGATACTTCAGAGGAGATTTTCAGTGGGGCATTCCTTTAAGTTAACCTTGTCATGGATGTTAAGATATACCATACAGTTTAAAAGTTGGTTAAAAATTACATACTCAAATGATGTATCATTTCACCTTTAGCTCTCAGATATTATTTTATTCTTTGCCTACATGTCATGGTCACTTCATCTAAACATTAAATTATATGTCATGCTTCACTGTTGTGAATATTGCACATTAAATAAATTAAAAAGATAGTGCTGTGTGTTTAATCTGTTTGATCCTTTTCAGTTAAAATGAGAGAGAATTTCTTGGATATTCTATTTCCTACATTATTTACATCAACTGCTTAGAGGACCAGGTCTGTAATAGGATTAGAATTTTTATTCTAATTATTGTTGTTATTGGTATGACTTTTCATATTTTTCTACAATGCCTTATTTTATTGTCTCATAATACAATCTGGAACTGTGCACATACATTTTTGCCCCTTGTTTTCAAATGCCTATGTCTATGCAGGTCAGCTGGAAGTCCATTTATTCCGGTGGTAATCTCTGCAATCTGGTGGTTGAGTGAAATGCTGCCATTTTTTTCCTCTTGGATTTTCCTCGAGTTTGTTAAAAAAGTTAGTCTATTGCAGAGACCGGACTGTGTACAAACTACAATTTTGACAGGCACACTTCGCTCTCCCTGCAATTTATTATAAATCCCTGCTGAGTTCAATGGGAAGGAACCGTCTTGTTGTCAGCAGGGCTTGTATTGTGATGCAAAGAGGATTAGATGGCTAGCCTGGAAAACCAGCGCCAACTGCTGGACGGCAAAATGTTTTGCCTGCGGTTGGGTCTGGCCTCGAACCACTTTTCATTTTGAAAATACTGCCCTGAATCTGGCAGATGGCAACTAAACCAATCACAACGCAGAGATGTGTTTTGAATCAACGCGGGCGGGGCAGAGGTTTTTTTTTTTTTTTTTTTTTTTTTTTTATTGTAACAACACATCAAAAACAAACATTGTAAAGGCGGGGTACAGTGCAACAACTAATCAAAAGAGGAAAAAAAATTATAAGTTGCCATTAAATCAATAGTCCTTTCGGCATTTCGGCTGTTCAGTCCTTCTAAAGAGTTCAAATAAAATTTGAGTTCGTTTTTGAAAGCAACAAAAGATGGTTTCCTTCCTCCCCATTTACATTTATGAATATGGTATTTTCCCAAGATTATAAAAAGATTTAAAATAAAGATATACGGTACACAAAAATCATCTCTTTCAAAGAAAAGTAAAATATCTTTCATACTTAAAGAAACATGACAAGACCATACCTCACAACACAGACGCTCAACCTCAATCCAAAAAAATCTTGAGTAAAAACATTCGTAAAATAAATGACAAATAGATTCAGACGTAATACCACAGAAAACACATAAATCTGGCAGATCAATTTTGAATCTTTGTAAAAGTGTGTTTGTGGGGTAAATTAAATGTAATATTTTAAATGAAACTTCCTTGACTTTATTATTTAGTACATATTTATTATGGCCAGGCCAAATTTTATCCCAATCAACATAGGCAAACAAGCCATTCCAATAACTTTTACACCTTGGAGTAACAGGTATTTGTATCATCTGTCTTAACCATTTATTATTACATTTTCTATCTCTAATGTTTATACCATTAAGAAATAGATTACTGTAAATGTGTGGATTAGCGGGGCAGAGGGTTCTGGTGCGGGGTTTTGAGGGAGTGACGACAGAGCAGTGCGACGTTGGGCAGTGGAAGCGAACATAGACATCATATAGAACACTAGACTGAGCATTGGCTGCTGAGACGCGAGAAAAACGGCCGCCATCTTGGAGTGGTGAACGTCAAGCTCACGATAACGTTTGTCATTGAATTTGCAACTAGAGACTTGTCAAGATGCCTGGCTGGTGTTCAGCATACAACTGCTCAAACGAGCGAACCAAGGAAAACAGAAGTCGTGGGATTACTTTTCACAAGTAAGATTTAACATTACCGTACTATTGAATCTATTTGTTTTACCAGAGTGTTGTAGTATAAATAGATGCTCCTGAGGCCGTGGCTAGCTAGATTAGCTCACAAGATGAATATGAATGGCTTGATGATATGATAATGAAATTAATGAAAATGAAAACATGACATAGGCTACTTGAACAACAAAGTAATAGCGGAGGGCAACGGCAGAGTAATATTGGCGTATTAACACTAGGCGACCACATCGTAAATGAATGACCGATCAGCTAACAGCTGACAGATGACAGCTGAGAGCTGACAGCTCGGCATCAACCATAGCATCCTATTATATAAATGGCTTGAAATTAAGGAAATGAAAACATGACATACTTTAACAACAAAGTTTAAAATAAAGATAAACAATAAAAAACTGTACAGCATTTTATGAACTTCATTTTAGGCGAACGTATTGTTAACCTTTCCTGATAGTATCCGGACCGTGGTCAGGAGATCAGGGGAAATTGCCGTTTTCCAGGGCCGAAGAACGTGCTTAACTTCGGGGTTAACTTCCCTACTCTCGTAGTCTTTAAACAACAAGAGGACAGCTCCACGGGGCTTCGTGTAATCCTTTTATTCCAACAACAGTAGAAGAACAACTGCTCCGGTAGCCGCCTGACTGCACACACACATCTTCTCCGTCTCGTCTCTCCTTTTCTCTTTCCTCACGCCCCGCCCACACATGCACACCTCGCGACTTATAGCATATCTCGCAACACTACCCCCACTATGGATAGCAAGTCCTCATAATTCTAATCCATTACGGCAGCACAACATTTCTATATTACTTCATAAAAAAAATAAAGCAATACTATTCCTGGCAAAATGTCATGAGAGGGCAAAGTCCTTGCAGGGTATTACAGTTACATCCATTAGAGTAATTAAGTGCATGAGCGTCGGCCTATAGCAACAATACACAGTTCCCAATACTACCTAGGCAACCGGAGCATAAAACATCAGTGAACAGTGAAAGTCGTCAACAGTAAACATTTCTCTCTTTTTTTTTTCAGTCTTTTTTTTTTCTTGTTCTTCATGTAGCTTTCTACTCTAGGGGTCGGGGTGGACTACCCGGGTCCCCAAGCCGTGTAGGGTTTATTCTGCCCTGGGTAACAACGGCTTCCTAGCTAAACTACCCATTCTCCAAACCTGACTGGAGATCTCCGTTGACGCCTCCGCCTTTGAGAGTGCTGATCGGGCAGTGGCGGCGTTGCCTCACCCCCACTATCCGCAACGTTGTCCTCTGGTGAACCGGTAGAAGGGTGTGAACCGGCTGCAGCAGAGTCGTCTCCCCCCGTATCCAGGACCAATTCCTGGCCTGCGCTGGAGAACAGGCTAGCGAGATCTGGTACCACAGACTCTGTGGCCACAGCTGGAGGGGGAACCTCCGCTGGCGTCCATGCCTGGGCCTGCTCCATGACCCAGGCATCATCCAGGGGATCACGACTTCGGTAGGGCTTTAGCTGGTCGTGGTGAACTACCTTGACTTTGGTCTTTGGATTTTTCTGGATGCGATACACCAGATCATCAAGCTGTCCCAAAACGAAGTAAGGTCCCTCATAGGACGGAAGGAACTTCTTGACTTTGTTCTTGACTCTCTTCGTGCCCTTGATGAGGTACCACACGGCATCTCCAATGCAATATTGAGTGCGGCAGCAATTTTTGTCATATTGTCTCTTTGCGCGTTCTACCGACTCCCCAAGTGCATCCCTAGCTATCTGGTGTGCCAGCTCTAGTCGCTCACGGAGACGCTGGACATACTCTGGGGCAGTAGGAGCGTCTTCTGGGTCAGGAGGAAGGCCGGTCACCAGGTCCGCCGGCTCACACACTTCCCGGCCAAACATCATGAGATTTGGGGTAAGTCCGGTTGCACTGTGCCGAGTGGATCTGTAGGCCATGACCGCGTATGGAATCATAAGATCCCAATCCCAGTGGCAACGCTCAGCAGTCGTGGCCAGGATCTTTTGTAGGGTAGAGTTGAAGCGCTCCACCTGGCCATCCGACTGTGGTCGGAACGGGGTAGTTCGTGTCTTCTCGATTCCAAACAGAGCGCACATCTTCTGGAAAACTTCAGACTCGAAGTTTCTACCTTGGTCACTGTGTATGGTATGTGGGGCACCAAACCGGCACACCCACTCAGAGGCAAGTACTTCGGCCACTGTCTCGGCTCTTTCGTTGGGCAGAGGGAAAGCCTCCACCCATTTTGTAAAATAGTCCTGGATCACGAGCACATAGGAGTTTCTGCGCTCGGTTTCATTCAGTGGTCCCATGATGTCTAGAGCTACCCGCTCCATTGGGGCTCCGACTCTGACAGTTCCCATTGGAGCCTGGGGTGTTTTACGGGGCCTGGCTTTGGATGCACAGCTGCTGCAAGTGTGACACCAGAGACTGACATCTTCCCGCATCCGATACCAGTAGTATCGTGTCTGAAGCCGCGACACCATACGTTCTGTTCCGAAGTGCCCACCAACAGGACCTTCATGCATCTGTCTCATGACATTCGACCGAAAAACTTGTGGTAATATCACTTGAGGGTAGAACTGGGCACCATCCAAGCAGTAAAACCGCCTGAACAAGATGCCCTCTCGGACGAAGAGGCGCCTCCACTGGCTCCAGTAAGCTTTGGTGGCTGGGCTATGTGATGAGACAGTAGTCCATGAAGGCCGCACTCCACCAGCCTCCAGCCATTCCCTGATAGGAGAAATGTCTGGGTCAACCTCCTGCGCCTCTTGTAACTCTTGGGTGGACCAACCACTGAACTGTGGGATGTCAGGAGATCTGGCGTCTACCCCCACTGAACTCGCTCTTATGGTTAAATGTTCGTCCACCCCCACTGGAGTTTGCACTGTCTGGATTTGGACGGGATCCAAGTTGCATTGTACGGCCTGATGGCGGACATTCTGTGGATAAGGAGATGGACCAGGCAGTTGACATGGGCATGACTGCCTACAGGGCTGGCGGGAGAGGCTGTCTGCATTACCATGCAGCCGGCCTGGACGATGGACGATGTTGAGGTCATACTCGCCGAGTCTCTCGAGCCACCTGGCCAGCTGACCCTCAGGCTCCCTCATCTTTGTCAGCCAACGGAGACTGCTGTGGTCGGTGCGGACCGTGAATGACCGTCCCAGGAGGTACTGGCGGAAATGTGATGTGAACTCGACAACTGCTAGCAACTCTCGGCGTGTTGTGCAATAGTTCTGTTCAGTTTTAGACAGACGGCGACTCCCATAGGCCAGCACACGTTCTCTGCCTAGCTGCACTTGAGAAAGTACAGCACCAATGCCAACATCACTTGCGTCTGTGTCCAGTACCATGTTCCCTTGGTCTAACGGGTAGCCCAAGACTGGAGCGGTGGTCAGTAGACATTTCAGTCGGTCGAACGCTTGCTGACACTCCACAGTCCACTGGAACCGAGCATATTTCCTGGTTAATGCATGGAGGGGTCCAGCCACTGTTGCGAAGTCCTTGACAAATCTTCGGTAGTACGACGCCAACCCGATGAACTGGCGAACTTCTTGAACCGAAGTGGGTGTAGGCCATTCCTGTACCTTCTGTATCTTGGCGGGGTCCGAAGCCACCCCTTCTTCGGAGACAACGTGCCCCAGGTAAGCTACCTGTCGCCGGAAAAGGCAACATTTCGCCGGCTTCAGTTTCAAGTTCGCTTGCAGTAGCCTATCGAAGACTTGACTGAGATGGTGCAACATCTCGGGCACGTCGCGGCCTAGCACTATTATGTCGTCCAAATAGACAAGACAGGTCTCCCACTGCATGCCAGCCAACACCCGGTCCATTAAACGTTGGAATGTTGCCGGGGCGTTGCATAACCCAAATGGCATGACATTCCATTCGAACAGTCCGTTTCTGGTGCAGAAAGCGGCAGCTCGGCGGGCTCGTGGTGTCAGTTCCACCTGCCAGTATCCAGACGCGAGATCTAGTGTGCTGAACCACTTGGCAGTGGAGAGGGTGTCAAGGGTGTCCTGGATACGGGGCAGCGGGTAAGCGTCCTTAATAGTGCAGTCATTCAGTGCCCGATAGTCGACGCAGAGGCGGTAAGTTCCATCTTTCTTACGTACCATCACGAGTGGCGAGGCCCAGCTGCTGTTGCTGCGACGTGCCACGCCGGCCTCCAGACCCTGTTCTATCTGCTGGTCAGCATCCCGTTGTTTCTCCCAGGCCATGCGACGTGGATGCTGCTTCACAGCAGCACCTGGCCGGACCATGATGTCATGTTGCACTAGGCTTGTGCGGCCGAGGTCGGTAGGCCCCGTTGAGAACACCGTGCTGTACTTGCATAGAAGCTGGGCGAGCTGGGGCTGCTGTTCCCGTTCAAGCTCAGCGGCACTCTGGTTGTAAAGCTCCCGAAGATGCTGGGGAACGTCACTGTGCTCTGGCAGTTCGCCCATGGCCGTGGTGGTGCTGGGTGGTAGAGCGTGTGCGGGCTCGAGGACGCCAACGATAGCACCCTTCTTGATGGTGACGGAAGTATTGCCAGGGTTAAATACACGGAGAGGCACTCCTTTAGCATGTTGGGCTTCAAGCAACACACGAGCAACTAGCACTTTGTGTCTCCCTACGAAACCCCTGGTAGGAGTGAGCATCACCTCCCCTTCCAACCGCCTTTTAAACGGAATTTTGCCTCTTACGACATACTCCACCCCGGCCTCTACCACCACCGTCCGAGAAACTCTTACAGCCTGGATCTTTGGCTGGCTCACAGCGTGAAAATATGGCACTTCCTCGCCAAACAGGATGATGCGGTTGGTGCCAAAGTCAAGGCGCGCCTGGGCTTGAGTGAGGAATGGATGGCCTAGGAGGGCCTCTTCGCCAGCGATATCGGCCACAAGGAAGTTCACGCTCACCTGCCGGTTGTTAAGCTGGACAAGGAGCTGAACCTCCCCGATCACTGGAACATCTCCTGGCCCGACCCCCAGCAGCGTCTTCACAGTGGATGGCTGAAGTGCAGGCCTAACATCCGGGTGAATGGCATTGTAACAGCGCAGGGGAAGCACGCTCCTCCGTGCCCCACTGTCCAGGACAGCACAGATATCCAATTCATACACCATCAGATGGATGTTCATTTCTTGACCATGGGTTTTGAAATGGAGGACAGTGGGTTCAGAGCTCTCGCGGGAGGTATTTGTGTACTGATGAGTTGCCCTGTTTGTTTTCCTGGGAGAGGGACAATTTCTCTTCATGTGCCCAATACCTGAGCAGTTGTGGCAGCGAATTTCCTCCCATTTAGTGTTTTTAAAGGTTTTCCGGGGAGCTGCTTGGTGAAATTCATGGCTAACCGGTCTATTGCTGACCCCTGGGACGGCCGTGAGGATATCAGTCTCCCCTCCTTCTGCTCTTTCTCTGACCATAGCTGCGGTAGGGGGTTTTCGTTCGGGAACACCCCGTGCCCCTGAGTGCATAAGAGTGGTGACATGTGATGCTGCTCGCTTAGTTGTTTCATAGCGGTGGGCAATGTTATAGGCCTGAGCTAAGGTCTGGGGTCGCTTCTCTAACAGCTTTTGCACAACCTCCGCGTTTCCTATGGCATGGGTGAAAACTTCAACGGCTATTTTGTCTTGCTCTTCCTCAGTCCTATCAATATATGCCACTGACACTTTGCCATATATGTCATCCCTTAACGAATGGAGAGCTTCGCCAGACTTGCGAATGCGTTGTCTTAGTTCAATAGCAACAGCAGCTGCATGCTCTGATGAAGGGCCATATGCATTCTCAACTTCCTCCACTAGGCGGCAATAGTCCCACTGAGTGGACCGGGGGTTCTTATGCACAATTGCCCCTGCTGCGCCAACCAGACAAAACTTTAACTGGATGGCCTTAGTCTTTTCAGTCCAGTGATTTGCTTTGGCGCAGCTTTCAAAACGGTGTAAGAACTCTGTCCATGGCGTGGTGCCATCATATTGGCCAGGACGGAGGGTGGGGATTCTTTCCCTAGCATCATCATCATCCTCACTCTCTGAGGAGGGTTGGTAACGCACAGAGCGGGGGCGACGGTTATGCTTACAAGTCTGGCGTTGTTCACATTTTGGGGAAGGTGATATTAATTGCATAACAGGACTGTCATCTTGTAATAAATGTGTTTGGTCAGTGTCTTTAGATGCTTTAACATGGACAGGGTGGGGCAATGGCCTCGACTGGGGGTCGTGACTGGATATGGGAGTGCTATGGATGAAACTCGCTGAATGAGCAGCGGCAAAGGGGTTTGTACTGGGGTATGCAATGGCGGCTGCAAATGGCGCCTCCACCTGTCCACCATCAGTGTTATGCACATGGGTGCAGGGTTGTTTGCATCGCACGACAGCCTTATGATCTCTCTCCACATCAGCCTTAAATGGATTAGTATCCGACAATTTCAGTGATTGAATTTGTATACAACTCGTTGCACTTGCATTTACAATTCCTCCCTCACACGAGAAGGGATTACTCTGTGTGTTGTGAACATATTGTTTGCCTACATCCATTTTTATTTCGTATTCGTTCGCCGTAGTCATTGACATGGCTGGATTGGAGTGGCTGGTCACATCGCCGCGTTTATGTTTACATTCGTTCACGTGCACCTGACAGGGGGCCGCCATGTTGTCTTCTTCGTTGTTAATAAAGTACCGTGTAAAGTTAATACTCTGCATCTCCGGTTTCCTGAGCTATATTCCAGTATGCTCACCAGTGTTGCATGTGTAGTAACTGTCCCTTCGTGGTCGCCAGTGTTAACCTTTCCTGATAGTATCCGGACCGTGGTCAGGAGATCAGGGGAAATTGCTGTTGTTGTTTTCCAGGGCCGAAGAACGTGCTTAACTTCGGGGTTAACTTCCCTACTCTCGTAGTCTTTAAACAACAAGAGGACAGCTCCACGGGGCTTCGTGTAATCCTTTTATTCCAACAACAGTAGAAGAACAACTGCTCCGGTAGCCGCCTGACTGCACACACACATCTTCTCCGTCTCGTCTCTCCTTTTCTCTTTCCTCACGCCCCGCCCACACATGCACACCTCGCGACTTATAGCATATCTCGCAACAGTATGCTAAGGTTACTGAGTCGTATCACTGTTGATATGGGTGGTGGGGTGCGTGCATTACATTTGTGACTTCACTTTTTTCCATGGGTTCCGTTGTCTACAAAAATTGCACATCGTTGGTGACGGGCAGAAACCTCGTATCTTTTACATTATCACATTGCATTATACTTGGCAAACACCTTTATCAAAAGTGACCTACAATCAAGGAAAACTATTTCGATTTATATTTAAACGCTTAAAAAAGGAAAAAAAATGGACATACAAGTTTTCAACCTGTCACTAATGACATCACATGGTGCTTTCAAGAGGAGTCTTGTTTTGCTATGATCAGAATAATGAATGTTTTTGTTTTTCCAATTGCAGGTACCTGTCAGTCATGGGGTTTGTTATAAACATTGAAACACTGATGCTGATGATTCCCGAACTGCTCCAGGTTCAGAGAACCAGAAAAAGTAAATGTATTGCCAAAGCATAAAATATAATGAACATGTAATGATTAATTTATACACATTGTTTTTGCTGCAATAAAGTGCAGTGTGTCTGAGGGACTTGTTTTGAGGTGCATCCAAAATTGTAGTGCTCTTTTTTGTATATTAATGGCCAGTGGATATCTTCCCTATATATATATAATTGTGGGGAAAAAAAGAAGTGTGAAAAAAAACAATATTGTAATGTTGAAGGTCCGTGTATGATTCACTTAAGAACTAAAAATAAAATGAAAAAATGACTCGTTATCTCATTGTTTGTTTTTCAAAGGTGAACCATGAACTATTAATGACTCATGTAGGCCTATATTGTGTTACGTTATGCCAAGTATGAACAATAAATCCCGCCAAACCATGTTTTTTTTTTATCAGTGCTTCACGGATGACATTTAAAACGCATAAACACGAGTGTTATTCAGCGATATATTATTAATTAAATGCGCTGACTGTTCATTGCTCCTATCAACCCGGTTATACTGAATGGAGTGAATCACCACTCCAATATGGCGGCCCTGCGTTACGTTCGTCCCAAGAGCGGTTACGTTCGTTGCTCAGTCTAGTGTTCTATATGATGTCTATGGAAGTGAAAGTGTAGAGGGGTGAAAAACAAGTCAATAGTAAATTAAAGCAATAATTAAGAAAATAGACACCCCAACATAATTTTTCATTTTGTATCTTTAACTTCTCATTGCAATAAGTTCTTTAGTGTCATTTTAGTTAGGCCTATGCAATTCCACACACAACCGCTAGAGGCGCTGTGACATTGGTTGCATAGAGAAGATTGAGCACACAAGAAGAATAAATCTTCTGGTTGAATGTGAAAGAAGCTCAACGTGTGTGTCTCGTCTTTGTCATACCACAGTATCACACGTTGAGAGAAGATCATCTAACACATTACCCTCAGCCATCCAAGGTTGCCGGGTAACAAAAGCACAACAAGAAAGATGGCGGCGGCAATGGAACAGCGCTCGTTTGATTCAGCCTTGGCATCAGTTTTGGAAGAGTCCCCTCCCACCAAAGCTTTCTGTCGCGCTTACTACGTCACAGTCAGTTGCGCTGATTGGTCAGAGCGTTGGCCTATAGGCACAGACACGGTTTGAAAGACAACGGGTTGTGCTCATCAATAATGTTCCGTTGTATCCATTGATCGGAGCCAGACTAAATTAGACATCCAATCCATTTAGGCTGGTTTATCAGGCTATTAGATGGCACCATTTTGCATGCAGAAGGCATGCAAAACGTTTTTTGGAAACGTACCCGTTTTCAAAATAACCCTCGTTTCGTTTTCGTGTAGCCGTAGCCTCAGGATGGGAGATTGGATCAAAGAGAAGTTTCAGTGCAATCTGTTAGCTAGCCAATTTTGTATGAATTGGACCAATTTGGAATTAAATGATTTTCATTTGATTAGATTATGTAGATATTACATAATTGGCTAAAACTGATTTGATTTGAATTTGTAAGATAATAAATCACCTAAAAATGTTAATTGTAATTTCTTTAGCGTGCACATTACAATGACAGTGATGTATCTTTCTTTCCCCCATCCTGCCTGACCTTGAACGGGGACTTGCCTTTATTTCAGCCTGTCCGCTGAGTGCCCTGCCATTATAAATTCAATCCTGGATTTTATTTGAATAACTGTTATTTAGTTTCACACGATAGCAACAGGCTGCCAATACACCACAGAGTATAGTCATTTTTAATTGTACAAAGTTCAGTTAGGGAGATCTGTTCCCTAACACTGCCCTCATTCTCTGGAAGTTTGGCCATGATCTTCTTAGACTTTGTTGCTATCATTTTCCCTGTTGCCAAAAGGTGCATTTGGATTTGCCATTGGCTGTCTGCAGCTGACTATATGTTGACAAGATCTTCTGGTGATGTAAGAGGTCAAGTGTAACATTCCTCCAGTCATCTATGACCTAACCCTGGACTTGAGTAAGCTCCTAACAGTAACTTATGTTGTGGAAATCTCTTGGTGGGTTCCATGTACCTGCATCTGACCCCTGTTGATGCCCCATAGTATGCTCCAGAGTAGTTTTGTTGCCGTCTGGCTAGCTGAATACCAGCGAGAACAACACTTCCATAAAGAAGACTTTTTATTTATTTATTTTTTTTAATTCCTTTGTTCAGAATATTGCCAAAATCAGTCAGCTTAGTTAATGGCACATAGGTTTAAGGATAAAAAATATGTCAAAGTTTTTTTTCCTTTTAAATGAGAAAGGTAAACCTAATTATACATGAAAATGAAACGGTTATGGTTTAATTACCTCACTGCATTCTTAAAAGTCACTCATTCAAGGAGATTAAAAACATGGTCTGACATTCATGAATCCAGCTCTATGTATAACTTCATCTTAATCACGTATAGACCAGGCTACATCATTTCTTTTTCTCATCCACTATAATCTTAACTCTGATATTGTTATTCCACAGTGGGTGAATGAGAATCATTAAGGAGCCAACAGATATTCCACAGTTTTAGCTCCAGAGTCAGCACTGGCAGGGATAGTAAACATTCAAGATGATATCAAAATAAAATCACAAGGCATTCCTCGAACATCCTGGGATTACAGTAGCTTCAATTAAACATGATGAACTTGGAAATTCTGGGCCAGTGGTTGTCCTTGGTCGAAGTCCGATGGCAACGGGACATCCTCCAGATTATCAAAAAAAATCACAAAATCAAGATTATTCCATTACCTGGTGTAAGCCATTTAAAGAGGTGACAATACTGAACTTTTATATCATTATTTTAAGTTTAAACAAGAATATACTTGCTCTGGTTTACATTAAAATATTGTAAAGCATGAAAAGCCAGACCTCCACATAGTCTGGCTGGATCTGGAAAATGCCTATCGCTCAGTTCCCCACCAGCTTATCACCTTTGCCCTGGAGTCCTTCCATATACCAACCTGTAACCAAAACGAGGTATCCAACTACTTCAGCAGCTTCAAGGTCTGCTACGCAACACAGAAGGACTCGACAGACTGGCACCAACTGGAAAAAGGCATCGCAATGGGCTGCTCAATCCCTCCCATTCAGAGCAGCCTTTGAAATATTCATAGGGGGGGACACAAATTGTGTAAGGTGTAAGATCGCAGTCAGGCCAGCAGCTGCCAGACCTAAGGAGTTACATGGATGATGTTCTAGAATGCGCTGCTGAGGGTGGCAGCACGTTGGAGTAGCTCTGTACCTCACATTGAGATTTTTCTTTTTTTCTAAATTTCATTCCTGTTATTTCTTGGAAGAAATTGCATTTTTTGGACAACTGTTCCTTCCTGCCTTGGATGCTGTGCAGCTGGATTAATTTTTCCCAATACTTTTGTATATTTTACTCTTTTGTCATGATGCATCACCATAGCAACAAGGTGGTTTACAACAGGGAGCAGCTGAATAACATTGGAAAAGCAGAAATAATTCGACAACTGAAGCCAGAAATCCCACTGGAATTGAAAAGGAGGCGTCGTGGATGCAGAGCAGGAGCAAAGAGGAGAGAAAGAAAGAAGAAGTTCAAACCATCTCTGCCATCCTGCATCATGGGAAATGTAAGATCGTTAGCTAACAAGTTGGATGAACTTTTAGCCTTGATAAGGACTCAGCAAGAATATCGGGAATGTAGCATTATGTGTTTTACTGAGACATGGCTACAGGATCATATACCCGACTCCAGCGTCTCTCTGCCGGGCTTCCTGACTGTACGAGCAGATCGAGATATAAAGAGTAGCAGGAAAAGGAAAGGGGGTGGATTGGCAGTGCTTGTCAACAACAGATGGTGTCACCCAGGACATGTTACTGTGAAGAGTCGTCTCTGCAGTCCTGACATTGAACTATTGGCAGTAAGTTTTCATCCATATTATTTGCCAAGAGAGTTCACCAGTGTTGTTTTGGTGGCTGTTTACATTCCACCCTCAGCTGTTGCCGACACTGCATGTGATGTCATCAGTTCCGTTGTTGCTAAGATACAGACTCAACACCCCAATTCTTTTGTGGCAATATCTGGTGATTTTAATCATGCCTCACTCTCTGCTACACTGCCAACTTTTCAACAGTTTGTCAGCTGCTCTACCAGAGAAAACAAGACATTGGATTTGTTTTACACAAATGTCAAGGATTCATACATTTCCAAATGAAGACCTCCCCTGGGAAAATCAGATCACAACCTTGTTTTTCTCTGTTCAGCATATAAACCCCTTGTCCAGAGACTACCTGTCACAAAAAGGACTGTTAGAAAGTGGTCACATGATGCTGAAGAAGCCTTACAGGGTTGTTTTGATGCAACTGATTGGATTTCTCTTTGTAAGCCACATGGAGAGGACATTAATGCCATGACTGAGTGTGTGACTGACTATATAAACTTCTGTGTGGACAACACCATCCCCACCAGAACAGTGAGATGCTTCCCTAATTACAAACCCTGGATCACCAGTGAGCTAAAGGAACTATTGAACAGGAAAAAAAGAGCCTTTAGGGAGCGAGACAGGGAGTTACTGAGGAGTATACAGAAGCAGCTCAAAGTCAAGATCAGAGAGAGCAAGGAGGTGTATAGAAAGAAGCTTGAGAGTAAACTGCAGAGGAACAATATCAGAGATGTGTGGTCAGGAATGAAGAAGATCACAGGCCTCAAGCAGAGGGAGGATCGGATGGATGGAAGTCTGGACAGAGCAAATGAGCTGAACACATTCTTCAACAGGTTCAGTTCAGGAACAAGCTCACCATCCTCCCCTCCTGTTCCCAGCCAAAGAGACATCCCACCCTCCTCTGACCCACAGCTTTCCTGTAACATCTCCACCTCCACCTCCACCTCAGTCATGGATTCTTCTGCTTCCACTAGTTTGTCATCAACCCAATCAGGAGATGCTGCTGTCCCCTTTGCCTCCCCCTCCCACTTTTCTGTTTCTAGAAGTCAGGTGAAGAGGCAGTTGGAAAGACTGAACCGGAAAAAGGCTGCAGGTCCAGATGGTGTCAGCCCCCGAGTCCTGAAGGCCTGTGCAGAGCAGCTCTGTGGGATTCTGCAACACCTTTTCAACCTTAGCTTGACCCAAGAGAAGGTACCACTGTTGTGGAAGACATCCTGTCTGGTTCCGGTACCAAAGAAAACTCACCCTTCAGATATCAATGACTACAGACCTGTTGCCCTGACATCCCACATCATGAAGGTCCTGGAGAGACTCCTGTTGACCCACCTGTGTAAGCAAACCAGCACATATCAGGACCCCCTGCAGTTTGCTTATCGCCATGGAGTTGGAGTTGAAGACGCTATCATACACCTGCTTCAACAAACCCACTGTCATCTGGATAAAGCAGGCAGCACTGTGAGGATCATGTTCTTTGATTTCTCCAGTGCATTTAACACAATCCAGCCTGATCTGCTTAGTCTGAAACTCCAGAAGACTCAGGTGGAGGCCTCAACAATCACCTGGATTAATGACTACCTGACAAACAGACCACAGTTTGTCAGACTGAAGAATTGTGTGTCTAACCAGGTGATCAGCAGCACAGGAGCACCACAGGGGACTGTACTCTCACCATTCCTTTTCACTCTGTACACTTCAGACTTCCAGTACAAGTCAGACTCCTGTCATCTACAGAAATATTCAGATGACTCTGCAGTTGTCGGGTGTATCAGAGATGGACAAGAAGCTGAGTACAGAGAGCTGGTGGACCGCTTTGTGGCATGGTGTGGGAACAATCATCTCATCTTGAATGTTAACAAAACAAAGGAGATGATTGTAGATTTCAGGAGAAACAGGGTCAGATCAAACCCTGTTTCCATCATGGGAGAAGAAGTAGAGGTGGTTGAGGAATATAAATACCTTGGTGTTCATGTGGACAACAGACTGGACTGGAGACACAACAGTGAAGCAATCTACAAGAAAGGACAGAGCAGACTGTACTTCTTGAGGAAGCTAAGGTCCTTCAAGGTTTGCAACAAGATGTTGCAGATCTTCTACAAGTCTGTTGTTGAGAGCGTCATTTCCTCTTGCGTCATCTGTTGGGGCAGCAGCATCAGAACCAGGGACCTAAAAAGACTCAACAACCTGATAAAGAAGGCTGGTTCTGTTCTGGGGACGACTGTGGAACCTCTGGAGACAATAATGCAAAGAAGGATTTTGCATAAAATCAAGAGAATTATGGACAACCCTGAACATCCTCTCCATGAGACTGTTATCAGAAAACAGAGTCTCTTCAGTCAAAGGCTTCTTCAGTTTGGATGCAAAACGGACCGCTACAGGAAATCTTTCCTGCCCACAGCCATCAGCATCTATAATAACTCTTTGATTTAATTGAGCTACATCAACATTTAATTTCCCTCTGGGATAAATAAAGTATTTTTGAATTGAATTGAATTGAATTGAATTTTGAATTTGAATTGAATTGAATTGTAACAACCCTCCTCCAAACATCAGCCAGCACCACCTCCACAGTGCAGAATATGGTCTAAAAAGCCAACAGGTACATCTCTAAATGGCTGGTTTTACCCTGGAGCCCCTCAAGCACAGGCCTGTTTGTGAGGAATATACTACAGAAGTCACTGAAGTCAGTCCATCTGGGCTACAGACGGGAGAAGGCAAGTCTTGTGCTGGAGTTCAGGAACTCAACAGATCCAGCAGTAAGGAATACCAAGGCTGAACAGGTCACAAGTGGAGGGTAGAGCAGATGGTCGACCAGGCTATCAGAAGCCTGAAACACCAGGAGGTCACCCATCAACACCAAAGCGGCTGATCCACTTTGTTGGGGAAGGGGGGGTTGCACATGTGGCGAGGAGTGGCGTAAAGCATGAAATTTTTAGAGCCAACAACGCCACCTGGGGACTTGCGCCCCAGGATATGACAACTGAAACCCAATTGCTGTAAAGACACAGGGTCGTGACTGAGGAGGCAGAGACAGTAAAGAAAATATTTATTGAAAATAATATTTAGGAATAAAACCAAAGTAAAGCTGCTGCTGCAAAGAAATGAGAGAAAAGGGTTAAACACAAGACAAATTTAGTAAATTATTTTTATTAACAGAGAGCTAAAAGGCTGGCTATAACGATACGAAAAGCCAAATGACTAACATAATTAAAATCAGTGGGCTGAGGCCTCAGTGGAAGACATACTACTGGATGTGTGTCTCTTTCTTAAGCTGGAGTGCAACACTACAATTGAAAAGCCACCACAAACTCGCTAAAAGTGCCCCAGTGTACTTGCATGTCAAAACGGAAGTGAGGTCCTCACCACAGTGCCTAGCCTCCCACCTGATAACACCTAGGCCACACTGAAACTCAAAAAAAGGAATGACAAAAGGTTAACAAACCTAACACTAGGGATGGCCCGTTTGACACGGACGCTTCTGCGCTTGTTTTATCTTCGTGAAGCAGAGTGGTTCGGCACAATGTTCCGGGGCATGTATCAAATGGCGCTGATCACGTGATTGATGACGTCCGAGGTCTCTCATCGTTTGAACACTTGGGCGCGCTATTCTCTATAAAAGGAGAATGAATCCCAAACGACGTTTCCCAACCAGTTCTGTTGCCCTGTCAGAATTTAATTGAATTCATTGGGCCTCATGCAAGAACCGTTCGTACGCACAGATTTGTTCTTAAATCGTCCGTACGAGTGATTTAAGAGAATTTGCGCATTTACCAATCTTTTCGTATTTTACGTTTTCTTTCAGGTACGAACAGAGTAATCCAGACCTGTCGTAGGAGTTTCGTAAAATAGTATGCTGTTATTCAAATCAAGTTTGCTTGACTAATGGATTGTATATTTAATTACTTTGAAGAAAACATAAATAAATATACATTGTACCCCATAATTATGCTGACATTATTCTGTTTGACTTAAATTATGCACTGATTGAAGGTTAATTTGACTCTGGATATAACAAGGTCAATGGGAAGTGTAACCAGCGGCTGACTATCGACTTTTGGTTGCCTTAGCGCGTCAGGCTCTTGGAAGAGACCGTGTAGATACCCATGTGGAGACAGACGAATGGCTGACATCGCGATTAAGATTCCCAAGGACTGTGCTGCTACAAATATGCAGCTTGCTAGAGCCACAACGCCAGAGAAAAACAAGCCGATCAAACCCAATTCCACCACACGTCCAGGTCCTCACCATCCTTGGATTTTTGGCCACGGAAAGCTTTCAGAGGGAGATTGGAGACAGATCGGGGGTGTCCTCTGTGAGTCGTGCGCTCCCCTTGGTCATCAAAACTCTCATCAGTTTATCACCCATGGTACATCAAATTCCCATACACCGCTGCCCAACAAGTACAAATTAAGAGGGACCTTCATGCCGTGGCTGGACTGCCAATCATAATTGGAGCACGAGACACATATACGCATCAAAACACCCGCGCTGTCGTGGAGCTCACTGAGCTGAAGGCCAGGTGGGTGTGTCTCGATACAGCGGGGGGGAAACTGCTCTATAGCCCAGAAAAGGCATGCCAGATTTGCACAATATTGCCATGAACGAGGGTCTCCTACTAACTGAACCAGCCCAGGCAGACCAGAAGGTGTGGTGCCAGAAGACCCCCCCTCATGGACCGCCCCAACAAAGTGCCATCATGATGAGGCAACAACTGATTGCACGGCTTTAGTTGCAGTCATCGAGCGCCTGCCCATGGCGAGACGTTTTTTTTTAAAAGCCATTTTCATATCAAACCATTCATTTTTTATTTCGGTGACAATACGAACTACAGGTGACACGGTATTAACAGCACTCCTAATTGCTTCCCATTTCTTCGCTTGAGCAGGTCCCGTAATTCCACTGCTGACACTGCTAAAAAAGACGGATTTTCCTTTCTGGATCTCTGAAAGCAGAACTTCAGTCTCAGAGCCCGTAAAGTTGTTCTTTTTGCGCCTTGATGCCATTCTCGTGACTCAACACTCAACATTTCCTGGCACAGGAGTGAGGAAGCACAGCTCCTAATATGGTATAATTTTGGGCGTGGAGTATGCAAATCTACCATCCTCGTGCACGTGCACTTAGATACGCACGAGTGCGATTCATCATTTACGCAGGTCGTTCACACACTTGTTCCGAAGTTAAGAGCGTCTGTTGAATCTGACGTGGCGTGTTCGTACGAGACCTTACGAAAAAAGTAAGAGAAATTTAGAATAAAAACACGAAAATGTTCTTGCATGAGGCCCATTGCTCTTTTCCATGGCTTCTGGCAAGAAACGTTCTGTGGCTTGGGATCACTTCACCTTGGTTTATCCTAATAAGGTAATACTAATGTCTTTAAATCCTTCCAATCAGGTAAAGAATCTTGGCGTTATTTTTGACTCTGAAGCCTGGTTTATAGTCGGTAACGCAAGACACAACGCAAGACGCAAGACGCAACGCAAGCCCTTGCGCGGTTGCAAGCCCCCCCCTTGCATGCTTGCGTGTGTCACCTCAATTTTGTAAACTTCACGCAAGACGCTAGACGCGAGCAGAGCTATAGAGTAGCCACTCTGGACTTGAGCACAAGCCACTATCTACATCACATCCGGCGGCGTGTTCATCTTCTGGTTTCATCCCCTAATAAAAGACCGCTGTTTTCAAACGCCAAGGTAAAAAGCGAAGAAGAAGAAGAAGAAGAAGAAGAAGAAGAAGAAGCATGAATCCCATAGACATAATATATATAATATATTATGTCTATGATGAATCCACTCGAAGAGAGACTTGCTGAAGAGGTCCTGGCGGTGAATTTCCTTTCATCGTAGTAGGCTTGTCATTGAAAAAACCCGCTACTCCACCTACTGTCCTGGCGGTGAATCGCCACGCAGCACACGCAAGCGCCGGCAAAGCTAAATGAAGCATAAACGTCTCGAGCCATTAACACAAGCGCAAGACGCAAGCGCAAGGGCAGTTAAAAGAAGTATAACTCAGCCTTAAGCTCAACTTTATTCCACATATTAAGCAGGTAACAAAAACAGGATTTTATCATTTAAAGAACATAGCCAGAGTCCACCCCTTTCTCTCTCGTGCTAACACAGAGACACTAATGCATGCTTTTATTTCCAGTCGTATTGACTACTGTAACACCCTGCTTTCTGGTCTTCCAAAAAGAAACATTTTAGGTTTACAACTTTTACAGAACTCAGCAGCACGTGTGCTGACGAAGACCAGAAAGCGGGCACATATTACATAGGTTTTAAAATCGCTGCATTGGCTCCCTGTGTGTTTTAGGATTGATTTTAAGGTTCTTTTATTGGTTTTTAAATGTCTTAGGGGTCTTGGACCTTCTTATCTATCAGAATTGACCATATGACCATATGAACCATATGAACCCTCGCGCACCCTGAGATCCTCCGGCACTGGCCTTTTAATAATACCCAAAGCTAGAACACAAACTTACGGTGAGGCATCTTTTCAGCACTATGGCCCCCGTCTGTGGAATAGCCTGCCGGAGGACCTGAGGGCCGCAGAGTGTTGATATTTTTAAAAACAGGCTCAAGACCCACCTATTTAACTTGGCTTTTAACTAATGTCTCATTTATACATTCATTTAATTATTTTAGTAATTTATATTTTTAGCCCTTTTATTATTTTATTCTTTTTACTTTTTACGACAGAGTTCATTTTAGCTATTGAGGTGTATGGACCCACAGGCAAAGTGGAGGAACAGGCCTTACTGAGTTCATTTGAGTACACAGCTACATAAGTTCATCAAGTGCATAATTGTTGCGCGCGCCTCCGTGCGCCTTCGCGCGTCTCCGTGCAAGGCACTGAGATACACTGGAAAATGTGAAACGGAGAATGTGTGTGCGCTGCAGCAGTTCCTGTGTGTGTGCGCTCAGGGAGGTGTATGAAACGCGCGCTTGAGGCGGCCTCTGGGTGCGCGTTCACGGCGAAAGAGAGAAAAAGAAATGTGTGTGCAAAAGTGGGTTTTGGCTTAGAGCTGGAGACTTGGAGAAATTTATAAGAGAGGTGGATTGGTAGAATTCAGAAATAATAAATGGGGTTCATGCTTATTTAATGGGAAAGCGAATACATTTAACATGTACTCTGTTTCACGGAATTAAGTGTTAAAGTGGTGCTCTTGTTTTTTTTCTGTACCTCACCGAATGTACATGAGAGCCGAAGGAGGGCCAACACCCAAAACTCAGGACCCTCCATATAAGTCGATAAAGGACCAGGACGGAATGTGTGTGCTCAGAGCAGTTCCTGTGTGTGCGCGCTCACGGCAAAACAAGGGAGAAGGAAAAAAGGCGTTGGTGTGAGAGAGCTGGTTACATGCATGTTTGAGTTTAGAAAAGAATCGCTGGAGTTTAGATCCCAAAATATATTGAAAGACATTCATTTTTAGTTAATCGGCTGTTTAATCAATACCAACGGAGAAAATTAAGAGATGCACAACCTTAAAATTCGAGTTAAGCACATAATCTGATCTAGGATCGGCTGAGTCTCATACCAGAGCAACAAGTGCATCAGAGGATAACGAAAAAAAAAAAAAGATTTAGATTCTTAGAATACACAAAATGGATAGGAATGGTGGGGTTTAATCTTATTTTCCATGAGGTGAATCTTATCTTGTACTCTGTTTCATGGAGTTGGGATGTTTCTGTGATTCCTCGAATGTGTGGGGGGGTCCAAGCAGACAGAGAGGCTGCGCCCGAGCCATATAAGGCCAGTGTGATTTATCCACAGGGTCTTTAAAGACATCAACATACATACACATACACACACACATACACACACAAGCACTTACACTCCTTCGCCCACATACATGCACACACACATTTTTGGGCTTGCTGCTTTGTGTTGTGTTAACAGTCTCTGAGTCTCATTAAGAGAACTTTCTTAACAACTAGGTCCTCCTAAACAGATCTCGGCACTCTTTCCGCCCCCCAGGGTCGGTGCTGAAACCGTGCATGGGGGAGTGAAAGACTCCTAATAAAAGACCTCCAGCTGAATTGCTGTCAAAAGCCAGCTTCCACTGGAGGGGGGAAAAGTGACGAGATCATATTTTTTTAATCAGTGGCCAGAACACTGCTGCTGTGTGTTCAAGTAGTAGCATCTATGGCATCAGAAACTTTAAGGTTACTTCACGCATTAATGATTAAGGTACCTCATAAAGTGACTGTCATATTGTTACTCAACAAAACATTTTATTTGTCTCCTTCCAGACATCTCTCCTGCATAACTGTTGTTCTTTCACAGCCACACCTCGTGGTAGAGAGATGGACTTCACTTGTTCCATCCTCACAGCTGCCTGCCCAACGAGATGGAGAGCATCAGGATTGCATATCAGAAATGACTATTAGTGTCTTATCCAGGCCAGACTTGAATGCTATACCTTATGAAAATGCAGAAATAAATATGCTTGTTGACAGGTCACATAGGAAAAACCCTGATGACACAACTATTACAAAAGTTGCTGTCGTAACAGCAGCTGAAGTTCTCTTAAAACGACCACAACCAAACAATTGTTCTAATCAAATAGCCAAATTGGTAGTTGTAACTAAAGCTTGTAAATTAGAGAACAAAAAAGTTGTTAGCAATCAGTATGTTCCCTCAAAAGTATGCGGGTTAACACAGCAAGGGAAAAATAGATGTATGAGGACATCCACAGGTGAATCTGTACGTCATAAAGAATTGATTTTAGCATTATTAGATGCTATTCAGCGGTTAGCTAAAGTAGCAATTTATAGATGTGCTGGACACATAAAAAGCTTGTTTAAATCATGGTGCAGTATTGAGTCATGGACTAGGTCATGTCTCAACAGGGGGGATAGTAACAATAAGAAACAAGGTTTTTACAACATATGGGTTTACTAATTACTTAATAAATAATAAATAAGTAAATAAATTTGTGTCTAACAGGTTAAATATATGCAAAACAGAAGCCACAGGGCACTCAAGTGAAAATACGGGGATAATTCCTAGAGAACCCTTTTCATCACGTTTGAGCCACAGAGGAGAAGTCCTTCCTAGTGGTCTCTGAAGTTATGGACGGCCCAGCCCAGTCGGGTCTTCACAGCCGCTGGTCCTCCTGGTGGCCCCAATCGGACTGGCTCTGTCGGGGTAATCAGGTGATGATTATCAGATCCAATGAGGACCATTGGCTGAACTCTATCCAGCGTTCGGAGCGGCAGGCCTTGGAGGTGTCTGTACCTGCGCTGGAGCATCTTAACAGGCTGGGAGTGCTCTGCCAATCCCAGTTGTTCAGCAGTAAAGGCTCTCTGGATCTGGAAGTGTTTCTGCGGTTGACCAGCAGGTGAGATGGCGAATGAGACAGACATGCCCTGCAGCACTTTCAGGTCTTGGTGCACTGTTCTAAGAACAATCTGCTCTGGCTCACCTTTTAGATGTAAGGCCTTAGCAGCAGCTTGAAGGAGCATTGTTCGCTCTGAGCCATCATCTAGTATTGCATAAGTTTCCATAGCCTTCTCCCCATGGTGTAGCACCACCTTCAACACCTTTAAGAGCACTTGGCTGGAGCCTGCCTTGCGGTCTAGATAGAGCACTTTGTTGGTTGGAGCACTCACTAGGAAGGACTTCTCCTCTGTGGCTGGCTTTGTGTTGAGGTCATGAAGGGCATCCAGATGTCTCCCTCCACAGGACTTACACCTGGCTTTCAATCGGCATTGGGCGGCTTGGTGGGAACGACCGCAACGAACCGCATATACGAGTCTGCTATGAGGAGTGCATATTCAAATTTAAGGTGGTCCAAAAGTATTTGGTATTTAAACCTTTCTGTAGCATCTGCAGGGAGGAGGTTCTCAAGGGAGTCTTTCATCCTATTAAACTCACGGGGGTCCCCTTTAGTGAAGTTTGGGATGGTAGCTTTAGGCCCCCTATAGACACTCTCTCTCTGTCGGTGGGCATAGGCATCCTCATGGTTTGGGTCACTGAATGGGGCTTGGCGTAGAGTGTTTAGATGCATAGGTTCAGCTTGAGTAGACAGTGGCCGGTGAGTGGGCCCTTGCAACACAGACGCTTCAGAATATGGCTCACAGTAATCAGGTGTTGGTACCCTTGGTGTGTGCTCTGGGGCCCTCCCCATCCTCCTAAGACAGGCTGTCAGCTCTTCCACTAGAGGCACTGGCAGAGGAACTGTTGCTGATGGATACGGCGTGCCGTCCTCGGCCACAGGTGGGGGAGGAGGAGGCCATTCTCCATCTTCAATTTCGTCCTTGACAGCTACACGTATAGGGGGTGTGGGCGCCGGAGTGGCCTGTGCAGCTGGCTGTGAGAGGCTGCGATCCAAGGCATCCCTGGGTAGCGCTGGCGGTATGCGTGCTGGTAACTGTGTGACAGGGTCTGACAATAGAGAGGGGGGAGGAGGAGGCAGGGATATGTCTGACTGTTTACTTGCGTTGAGCTGCCTTTGTATCTCCATTACAGTGGCCTGAAGCCTGCGATTCTCTTCCTTAACCTGGCGCAGCTCCTCTTGAATTGCAGGTGAGGGGTCTGGTGGTGCTCCGATAAACCGTGGATCAGGGGTGCTATGATACTGGGGTCCCGAGTACTCTGGGATACTTTGGTCGGGCATCATACGATGGGGTCCACAGGTTAGAGAGCACAGGTGGGGCAGAGATGTCTCCACGCCTCTCGTTAGGAGATCATACTGGCTTGGGGCTGCTGTAGCGAACAGAGGTCTATCAATGGGTGGCAGCTGCACTTCATAATCATCCATCCATGCTGGGGGACGTATCTGACGTCGGGGGCGATCATCAGCAGGTGTAGTCATATCTCTCCTCTCATATGGAAACATTTTCAAAGTTCACAGTGATCACTCTTCCCGGGTTTCGGCACCAAATTGTAATGAGGGATTCCAATATTTATATTCAAAACTGGTTGGGAGAATTGTGACCGCTGTGGTACATCAGTCAAAATGCACAAGATCAATTTCTTGAGGATTTATTAACCATTAAAGGGAATCTTTACATCTACGTGGGTTTTACGGCAGTTACTGTGTGGTTCTACAAACAGAGAAAGCAGAAAATATACCTAATTAACATTACCATGTGGTTGGCTGGACATCACACTTACACTTACCAACTAACATCAAATATACTAAAATATATTTACAAATAATCATATTAGTAGACGACTTACTTCTCCTTGGACGCACACAGAACACAAAAACCAGTGGATGGCGAACTAAACACAAGATATCAAACAGATTGTCTCTGCAGACATCCTTCCACTGAGCTGCTATCTTGAGAATGAAGGAAATTAACAAGGAACATGACTGGGCAAGTCTAACCTGCAGTACCTACTACTAATCAAAGGGGGCGCTGATGGGCTACTTTCTACACACTACAAAGTAAATAGGCCTAAATAAATTGCCCAAAAATACCAAGCCCAAGTCCTTCAATACAGGAGCATTGTTGGTGCAGATTTTTGGGGCACTCGTTCTGTCGTTATGCGTGATGTTTTGTTTCTGCACACTGTTACTGACGTTCGCTAAAGCCATGATATTAAGATGGGTTGGGGTGGTGATGCCGGAGAACCAAGCACAAATGCCATTATTGGAAAGGGGAAGGTGGAATGAAGACATGGAAGAGGTGCAAGCAGAGGATGATATCATGGATATGTATCCACTTTAAAGCGGCAGTAGGCAACTTTTTTTTAGTCATATTAGCTTGAACTGTCATGGGATTCTGGAAGTAGTATATTAAATAGGCTGTTTAGGAAAAATAACGAAATCTGTAGCTCCCTCTGAAGCCTGTAATCATGCTTACAAAAACCGAGCGCTCCCGGCTGTTTTTAACCAATCAAGTTACGGTGGAGGAATCCTACCTGTCAATCACAGCTTGTGCACACGCTGCTGAGCGTGAGTCTTCCCCAGCTTGTGTGCGCTCACACTGGTGTGAACTCACGTGCACAACCTCGTCCACAGAGGGGGAGGGGTTTGGGGGGCGATTCGGAGCTTGTTAGAGGTTGGGGGAGGGACCTGAAAGTTGTGTCAGTTCGAATTTTCCGACTTTAGACTCGCAATTTTGAAAACTTGCCTACTGCAGCTTTAAAGATACAACTAAGACAATCATGCAGTAGGAGTGGACGGCCATTTTGTTAACCCAGTTTTCTCCTGTTTATATTACTCTAGGGAGGTAAGATGACTGTATTTTTGGTTTGCATTAATTTTGTCAGGAAAGTCAACTATATTCAAGATAGACCTGTTTTGTTTATTATTTTGGCCAGGGTCCACTCCAACTCGTGTTCCTAAGAAATGTGCTCATTGCGGAGTTGCCAGTTGAGTGAGGAAAGGTTGTAACCAGACTAGAAAAGAGGTTCTGTTTCTAGCACCATGCACTCCACTCCTGGGATGGAAGGCCTAGCGGTTATTACCACAAACATATTTTATAGTTTTATACTGAGTGTGACGTTTTTACATGGTTTATCACTTATTTCTGACAGTGTGCAGTCTTATTAACCTTGTCTACATTTATGATACAGTGTTTTACTTAACAATCTGCTATTGCAGTGGTGTGGCCAGACGCCGAGGTGTTCCAACTCTGTACGGGAGATTTGACAGATGTAAGGGGGGAATGACTATGCTGAGGCTAACAGGATAAGATGGGTGGACACAAGTAGATACACATGTCACATACACAATAATATAGAAATTAGGGGAATTAGTAAACAACATATACAGGTATAGTAAGTAGGACTCTGGAAGCGGAATTTGGACACATCGTGCAACAATTATGTAATCATGCAATATACTGTAGCATAAGTTAATTTTCCGGCAAGATACTGGTGGGTGTTTTCTTTTCTTTCTTCTCAGGATGACATTCTGGGAAATGGGAAACGAACTGAGAGACACTGGCTGTCCAGGGACCCCCACGGAATGGACTCAGAGACTCAAGACGGGATGATGAAAACGGACTGTGGGACCCTGGACAGGAGAATACGATAAAGGAAAATGGACGTTGGATAACAAAAGATGGAAACTAAGCTGCACGGCTACTCCACTGCAAATGCATTGATATTTTTCAGTTGTACTAGTTTGCTAAAACTCTAGAATTGTGTGGATTGAGTTATAATCATGAAAAATGTAATCGTTGATGTTATAATCTTGGTGGCTGTTATGAACCATTTCAATCTCCATTGTATGCCATAATGGAGTGTGAACTTATATGTTACTTGTGATATTGTTGTCATTATGCTTTTGATATAGCCTATTCTCTGTAATACAGTAGGAGCCACGCTTTGTGGACATAATAGGACGAAATTGGACCAAATTGACCATAAAGGTCCTGAAATTAGACGTTAATGGTAAAGGTAATTGTTAATATGAAACAGGGATTGCTTGCTTAGATTGGCACCAGAGTGAGATTCCCTTAGGTCATCCAATCTTTTTCCCCACCTTTTAGGAAGGGTGGTTTTTTATCGACTGAATGACAACTGACCTGCAGGTTCCCCACAGGGACACACAGATTGCATGGGAGAGCAGGACATGAATGTTTAGTCATGTCAGGAGACTGATGAGCTGTGTGACTGGAGGGAGACCGGTAGGCTGGTTTACTGTAGCCGAATTTGGACTAATTATATGATAGATTTAGCTTACCTAGTCTAAAATAGTTAAAATAATGTGCGCATTGACACGTAAATAGGAGTTTAACTAATCAGTTGACTCAGAAATTGAGGGCTTAGGATAAATTAAGAGATTTGGCAACCAATAATGTCGAACAAGTGAAGTCTTTATTGATGCAGGTTCATGGGTTTGACCATCTACCATGACACATATTGTAGATGCCATTTTGTGTTTCGGGACTCTAAGTAGTCCCGAAGGGGGGAATGAGGTGTATGGACCCACAGGCAAAGTGGAGGAACAGGCCTTACTGAGTTCATTTGAGTACACAGCTACGTAAGTTCATCAAGTGCATAATTGTTGCGCGCGCCTGCGTCTACGTGCAAGGCACTGAGATACACTGGAAAATAAACACTTAACATGACCAAATAAGGTAGATTTGATAGGAGACATCCTTTTCTGTAATTGAAACGGACCTGACGACAGAAATAAAGATTTCTTTGTTCGACTTCATCCGTGTCATCAGCCTTCTTCATCACTCATTTTCTACACCGGCTTGAGGCGACCTTCTCAAATTTACTACACTATTTCCTATTATTATATAATTTTATTTGATCTATTTATCTATTTAATGTTCTTAGCCTTTGTAGTTTTATGTTCTTATTCCATATTCCCAGTGTTTCCTCGGTGGGGACCATCTGTACTGGGGGCTGTGATCAACTCTGGCTGGGATGTCTCTGACTCGTGGTGAGCATTGGCTTGGCCGGGTGGGGGGTCTGCGGCAGTACTCCACACTGCTGTGGGCCCCTCGCTGGCCTATTAGCTTGGTGTGTGCCCGGGTGGAGGCGTCCTGGTCGTGGGTTGTGAGCAGCACCCAGTGCAGATGGCCTCCTGTTATGGTGTTTCCTGACCTGGCTCCTCTGTATTCAGCCACACGTTTCTAAGTTAATTTAATTTTATTTATTTTATGTATACGTGTATGTGTGTATATATATATGTGTATGTGTATATATGTGTGTGTATATTGCCTGTTTTTGTTTTTCAAGTGTAAATATAAGCTTTATTATTATTATGGGTATGCATGCTAATATAATTCTTTTCTTAAAATAAGGAGGCAGCACATTTAAGAATCTAAGTTATGTAGGACAATACATTAATTTTGGACTTGTTTATTTAGTGCATATCACAAACAAAGCGCTTACGGCCATTATTACACAGCTGTGTCCCGTGTACCAAACGCCTCTCTGTCTGTGTTCTGACAGAAAGGTGTGTTTATTACGCAAAGTGTCTCTGAATTATTTAAAACAACTAAAGTGTACTATTATTCTTAGCTATTGATGATGTCTTTAACTAGAAGTAGGTTTGTCCTTCATTTTAAAAAGTAATTGTTTATCTCTTTCTTTTTTGTCTGTTGAAGGTGCTGTGTTTGATTTGCCCACAAGAACTGAAGAAGAACATCCTCCATGATGGGACACCTCCGGTCCATCCATCATGTTGAGACCCCTCGGACAACAAAGAAAAGCTTCAATCTGGTAATTCTTTATTGTATGTTGTGGATGGTGGGTGCAAACAGTCACATACCTGATAGCTCAATGATTAGCTTACCGTAGTGGCTTTTGCATCCAAAGGTTATGAGTTCAAATCCAGCCTTTTACAAGTTTGCCCTGCGTTTATTTTCTTGATATGCTGAATTTTATTTTTGTAGTGTCAAGGAAGCAAAAGCTTGATTCTGTGTTGGTGGATATGATTGTAATGGATGCGCAACCATTTTCCATTGTGGAAGATAAAGGTTTCAAGGTATTTTGTACATATTAAAAGGTGGGGTAGGGGATCTTTTTCTGGAACATTTTTTTACATATTGCTTGAAATACTCTTCCACCCCCATTGCAACCAATTAATTAAAAGTTTTGACACAAATATGAAAAGTTTTAGTGGCCTCTAGAACGTACAATCTAGGAAAAACACTATCCAATCATACTGAACGGACCGTTAACAATGATTGGATTCTGATGCCGTCTATCAAACTGCAATCTGCTCCTCCCTCCCCCTCCTTCCCCCTGTGCGTGTACCCTGCTCCGTGAACGAATTACGCGTCCAGAAGTTTGGCAGGAAGCTAAACTAGAGCCAGCTTGGCTAGCACCTAGCATTATTAAACGTATAGTTATCATATACTAAATACTAAATACTAAATACGGCAATGATCGATGCTTGCTGTCAGAACAGCGCTCGTGCACCTTCGTGCTCGTTCATGTACTCTAGAGGCGTGCCTTCGGGGGGAAAGTGAAGAAAAGGGTTGGGACTTTTTACCTGTGTATTTTCAAAATGCAGCTTCGCTGGACTCAAAATCCAGGATCTCCTACCCTACCTTTAAAGGATAACAAGGACAACGAGGCTGGTTGAAGCAGATGATACTTGCGCTTGCGCCATCAGATGTCGCTGTTCTGTGTGGTTTAAAAGCCCCGAAACTTTTGTTCATTTTCTGGCACAATCAGATGAACCCTGTGGAAGCTTCATGAGGCTTCAGCTGCCATCCCTACCTAACACTTAATCGATAATCAAACTAAAAGACAAAGAACTACACAAGCAAGAGAAAAGTAGAATGAACCAACCAAAACTGCATAACAGAACTGTACAAACAAACTAACAAAACAGCACAGCAGCAAGTAAACCTAAAAAGACAAAAACACATGTTAGTAGGAACCAAAGATTGCATCACACATGCATGATGAAACGGGGACCCTACTCAACACCTGGATTAGGTAACCACACCAGCTCAGCAAGAGGGTGAATGGAGCCATTTTGAGGCTTTATATACAGCATGGGGAGGAGCTAAGGGAGGTGCTTACGGGTTGACTACCTGGGTTGTGTTCAAGACCTATAGGTCCACTACACACAGAACACCAACCAGATGGTGAGACCTGCCCTAACATCAGGGTGTGAGTGGAACCTCAGCAGATCTTGATCATCAGCTGAAGTTCCAAACTGAGATCACCACCACCAACTTGAGACCGGATATTGAGCTATGGTGGAGTGGTGGAGGCAACTTTCGAGAGGAATAGAAGTACCTGGATCTGACAGCAGAGTGTAGAGAGGCAGGGTGGTCAACTGTCAGCTATCCAGTGGAAGTCAGCTGCAGAGGATTTGTGGGAGAATCCACGCAACGCTTTCTGCGGAGCATATGTGTGATGGGGCACAAGCTCAAAAAGGCCACTAAAGACATATCCGATGAGGCTGAACAGGGGAGCTTGTGGCATTGGCTTAGATGGAATGATCAAATGTGGGGAAGGCAAGGGTCCAAGGGTTAGTTGCGGGTTTAAAGCGTAGGAGGTAGGCTAAAGGAGGTAGGCAAAAGCCGTTGGAAGGTCAGGGAGATTTTGTAAGATGATGGTTCTCTTCCACAACAACAACAAGATTCATGACATTTGCAGCAGGTGAACTACCATCATCCTCCAACACAGTAATGATACCCATGGTGAGACCCTGTGTCTGCTCATCCTCTGGGTCTGTGTCCTTACAGAGACACAGAGAAAAAAATGTCTAATACTTCAACTGTAATTCAAATTCAATTCAAATTCAAAAATACTTTATTTATCCCAGAGGGAAATTAAATGTTGATGTAAGTCAATTAAATCAAGGAGTTATTATAGATGCTGATGGCTGTGGGCAGGAAAGATTTCCTGTAGCGGTCCGTTTTGAATCCAAACTGAAGAAGCCTTTGACTGAAGAGACTCTGTTTTCCGATAACAGTCTCATGGAGAGGATGTTCAGGGTTGTCCATAATTCTCTTGATTTTATGCAAAATCCTTCTTTGCATTATTGTCTCCAGAGGTTCCACAGTCGTCCCCAGAACAGAACCAGCCTTCCTTATCAGGTTGTTGAGTCTTTTTAGGTCCCTGGTTCTGATGCTGCTGCCCCAACAGATGACGCCACAAGGAAATGACGCTCTCAACAACAGACTTGTAGAAGATCTGCAACATCTTGCTGCAAACCTTGAAGGACCTTAGCTTCCTCAAGAAGTACAGTCTGCTCTGTCCTTTCTTGTAGATGGCTTCACTGTGTCTCCAGTCCAGTCTGTTGTCCAGATGAACACCAAGGTATTTATATTCCTCAACCACCTCCACTTCTTCTCCCATGATGGAAACAGGGTTTGATCTGACCCTGTTTCTCCTGAAATCTACAATCATCTCCTTTGTTTTGTTAACATTCAAGATGAGATGATTGTTCCCACACCATGCCACAAAGCGGTCCACCAGCTCTCTGTACTCAGATTCTTGTCCATCTCTGATACACCTGACAACTGCAGAGTCATCTGAATATTTCTGTAGATGACAGGAGTCTGACTTGTACTGGAAGTCTGAAGTGTACAGAGTGAAAAGGAATGGTGAGAGTACAGTCCCCTGTGGGTGCTCCTGTGCTGCTGATCACCTGGTTAGACACACAGTTCTTCAGTCTGACAAACTGCGGTCTGTTTGTCAGGTAGTCATTAATCCAGGTGATTGTTGAGGCCTCCACCTGAGTCTTCTGGAGTTTCAGACGAAGCAGATCAGGCTGAATTGTGTTAAATGCACTGGAGAAATCAAAGAACATGATCCTCACAGTGCTGCCTGCTTTGTCCAGATGACAGTGGGTTTGTTGAAGCAGGTGTATGATAGCGTCTTCAACTCCAACTCCATGGCGATAAGCAAACTGCAGGGGGTCCTGATATGTGCTGGTTTGCTTACACAGGTGGGTCAACAGGAGTCTCTCCAGGACCTTCATGATGTGGGATGTCAGGGCAACAGGTCTGTAGTCATTGATGACTGAAGGGTGAGTTTTCTTTGGTACCAGAACCAGACAGGATGTCTTCCACAACAGTGGTACCTTCTCTTGGGTCAAGCTAAGGTTGAAAAGGTGTTGCAGAATCCCACAGAGCTGCTCTGCACAGGCCTTCAGGATTCGGGGGCTGACACCATCTGGACCTGCAGCCTTGTTCCGGTTCAGTCTCTCCAACTGCCTCTTCACCTGACTTCTAGAAACAGAAAAGTGGGAGGGGGAGGCAAAGGGGACAGCAGCATCTCCTGATTTGGTTGAAGACAAACTAGTGGAAGCAGAAGAATCCATGACTGAGGTGGAAGTGGAGATGTTACAGGAAAGCTGTGGGTCAGAGGAGGGTGGGATGTCTCTTTGGCTGGGAACAGGAGGGGAGGATGGTGAGCTTGTTCCTGAACTGAACCTGTTGAAGAATGTGTTCAGCTCATTTGCTCTGTCCAGACTTCCATCCATCCGATCCTCCCTCTGCTTGAGGCCTTTGATCTTTTTCATTCCTGACCACACATCTCTGATATTGTTCCTCTGCAGTTTACTCTCAAGCTTCTTTCTATACACCTCCTTGCTCTCTCTGATCTTGACTTTGAGCTGCTTCTGTATACTCCTCAGTAACTCCCTGTCTCGCTCCCTAAAGGCTCTTTTTTTCTTGTTCAATAGTTCCTTTTGCTCACTGGTGATCCAGGGTTTGTTATTAGGGAAGCATCTCACTGTTCTGGTGGGGATGGTGTTGTCCACACCAGGGTTATTATAGTTAACGAAAACTAAGACTAAAATTGAAACTAGCAGTGAAAAAACAATTTCGTCAACTGAAATAAAAATAACAACGACAGTTTAAAAAAAAACGAGAACTAAATAAAAACTACAATGAACAAGGCAACACGAACTAAAACTAAATAGAATTGCAGGTAAAACCAGCTTTGTGTTCGTTCTCGTTTCGTTTTCCCCTTTAATTTGCGTAACTTCGTCCCTGTTCCAGAAGGTGGCAGCAATGCCGATGACGGTTCCCATAAAACTCCAAGGATGACGAAGAAGATGCTTTGATGTGCAAACCAACATTGACGGTAGCAGATGGAAGACATAGATTTTATGGAAATGGCAGGTAGAAAGCAGTACAGTCCCATATGGGAATACTTTGAGTATGACCCCGTAGTAGACAAAAGTAAATGTGTGGTGATGAAGCGTGACGGTAACACGCTGACGGTGGAGCGCACTTTCTCTATGTGTGGGCTACTATCATCTGGTCTGAGAAATCGGGCTACAACTTCTCATGAGCAACGTGTTTTCCTCAAGATTAACAACAAGTTAGGCTACTTAACTAAAGATATGTGGTGGCAATAGTACCTGTGCCTGTGTGTGTATGTTTGTTTAGGAACCTGTCCACCCCAACCTCCTAACCTAGTCAGATTAATGTGTTCTCACTCCATAACCTTAAGCCTGCTCAGACCATTTCCTCATAAATACATGTAAATAGAAACACTTTGTCGTTACTTTGTCCCATCTACTATTATTACTAAGACTTGTATATTCTACACACCATAATATGGTAATAAATGTCTCTTTTCTTGTATGGAATAAGAACTGTGTACACTGTGTACAACAGCACTAATTGAGATGTTTAATCTTTAATTAATAGTGTTAGTCCTGCAGCTTCATCTCCAGCTGATTGTCTTCCTCCCCTCTGCTCTCATCATTTAACACTGTGGCCTTATTTCCCAAAAATTGGAATTTATTGAATTTTAATTTTGTCTTTTAATTTTTTCAAGGAGTGTCAAAGTATCTTTTGAGTTTTGCTTTTGATTTAAGCAATGTAAATCACTGCACGAAAAGAGGGATTTGTGTCACTGTGGACGGCAGTGAACTTCCGCGAATTTGCCTAATTTTCGGACGCACCTGGGCGCTTGCAGGCAGACAAACTTTAAGTTTGTTGAGCGACAAAATCGTCGGAAACGAACCCAACTCGCGGCGGGCTCTCACAGCGGGGTGCTAATGGCCCAGCGATTAGCACCCCGCTGTGAGAGTGCCTGGACCTCTCACTGGCCTCGCTGGTATTGGACAAAAAAGGCACGTGATTACATAAAAAAGCTCCTGCAAAGCTGTCCGCCCATTGGCCAATAAGGTTAATATATGCATACTTTATATGGGCATATCATTCAGCAATTATGATTAATAATTGTGATTATGATTACTAATATTCCTGGGATGTTTGTGTACTTCATATATTCACGTCATTCTTATAAGCTGCACTATGACTAGGCTATGAATGCAGGCATGAATGACGTGAATCTATTGAGAATGAAAAAGGAAACTTTTTTTTTTTTTAAAGCGCTTTTATTGCCACACCACACAATGTACATAGCTTACATTGTAATAAGAACCATGTTGATAATAAAGAATTGAAAACTATATACACACACTGCTGTAGCCTACAATATACACAATGGCCCTCATTTATCAAGCCGTCGTAGAAAGCATCGTTGATATGAGCGGAGAACTCGTCGTACGCAGAGGCTCAAGTGAGATTTACAGAACATGCGTACCACACCAATCCCATCGTAAAACCGAGCGGCTGTTGATAAATCCGGTGGCTGAAATCCATCGTAATGATCCTAACCACGCCTTCTACAAAAGGGGGCTGAGAGGCCGCACCTCTAGAATTTGCGACATGGATAGACGAAAGGCGGCAAAGAAACGCTGTCAACAGCGTTGACAGCTGGGAGGGCTGTCAACAGCGTTGGCGATGTAAATCGCAGACCGGACGAGTTATGTATTTTCCCCTACTGTGATGGTCAATAAAATGTGATAAACTCCAGATTAAATTAAATCTAAAATTGAGCGATGTTTTACTGTTTCTCCAGTAAGATCAGGAAGAAGTTGTCCGATATGAAAAAGAAGGTCGCAGCTCTCCTACGCGCAGCATGTCACAAACAGGGGGGGGGGGGAGGAGGAGGAGGAGAGGGTGGCTGGCGTGATCGGAGCGACGTCCTCATCGGTGTGCCAGGGAAACTTGACACTGATGCGCCCATGCTAGAGCTCGAGAATGGTAAGAATGACTGCACACCCAAGACGTTTAAATAAAACAGTTGTATACGCGGCCCGTCAACATCCGAAGCGTCTGCCTCTGCCTCTGCCCCCCGGTCTGCAGCGTCACACCGGCCAGCCGTGTTAACCACAGAGGTCCTAGAAAGACAAACAGAGATCGTGAAGTGGATGATGGCTTTAACACACACCATGCAATCTATCGACAGTACATTGAAAGACATAAATGAAACACTGAAGTCACAGAATAAATGCTGAAAGAAATCGTTGTTCTCCTTTCTTTTTTCCTTGAATAACAGAATGCTTACCGAAAGTCAGAATCGCTGAATAAGTTCCTCTCTCCTCCTGAGCGCTCTTGGCTGTGCAGGCTGGTGGAAGGGATCTCTGGGTACGGGGTCCTCTGGATGTACATCTGGAAATGGCACTCCATTTTTTTGGGCAATGTTATGGAGATCCCCGCATGCAATAATAATATTGCATACCTTTTCGGGCGTATAGGGTTCCCCCCGCAGCCGAGAGACAGATCCAGCTTTAGGAGTCCTATACACCTCTCCACAGTGGCACGCGTGCGCGAATGCGCAGTGTTAAAGCGCCTCTCCTGTTTGGTGTGAGGGTGCACAGTTGAATAATGAGCCATCACTCTTCCAATTACGGAGTTGTACTTGTTTAATTTATTTAATTTGCGTTTATGTTTATATTTATGTTGAAGTCAAATAAAACATGGGCCTTCTTCAAAGTGATAAGTCTGTAATTTTAACCTAGGGATTTGTTGCGACTCCTGAGCACGCACTAGTGACGCTGCTGTATTGCAGTCACCGCAAGTCAAAATGGAAAAGTGCGTACACGGCCTCAGACCTGTCGTGGCGATTTCATCTTTCCTGCGCTCACGATGGATTTGATAAATGCCAACCTTTGCGCAGAAAAGAACGTACACACGACCTACGCACGTTTTTCGTCTTACGCAAGTTTGATAAATGAGAGCCAATAAGCCTAAACGCCGCCGTTTGGAATCTCCGCATTACTCCGGTCCCTGCAGAGTCTGCGGAGTTGTCAGACGTCCTCATCCTGGATCAGAAGCTGGCTTCTGGGAGCTGTTGGAATAACCAATAAATAATCCATGCACAGCATATTGACAACTTGTCTATAAAGTAACGAAAGTCATATTGACAGCGTATATGTTCTTACTCTCTTTCACTCTTCTGTGGTGAGACTGTGAGTATTTCGGGTTGGCTTCAAGACGCGCCTGTAGCACAGCACACAGGTCCGTCACGCAGCTAAAAAACAACAACAAGAGGAATGAATAAAATGACCAGTGCTTAAAAGTATCAGTACCAGCCGTGGTAAAAGTCAGCGCCGCTCACCCTCGATAGTGTCCCCGTCTGCCTCTCTGAAGTTCGGACTGTTTGCCACCGCCTCCTTCCAGCGACTCGTTACATCCATATTGTGAGGTGACAGTAGCCTGTAAAAACAACAGGCCTATGGTTAATAAAAAAAAACTGCATTAACGTAACATCGGGTCCAACTCAACTAGATATTGGGAGAACATTCACTTATTCTTACCCTTGACCTGGATTATAATGCCACGGTGAGTTATGCAGGCGGCGAACTGCTTCCTATAAATTGAAAACACGAAATTCATTTTTTTTAAATAAAGCAACTCACACTGGTTTTCACGTGATGGACACAATTAAGTTGAGTTTAGCCTAAAGCCACAGTCAATAACCTACTCTTACCGCGATTTTCGGATTCTGTATCCGCCTTCTCTTGGGGGTGCGCTCTTCAACTTCTCTGGAATGTAACTCCAGTCCGTTCTTGACGGCCATCTTACCTCCAACCTAGCGAATCTCTGGTCGATTCCATCCAGCACCCTCTCCACGACCGTATCCACAGTGCTGGCCACCATACGAGACATCCCGGTCATAGCATTCAACAGGACTTTCATTTTATCTGCCTGTAAGCAAGTGAGTAAGTAAGTTTAATACACAGCACATTTAAAATCAGCGAGAACTGTCCCAAGTGCTGTACAGTGTCAACAAGACTAAAATTAAACATTCAAATGGTCATGTGCAAGTAGAAAAAAACACACAAACCTGTAGACCCGCAGAGAGTTGCTGGGGAGTTGAAAGCTAGTAGTCTTCCAGCCCATTGTATTCCGCATACCAGGGCAGTTTTCAGCGATTTCTGTCTGCCTTTCTGCCGCCAGATCTGCTCCTTAAACTTTTTGTTTACACTGCACGACACAATGTTTCTCATACGTGATTGAACGAGAGCTTATGCGAGCCGTTAAGCTCCACCAATCATATGCGTATACGTCATTACACGGAATACTCGCGAGACAACCTCCCGTCCTTTTGCTATTTAATGTTGTCTGACCACAGCTGGCAATTTGCACTGTGTTGACACAAAAATGGACTCTGCAAGGAGAAAGAAAAGACCTCGGCGATATTGTGACCATTGTGACACCGAATTAAGCCATACACAATAAAACACTGAGCGCACTACTGCACATTATGTATACAGGCCAGATTTCTATATTTTTATTTCTATTTTATTTAAGAAACCTTTTAGAATATTGCTGTTGCATGCTTATTTTATCTTTATCTTATCTTTATTATTATACATTTGGACATCCAGTGCGGGCAACAAAGAAAATAATTTCTTTGTTCAGGGAAACACGTTTCTAACTGCACACATGACAATAAACCTTTGAAACCTTGAATCCTTGAATTTTGCCCACAAAAAGCGGTTACAAAAGAGGTGTTTGGGAGAAAAAAAAACAGATATGCATCACCTGTCACCAGCAGACAGCGTGCACCTCTTCTTTTTCAAGACAACACAGCAACAAACTTGGCTGGAGTTGGAGGTGATAGTGAACGTGTAGAAACAGGCCTGCCCACCCCCCACCTCACCTCACCCCACCCCACTTGAAAATGACTGTGGCACCTCCTGACCTGATCACTGGCATTTACATATTAAAGGCTCTCCTAAGTAGGGGAGGGGAGGGGGGCATGGGGGAGCAGTTGCCAGGTCAATTTGCGACAATTTGGGCCAAGTTTTCACTTTTACCACCGCAAATGCAGGGGCTTAACGTATGCGGACATGTAAGGGGCCACATACATCCGCAAATCCCTCTTTTCATGCAGTGAATGGGTCATGGAGCTTTAAAAAATAAAGTTTTTTTTTTGTAATCCATATTTTGATGTCATGCATTCCTTCATCCTACCTTTTTCAGCTTCTATTAATCAAGGCTTTCCTCAAAATACCTGAAAAACTGAAACTAAGACTAAAACTAAATAAAAACTAAATTAAAACTAGTCAATTCCTCAAAATAAAAATACAACTAAAACTATTATGAACTATTATAAAACATTTATGAGTGTAAAAATACACTCATAAAACTAACTAAAACTAAACCGAAATCAAAACCAAACTGAAAGTCTAAATAACAATAAAAACTAATGAAAATTTCAAAACTATAATAACCCTGGTCCACACAGAAGTTTATATAGTCAGTCGCACACTCAGTCATGGCATTAATGTCCTCTCCATGTGGCTTACAAAGAGAAATCCAATCACTTGCATCAAAACAACCCTGTAAGGCTTCAGCTTCCTGTGACCACTTTCTAACAGTCCTTTTTGTGACAGGTAGTCTCTGGACAAGGGGTTTATATGCTGAACAGAGAAAAACAAGGTTGTGATCTGATTTACCCAGGGGAGGTCTTGATTTGGAAATGTATGAATCCTTGACATTTGTGTAAAACAAATCCAATGTCTTGTTTTCTCTGGTAGAGCAGCTGACAAACTGTTGAAAAGTTGGCAGTGTAGCAGAGAGTAAGGCATGATTAAAATCACCAGATATTGCCACAAAAGAATTGGGGTGTTGTGTCTGTATCTTAGCAACAACGGAACTGATGACATCACATGCAGTGTCGGCAACAGCTGAGGGTGGAATGTAAACAGCCACCAAAACAACACTGGTGAACTCTCTTGGCAAATAATATGGATGAAAACTTACTGCCAATAGTTCAATGTCAGGACTGCAGAGACGACTCTTCACAGTAACATGTCCTGGGTGACACCATCTGTTGTTGACAAGCACTGCCAATCCACCCCCTTTCCTTTTCCTGCTACTCTTTAAATCTCGATCTGCTCGTACAGTCAGGAAGCCCGGCAGAGAGACGCTGGAGTCGGGGATATGATCCTGCAGCCATGTCTCAGTAAAACACATTATGCTACATTCCCAATATTCTTGCTGAGTCCTTGTCAAGGCTAGAAGTTCATCCAACTTGTTAGCTAACGATCTTACATTGCCCATGATGATGGATGGCCAGAGATGGTTTGAACTTCTTCTTTCTCTCTGTCCTCTTTGCTCCTGCTCTGCATCCACGATGCCTCCTTTTCAATTCCAGTGGGATTTCTGGCTTCAGTTGTCGAATTATTTCTGCTTTTCCAATGTTAATCAGCTGCTCCCTGTTGTAAACCACCCTGTTGCGATGGTTATGCATCATAACAAAAAAGCAAAATATACAAAAGTATTGGGAAAAATCAATCCAGCTGCACAGCATCCAAGGCAGGAAGGAACAGTTGTCCAAAAAAATGCAATTTCTTCCAAGAAAAAACAGGAATGAAATTTAGAAAAAAGAAAAAAATCTCAATGTGAGGTACAGAGCTAGTCCAACGTGCTGCCACCCTCAGCGGCGCATTCTAGAACTGAATTCTAGAACTTCAATGGATACAATTTTACACCAGTTTAAGAACATTTTGCACTTCAATCGAAGGTAAAGTAATAACAGGCTGTATGGGAAAACTAAATTAAAAACAGCACTGAATTAAATGCATCATCATGAACGGCGCTAACCTGGCTGCAGAGGGAATATCGTGAATGCAGCCTCATGTGTTTCACGGAGACGTGGCTGAATGAACTTTCTCCCCACACATCACCCTGAACGGATTTCAAGAGGTGTGGGCAGACAGGAAAGCTACGGAGAGCGGTAAGAAGAAGGGAGGGGGAATTGCTGTGTTTGTGAACGATAGATGGTGCCATCAGTGTTAAGGAGCAACTCTGCACCAAAGACTTGGAGTTGTTAGCGGTTAGCATGCGGCCCTACTACCTCCCGAGGGAGTTTTCACATGTTATTGCTGTAACTGTGTACATCCCCCCTCGGCTGTCGCTGCTACTGCTACAGAGCAGATTCGCACTGTTGTTTCCCAGCTTCAAATTCAGCATCCCCAATCCCTCTTCCTCATATCCGGTGACTTCAATCA